>NW_006408559.1:19351711-19363948 GCF_000296735.1 Chrysochloris asiatica
ATGAGTTAAGGGGTATGAGGTACAGGTTCTTGTTCTTGTAAGTTCTGTCAAGTTGGTTCCAACTCATAGCAACTCTGTATAAAGTTTCCGAGGAGCAGCTGGTGGGTTTGAACTGCCATTCTTGTGGTCCAATGCCCAATGCTGATTCTACAGAACCACACCAGGAGTCCAGTTATTGGTTATGAATTGCAGTGGATGGCTGCAGAAACATTCTCTCAGTGATAAACTTGTCTTAGTCTCCTTTATGTTGATGTTAAGTGCTGTTGAGTCCGTTCCTACTCATAGCTAATCTGTATAGGGTTTCCGAGGCTGAAAGTCATTTTTGGAGCAGGAAACCTCATCTTTATCCCACAGAGCAACGTATGGCCTCAAGCCGCCAACCTTGTGGTTCGCAATCCTGTGCTTATTCTATAGAGACAACAATATCTCTAGTCTCCTTAAGGTGCCCCTAAAAGTGTCCAATCAAAACACTGACTCCAGAGAGAATCTTCTGGACAAGTTAAATTCAAGGCAGAGAGTCAACTTAATGGTTATGGTCACTGGTTTTGAGATTTCAAAGTCATCTTGATACACTATCTCGAAGGATATGGCCTGATCACAGAGGTTTATTATAAAGAAGTTTGAAAAAAAATTGAATGATAATAAAAGTTGTACAGAGGAATTTTTTTCCCCATCACAACAATGCATACTGCTATCCTACATGAATTGTGTTGGGAAACTTGACCACATCTACCCTAACTTTACCCTTTCAGACTTCTTTTCATTCCTTAAACTCAAAGATCATTTAAAAGTTCAGTTTGAGTCCCTCCACGATGCCCAAACTGCTGTTTTGATATAGTGTAAATTAAAGAGCTCAGAATTCTTCAGGGAAGGGTTAGAGAGATGGAAACACAACCTTTAGAAGTGTGAAGACCTAGATGGAGGATAAGGTTTCTATCAGTTTGTAGCAGTATTTTTTAACTTACCCTCATGAATGTATGTATGTGTGTTCATACATATGGGGTATCTCCAAAAAGTTCATTGAAAAATTGAATTAAAAGATAAAAATAAAATTATAAACTTTATTTCTCAACTTAAGTGCCATCATGATCACAACATTTCTGTAAGTCATAACAGTAATTTAGTCCGTCCCTAAAGAACTGAGGATTCTGGAAATTTAACCATGTCAATGCAGTGTTGTATGCATTACTAACTGAAGAAAAGTGGGTACCCTTGAAAGATTTTTTAAGATTAGAAAGCCAACAGAAATCAGAAAGAACCAAATCAGGACTGTAAAGTGGATGTCAAATTATTCTCTATCAAAACACTTTGCAAAATTGCCCTGTTGGATCAACAGAAAGAGCAGGTGAGTTTTCTTGATGGAGGAGGACTCTTTGGTGAAAATTTCTTGGGCATTTTGCTGCTAAAGTTTTGGCTAAATTTCTCAAAACATTCCCATAGCAAGCAGATGTTATAAAAGTTAACAAACAAAAGGCCGTGACCATCCCTAAAACCTGTTGCCTTGACATTTCATATTGACTGGTCACAGCTTTTGCTTTGACTGGACCACGTACACCTCTTGGTAGCTGATGCTTCGGTTGTGCTTTGTCTTCAGGGTCATCTGGTTAAGCCATGTTTCATTTCTTGTCACAGTTCTTCCCAGAAATACTTCAGGATTGGATCCTCCATGTTTAACACTTCCATTGAAAGCTCTGTTCTTGTCTACAACTGATCTAGGAGCCACCGTTTTGCTGCTCATAGAGCAGAAAGTTTGTTCCACTTTAATTTTTCAGTCAGAATTTTGTAAGCTGAACTTTTGTTTCTGCTGTTGATTGTGGGTCCTCTTCAGTTAGGAAATGAACAAGATGAATTGTTTCCTGACTAATTTAGTTGGGTGGTCTGTTGCTGCAGGCTTTGTCTTCAACAGCATCTGGTCTCATAAAATGAGTTATTCCTTTGAAAAGTGTTGATTTTGTGGAGCATCGTTCCTATAAACTTTTGTAGGGTATTGATAAAGCCACCATTTTTCTACCCAATCTTTACCATAAATATGGTTTTTGTTTTTGCCTCAATTTTAGCAGAATTCATGTTCTTCTGGCTGGGGCTCTTTTTAAGCTGTTAACTTAATCCTTCTTAGCTCATCAGACTAGATCCAGGATGTTGTAACAAATGATGATGAATTTATTTTGGTGCAAAAATATTTTGAAATCCATGCTTAGTTCTTTCATCATGCCCACTTTCCATGAATATTTTGAAGACCTCATATGCATGCTCACACATATGTATGTATGCATGTGTGTACTAGCTATCCATGATGTGGCTCATCTCTGAATAAACTCTGTATTGTTGACTGAATGCAAAAGTGGTACATGCCACTTTAGTAGAATGAGATGAACAGGTTATAATTAAAAATATTTCTTTCTACAAATTCTTCATTGATTTCAGCATAATTAAGGTACCAAATAATATCTACTTCCACACACAATAAGGATAATGAATCAAGTATTTCTTGAATCATTGTTGTATGCTGAGGATTTCTGCGTTTATTATTTTAGGGATGAAAAAGTGTTCTGTTGTGCAGTTTGTGCTAATTAAAGTTAGGAATCTCAGCATTGGGAAATACATCATTGTATATTACCTTTTAGTAAGAAAGCATTTGTATCCAAATGAGTAAAATGTGTCTTTCTGAAACGGTAAACTTCATTCTCGTGAGAATGAAAGTGTTGCACTTCTCTGTATGGGTCTGGAGTTCGGGCATTGGGATAAGGCTGCATTCATGTCTTGGGTGCCTGCATGCATTTTCACCAGGTGTCTCCACAGTGTATGCTTTCTTGTATTTGAGCTCTGAAGCCCTCTTCAACCAGTGCATTATCACCTTCTCTCATCCTTTCCCTGCCCCACTCCCATGTTCCCAAGAGTATTCTTCCAGAGCTGCCTGGAGGGGAATGTTTTTACTATTGTTTTACCACGAAGGACAAGCATCATTGGAAAACCTTCTGAGCAAGGCCAGTGTGTGTTCCCATGGCTGGAGAAGTTTCCCTATGGCATGTGCATGAGTCTGTGGCTTTGCTAGAACACCCATGAGTGATGGAGGATATGAAGGACTCGAACACATTGGATTGATCTCTTGCTCATATCACTTTTGATTTCTTAGATGCACCTGGGTTAATGCTTACTCTAAAGGAATGACTCCTTTGATCCATTTAGCGATGCCCCACGTAAAGGAGTGGTGGGGTCACGTAAGCATCCCATCTTGTCTCATGGAGAATAGCGCCACCCCTTCTTGTGAGTTATAGGAAAACCTGCAAAACCCAGAACCTGTGTAAGGCAGAAATCTGTCAGATGGAAAATACAAATATGTTCCACTAAGAAAGTGGTAAGATTGCATCCTGTACAAAGTGGTCAACGTGTATGAGCAGGAAAAACAGAGCCATCTCACGAGTTCCAGTTCTCATCTGCTTCACTGCAGCGAGAAAGAGAACACTGCTTCCCAGACTCAGACATAGCTAGGCCATTTGCATTAGCCTTTATCTTTTTCACACATGAGATCTCATTCCAACCCACATTAACAGCATATTGGATATATGCTTTTCTCCATAGGAAAACTTTAATTAAATACAGGATTTTTTTCTTGTGCCTTCTCCATACAAATAAACTGAATCTTCAACTATAAAAAGTCAAGTATAGCAAAAATTGCTTATGGAATTGAAAACAAACAAACAAACAAAAAACCTCAGTGGCTGAGATATGGGAGTGCTCTGTAAATATTTGCTGAGTGAATGAATAAGGAAAATTATCCATAACAACAACAACAACAACAAAAAAATAGCCAATCTCTTTAAAAATAAAAGTTGTACGTAGTCGTCCATTAGCAGTAGTATAGGTGGTGGTGATGGTGGTGTGTCATCCAGTCTTTTCCTACTCATAGTGACCCTGCATAGGGTTTCTGAGATTGTACATTTTTACAGGAGCGGAAAACCTCATCTTTCTTCCAGGGAGCAGCTGGTAGATTCGAACCGCTGATCTTGTGGTTAGTAGCCCAGCTCATAATCCACTACACTATCAGGGCTCTTTAACAGTATAAATAGTGTCCCCCTATATAAACAACATTCTTATCAACAGAGAAAAGATTGAAGTTGTTAAGGACTTAATTCTTCTTGGATTACCCATCAACACTCATGGAAGCAGCAGTCAAGATATCAAATGACACATTGCATAAAGCAAATCTGCTGCACAAGACGTTTTTAAAGTGTTGAAGAGCAAAGATGTCAGCTTGAGGACTAAGGTGCGCCTGACCTAAGGCATGGTATTTTCAATAACCTCATATGCATGTGAAAGCTGGACAGTGAATAAGAAGACCATAGAAGAATTGATGCTTTTGAGTTATGGTGTTGAGGAGAATATTGAAAGTGCCATGGGCTGCCACAAGAACCAACAGATCTGAATTGGAAACAGTGCAACCAGAGTGCTCCTTGCAGGCCAGGATGGCCAAGCTTCATCTCTCATACTTCAGACGTATTGTCAGGAGGGACGAGTCCCTGGAGAAAGATACCATGTTTGGTAAGGTCGAAGGTCAGAGAAAAAGAGGAAGACCCCCAGCGAGATGGATAGGCAAAGTGCAGCATCAATGGGCTCATAAGTGTCAACAGTTGTTACGTTGGTCCAGGATCGGGCAGTGTTTCGTTCTGTTGTACACAGGTTGCTATGAGTTGATACCAATTTGATGGCACCTAACAACAAAAAATATTAATAGATCAAATGAAACGTGGATAATAATCATTAGTTTTAAGGATAAAAAGTAAAAACTAAGTGATAGTCTTGCTAATGAATTCAACACAAGAATTTTCATTTCATCTCAGCTCCCTTTGCCAGTGAAGTTAGGAGACATTTAGTCCAATGTTCTACCTGATGCAAAATCCTCCTCTGATGAAATCCTGATGCTGTACCCTGGCCTGACACCTCCAACTGTGGAGAACTCATCAAGTGTTTGAGTGACAACCATTGTGACTGGGATCCACTGGAATACTTGCCAAATCACTTATGTTGAAATTTGACCACCTCTAATGTGAATGTTCAAGAGTTTCTCTTTAAACCTAATTATGAATTTGTTTTTATTTTTGTTTTTCACATCTGACTTCTATACAAAGGTTTTCTTCCAATCTCTGGACACAAGCTAGTTTCCTGGGCTGCTGCACCCTTGTTGGGAGACCAGAAGCCCTACTGTGACTTCTAAGCAGAGTAAGAAGCTGTCCCAAGTTAGTTCTGAGTTTACGAGAGTTAGACCTGCTACCCAGACTTCCCACAGCTTCAGGCAGCTGTGTACTTCGACATCTGGCTTCCGTCATTTTATTTTTACAACTTCTATTGTGGTTGAAATGAAAGTTTACAGAGCAAATTTTTTCTTTCATACAACAGCTTATACACATTTTGTCTTCTGATTTTGGAAATAGTAACCACAACCCAACAGCCCTCTTCCCACCTCAGGGCCCCTGTTCCCATTGATCCTCCTTTCCTGCCTCGTTTTGCCTTCTAAGTTTTGATTTTAGACAAAGTTTTGTCTCGGATGGTCGCTGTCCTGAGGTGGACTGTCCTCACTGGCTTTAATCTTGATTTCATGTTGTTGTTATGTACCTTCAAGTCAAACCTGCTCATAGCTGCCTTTATAGGGTTTCTGAGGAGCAGCTGGAGGGTTTGAACCACCGACCTTGTGCTTAGCAGTCAAATGCTTATCCTAATTTATAGGACTGCCCATTGCTTCACTGAAAGTTGATCTGCCAAAGCGATTTCCGTTTCAAACTTGCAAAGTGTCTAAGGGCCACAGTCTTGTGAGTTCCTTCAGTCTCCATCCTAGCAGTAAGTCTCTTCTTTTTTGTGATTTTTCTCCCTCTCTGTCCAGGACCTTCTATTGTAATCCTGAGGAGACAGCGGTAGCTGGCACCATCTCTCATTCTTCTGGTCTCAGAAGCATGGAGCCTTGGCGCTCATGGGTCCATTAGACCTTTGGACTAATTGTTTCTTTGAGTCTTTGGTTTCTTCACGCCTGTCTTCTATCTATAATCTCAAAGTGATATTTGCCACTTAATAAAAGTTGATATCATAAGCTAGTGCTCTTCCCTGAGTCTGTTGAAATATTTCATGTACATTCGTAACGTGGAACTAGACTCATCTTTTAGGGAGTCTCTTTCTCATACCTTAGATTCAGTGATTCCATTGTGAAGTGATGAATATGCAAAAATCAGCCTCAGAGAGAGGAACTTATCTTTAAGTTTGCTTTATTTCAAGGATTTTATTATTATTATTATTTACTTTAACAATGCATTTCATATCTGGATACTATCAACAATGAAAAGGAGCCTTCTGGACATTTTTCTCTGTGTGGCATGCTGAGCCTCTGAAGTACATACCTGCCTTCCACAAGGAAAAGATTTTTCCACCCAGTAAAGTATGTCTTTCAAATTTGTTAAAATCAGATCAATATCCCAGTTCATCCTTTGGTAAAATATAAATGGGAAACATTTCTAGTATAACCAGTAATATATGGGCAGATTGTGCAACTAATAATATTGCATCAGAAAAAAACTTGTTTCTTTTGCTCTCTTAATTTCAGCGAAATATTCATTGAAAACCTGTAGATTAAAGCTGCAGAGGTTCTGTGCATTAGAGATGTCTATTTTTGGAATGTACATACCTAATGGACCTTTTGTCATTGTCACATCACTGGAAAACCGTATGTGCCTTTTCCTTTAAGTAGCAGGCGATGCATATCATGTTATGCCTCAATCCAATCTTACAAAGATTTAGCTTCGGTTGTCCCTACAGAGAACGATTTTAGAGTTAAAGATCCTCATCATCCTGGTTTGGTCCTGCATCACTGTGAGGTTTTTCCTGTCAGTTCCATGAGATGGAGCATCTTCCCATGTTTCATACCTAAGGCATCATGTCAGTGGGCTGCCTGCTCAAGCCTTGGACCCATCTTTCAATCAGTTTGTCTGAATGTTTCTTAGTGGTTTGTATGGCTCATGGGAAACTTCCATTGTCTTTTAATCCATTTATTGATGAACTTTTTGAAACCCTCTGATCCGTGTCGTACACGAGCATGTTTTGGGTTGTATCTTTCTTCCATTTATGTTCTGCCATTTCACTCTCTTTTTAGAGTTTTCTTAAGAGCAATAATTTCTCATTTTATCATAATCAAATGTGCCCTTTTCCCCCCTTTATAGTCAGTGTTTGTTGAATCCTGTTGGAAATTTTTTTTCCAAATCTTCAATCATGGTGAGACCCTCCTATGAGGCTTTTGCATGTTCCAGCTTCCATACCTAGATCTATACATGTTTAACTAGCATTTCATTTTGTTTTTCCATGTGGATATCCAATTGATTTTGAATACATTATGGGATATATACTGCCTTCATTTACTTTTTTCTTATGCCACCTTTGTCATAAATCAAGTGTGACTATATACTAATATGAGTTTGTGAGGCTTTTTGTTTTAATGTAGGGTCTCTTGTTTATGAACACGTTGCTTCCCTAACTGTGTCTCTAAGATTTTGTAGGTGCATTGGAAGAGGTGCATATAATCTTTAGAATTTGTTTTGTGTAGGAGTTGCTTCAGTTGTTTCAAAGTGAGGGCAAATTTACATCACATTAAAAGGCAAGTAGAATCCTGGTGTGGTAATATAGGATAAGCAATGCACAGAAAGGTCATTTTTAATTAAAAAAAATTTGTAGTTTAAATCCATCAGCCACTCCTCTGAAATCCTATACTGGGTCCGTACGGAACTCACTTTACAGTACTCAACAACAGCAACAACAAAGGGCAAGTGGGAGCCATTGGTAAGTCAGGCATTTGTAACCCGAGGACTGACTATCATCTATATTTTGCTTACTTAACATGTTTGGCAATCCTTGTATGCATTGTACTTATGCCTTATTTACAGTGACTTTATAATAAACCTTGGTATAAAATAAGCAGAATCGTAAAGAAAATGCAAATTAATGCCTTAATAAGTTCGAATGGCTAAAGCAAACTTGATATGAATGTAAATAGCATCACGTCTTAGTAGATATATTGGACAACAGAAACTCCAGAATGAGGTAGAAATGAATTCTACCATTTTGGGAAACTGCTTGGTAATAATGACTAGATTGGAAAAGACGCAAATTCTTGGACCTGCAGTTTCACTTCTGGCCATATATCTCAAGAAAATGCCTCTCTAGGCATTGGTCCAACATTAGAATGGGGTGGTTAGGTTTCATAGAGTTAGTTCTGCCTCATAACGACTCTACTGACAACAAGTTGGAACACTGTCTAGCCCTGCGCCATCCTTACAGTTGCTGTTGTGTTTGAGCCCATTGTTGCTGCCAATGTATCAGTCCATCTCTTTGGGAGTCTTCCCTTTTGGTTGACCCTCCACTTTACCAAGCATAATGTCTTTCTTCAGGGACCGACCTTTCCTGACAAGTGCAAAGTATGAAAGACAAAGTCTCTCTGTCCTAGCATCCAAGGAGCATTCTGACTACACTTGTTCCAAGACACATTTGTTTGTTCTAGCGTCTATGGTATTAAAGCATTCCTCATCAACACCATCATTCACATCATCTGTTCTTCTGTGATCTTCCTTATTCATTGTCCAACTTTCACATACATATTAATACCATGGATTGGGTCTGGCACACTGTAGTCTTCAAAGTGGCATATTTACTCCCTATGGCATTAAAGAGATCTTTTGCAGCAGACCTACCCCATGCAATATGTTGTTTGATGTCTTGATTGCACTGATTGTGGATCCGTGTAAATCAATTCTATGACAGCTTCAGTCTTTTCTCTGTTTATCGTCTGTGGTATCTGCATATAGGAAGGCTTTTAATGAATCTTCTTCCAATCTTGATGTCGCATTCTTCTTCATATCATCCAGCTTCTCAGATTATTTGTTCAGCATACAGAGTGAATAAGTATGGTGAAAGGATTCAGTCCTGGTGCACACCTTTCCTGATTTTAATGTGCTGAAGAGCAAAGGTGTCAGTTTGAGGACTAAAGTGCACCTGACCTGAGCCATCGTATTTTCAGTGTCCTCACATGCATACAAAAGCTGGACAGTGAATAAGGAAGACCATAGAAGAATTGATGCTTTTGAGTTATGGTATTGGAGAAGACTATTTAAAAAGTACCATGGATTGCCAGAAGAACAAACAAGTCTGTGTTGGAAGAAGTACAGCCAGAGTGCTCCCTGGAAGCCAGGATGGCCAGACTTCGTCTCTCATGCTTTGGATATATTATAAGGAGGGACCAGTCCCTAGAGAAGGACATCATGTTTGGTAAAGTAGAGGGTCAGAGAAAAAGACTAAGATCCCCAATGAGATGGATTGGTGTTGGAGGCCAGCACTGGTGCCATCTAATGGTGAAGGTTGAGATGGCCCTCATGCTCTTATGATTGGCCTGAAGAGAAGTTTCACCTGGTTAAGGTGATGTCAGTGATCCAGACTTATTGTTAATTGTAACTAGGGCAATCCTGGGAAAAGGGAACTTAAATTGAGCTAAAACCGCATGATTCTGTGTTGCTATAACAATGCTTATACTTATGTAATCATATCCTTGTTGGTATCCTGGTGGGTAATCATATCCCTGTTACTATGGAAAACTTGTAACTAGGCAGAATAACTATGACCTAATGCTAAAAGTCCTATATAAACCACATGGCTACAATAAACTATGTCATTAGGCCATCAGCCTGTTGACCCTTGCCTGATTAATTAATCCTCACTTCTCCTTCGAGTAACCCACACAGTGGTCCGAGTTAATCTCAGATTGGTACAGTGGTGGCAGCGATGGGCTTAGGCATAGCATTTATTGTGTTGTTGGCCCAGGACCCAGCAATGTTTTGTTCTGTTGTGCATAGGGTTGCTATATATTGATACCCACTCAAAGGTCTGTAGTAACAACAACAACAACTCTATCAAGGAGCTGCTGCAACCATTTTAAAAGTATTGTTAGCTAATTTTTCTTGCATATGATATTAATAACATTGTTTGATAATTTCTGTCTCCTATTATCTCAGCTTTCTTTGGAATAAACATAACCGTGGATTGGTTGGGTAGCAGTCTTCCAAATTTCTTAGCCTAGACTAGTGAGTGCTCCCAGGGCTACACCAGTTTGTTGAAACATTTCAATTTGTGTTCCATTAATTCTTGGAGCCTTGTTTCTCGCTAATGTCTTCAGTGCACGTTGAAGTTCTTCCTTAAGTAATACTGGTTCTTGATCACATGCTACCTCATCTCCTGAATTGGTTCTAGGTACACACAGTGTGGCGCTGTGTGCTAATGCGTCAGACGGCAAAGTCATTTGAACTGCAAGGTCAGTGGTTGAAACACACCAGCTGCTCCTTGGAAACCCTATACAGGATTGCTCTGGATCAGAATCAACTCAACGGCACTTAACATCAACAACAACAACAACAACAGTGGTTTGCGATGCTTTCTGCATTTTTCACTATGTTGCCCGTATAATCCTTCAGCATTGCAACTTGAGACTTGTATTTTTTCCTTCAGGTCTTTCCACTCGAGAAACACTGAGCATGTTCTTTCCTAACTCTAGGTCTTTACACATTTCATTATAATACTTTGTCTTCTCGAGCTATCATTTGGCAATTTCTGTTTAGCTCTTTCACTTCATCATTGGCCCCATTATCTTTAGCTTCTCTACCTTCAAGAGCATGTTGCAGAGTCTCTTCTGACACCAATTATAGTGTTTTCTTTCTTTCTTGTCTTTTTAATAACCTTTTACTTTCTTCATGGATTATGTTCTTGATGCCATGCACAACCCATCTGGTCTTTGGTTATTATACTTCAGTGTGTCAAACATGTTCTTGAGATGGTGTCTACATTGTTGTTAGGTGCTCTGGAGTCAGTTCTGACCCATAGCGACCTCATGTACAAAGAACCTCATGTACAAAGAACTAAACACTTTCTGGTCTTGCACCAGCCTCATAATTGATGCTACACTTGAGCTCCTTGTTGCTGCTGCTGTGCTATTCCATCTCATTGGGGGCTCCCTCTTTTTCAATGCCCTTCCACTTTACCAAGCGTGATGTCCTTCTCCAGACACTGGTCCCTCCAGATAATATGTGCATTGTATGAGAGACCGAGTTAAACCATCTTGGCTTTAAAGGAAGATTTTTCCAACACAGATTTGTTTGTTCTTCTGGAAGTCCATGGTCCTTTTAATATTCTTCTTCAACATCATAACCCAAATGCATCAATTCTCCTGTGGTTTTCCATATTCATTGTCCAATTTTCTCAAGCATATGAGGCTATTCAGAATACCATGGCTTGGGTCAGTCACACCTTAATCCACAAATTAACATCTTTGCTCTTGAACACTCTAAAGAAATTTTATACAATAGATTTGCCAAATGCAATGTGTTGCTTGATTTCTTGACTGCTGTTTTCATGAGTGTTGATGGTTGATCCTAGCAAAATGATGTCTTCCACAACTTCGATGTTTCCTCCATTTACCATGATGTTATTTATTGATCTAGGGGTGAGGATTTTTCTTTTCTTTACATTGAGGTGCAAATCATACCAAACGCTGTGCTCTTTGAACTTCATCCATAAATATTTTAGGTCCTTTTTGCTTTCAGCAAGCAAGGTTGTATCATTTGCATATCACAGGTTGTTAATTAGTCTTCCTCCAATCCTTATACCATGTTCTCATTCATATAATCCAGCTTCTTGGATTATTTGCTTGGCATACAGATTGAATAAGTATGGTGAAAGAATACAACCCTGGTGAACACTTTTCCTGATTGTAAACCATTCACTATCACCTCGTTCTGTTTGAACAACTTCTTCTGGGTCTACGTATAGGGTCCTCATGAGCACAATTAAGTGTTGCAGAATGATTATTCTCCACAATACTGTCCTAAGATTGTCATGATCCACACAGTTGAAAGCCTTGTCATAGTTAATAATACACAGGTAAACATCTTTCTGGTCATATTTTGGCTATCGGGGACTTGTTTTAATTTTCTTCATCTACATCCTGAGCCTGCATATCACCATCCTCTCTTCCAACAAATGTAATCAGTTTGAAACCTGTGATTCCATCTGGTGAGGTCCATGTGTCTAGTCAGAATTTATATTGTTGGAAAAAAGTATTTGCAATGAATAAGTTGTTGATGTTGAAACATTCTATCATGAGCTCTCCAGTGTTGTTTCTATCACCAAGGCCATACTTCCCAACTACTGATCCCTTCTCTTTGT
>NW_006408559.1:19365618-19367653 GCF_000296735.1 Chrysochloris asiatica
AATTTCCTAGATTCATACTTCATACAGTCTATGTTCCGATTATTAATGGATGTTTATAGCTGTTTCTCTTCATTTTGAATTGTGACCCATCAGCAAATGAAGGTCCAGTGGGCTTTATTCCCACGGGTATCATCACGGTCAAGTCAACTTTGAGGAGGTAGCTCTTCCCCAGTCACATTTGGAGTGCCTTCCGACCTGATGGGCTCATTTTCCAGCTCTATATCTGACAGTGTTTCTCTGCTATTCATAAAATTTTCAGTTACTCAATATTCGGAAGTAGGTCTTCTCTCCTTTGTCCTAGTCTGTCTTCATCTGAATGCTCATCTAAAATTGTCACCTTGGGTGACCCTGCTGGTATTTAAATACCCATGGTATAGCTTCCAGAATCAAAGCAACTCACAAGCCACCACAGTATGACAAACTCACAGACGCATGGTGGGGACTTTGTAGGTGTTTCACTATTATCCTATCACAGACAGAGCTGCAATTCAAGATAGATCTTGAAAGGTTCCTTTTGATCATGAATGCGATGTCATTCCCCTTCAATTTATGATTCCTGGAATTGTGAACCAGATGATTGTCCAATTCAAATTGGGCAATCCATGTTCATTTCAGCTCACTGATGCTGAGGATATTGATCTTCATGACTTCCATTACATTTTGGATGACTTACAATTTTCCTAGATTCATACTTTGTACTTTTAAGTTCAGATTTTCAAGGAAAAATAGATACAATACAATATTGGGCAGCAAGGAAATGAGCTGTCTCCTTCTATCTGTAGCGACTGAAATACCCTCTGAGGCATTACCTGGAGACGACTAACGTGGATCTTCAATAGGCCAGGGCGAGTGCTTGCCAATTGCTTTTAATAGTTTACTTATAGATCTGGAGGGTGGTTACACGGTTGTGCTCACTTTGTGATCATTCTTGATGCTTATATATGCTCTGGATTCATGCATTTCTATATGTATGTGTAACTATACTAAGTACCAATGAATGTAAAACATGAGCCTTAGAACTGAATAGGATACTCAAACGTAGCATTCTAGTTACATGTCATTGTTTTAACACTGTGGCATCCATAAAGTAAACTCAGGCTACGGAATTCTTTGCAAGCAGTATACGATACGGTTCTAAGCATGCGTTTTGCTGGCAATGTGAGTCTGAGTTTATTGACATTAAGGCAGATTTTGTGGGTGAAGGCCCAGATTTCCAGCCAGTCAAGACCATTTTACATTGTAATTCAGCTTGTTATCCTATTAGGCTTCTTTTCCAGCTTTATATAATTGACAAATTTCATAAGTGTGTCTTCCATGCCTTCAATAATAAAAATATTAGAACTGACAGTAAGCAGGCCCGGAGCCGGTGGCATGCTGTCAGGGGGCTCTCTTAACCATGACATGATCATTAATCAATGTATTTTGGTATGATTATTAACCTTATTGAATTTGCCTAAAACTGTTATCTCTGGGCCCACATTTTAACATTTTATACGTCTCAGAGATGGTGCCAGATGCCTAACTGAAATTAAGATGAAGGCACACCTGTGGGATTCACACTGTTCTGTTAGGAAAGAACTTCATCCAGAAATAAAATCCCAAGAGCCCATCTGCATCAACACCCAGCTCACCTGTCTCCGTCTTCGGACTTTGTGCACTCTGAAGTTCACTGTGCAACTTGTAAGGTTTTGAAGAACAGCTTGCTTGTCCATATTTTCTATATTCAGTCATTCTTTTGTTTGTCAACTTTATGTCTGTGGCCTATTTGTGCTTTCCTGGCAGCTCCTTTGACAAATATTCAAGGAGACTAAGGTTATAAGTACACCACTTGTCTGAAAACCACATGGTTTACTATGCCGGGAATGACAAACTGAAGAGAAATGGTGTTGCATTCTTTGTCAAAAAGAACAGCTCCAGATCAGTCATGAGGTACAACACTGTCTGTGATAGGATAATATCCATGTGCCTACAGGGAAGCCCAGTTAATACCACTATTATTCAAATTTATGCACCAACCACTAAAGCCAGTGAGGAT
>NW_006408559.1:19392140-19398906 GCF_000296735.1 Chrysochloris asiatica
CAATAAATGAAGAAAACACTGAAGTTGACAAACACTTCATTTTGCTTTTATTTACTATCAACATTAATGGAAAAGGCCGTCAAGAAATCAAACAATGCATTGTCAAGAATTTCTTTAAATATCAAAGAGCGAAGGTATCAGTTTGAGGACTAAGGTGTGCCTGACCCAAGCCTTGGTATTTCAATAGCCTCATAAGCGTGTGAAAGTTGGACAATGAATAAGGAAGACAGTGGAAGAATTGTTGTAATTGAGTTTTGGTGTTGGAGGAAAATATTAAAAGTACCATGGACTGCCAGAAGAACAAACAAATCTGTGTTGGAAGTACAGCCTGACTGTTATTTAGAAGCCAAGATGGCAGACATATTATCAAGAGGGCCAGTCTCTGGAGAAGGACATCATTTTGGTAAGTGGAGAGTCAGCCAAAATGAAGACCCTAGCAAGATGGATTGGCACAGTGGCAAGAACAATGGGGCTGTTGTGCAGAGGGTCACTATGAATAGGAACCGACTTGACAACACCTAACGACAACAGTACACACACACAACTTTATAAAATTAACTTAAGTTTAGAACTGCATATCTGACAGGTAGGAGAAGTATATTTAATATCTCTCAATGACAAGTTATGTTGTCATCTCCAAAACTGATCTACAATGCCTTCAAATTTTAACAGATTTCTATGTTACATAGGCAGGTGGATGAAGTATGACCATAAGTAATAAAAGTTTTAAAAGTGTTAAAAAGTAAAGATGCCACTTTGATGACTGAAGTGTGCTGACCCCATCCATGGTATTTTCAATCACCTTGCCTGAGTGAGAAGACTGGAGTATGAAAAATAAGGCTGAAGAAGAACAAATACATTTGAATTAGGGTGTTGGCAAGTACCATTGAATAGACCAGGGGACATCAAAAAGAAACAAATCCACTTGGGAAGATATACAACCAGAATGTTCCTGGGAAATGAAGATGGTACCATTTTGGTTTGCTTACTTGGGGTACGTCATAAGGAAAGACCAATCACTAGAGAATGACCTTAAATAGAGAGCCATCCAAAATGAGGAAAACCCTCCTGAAAGAAGTGGACCCGAAAGCCACAACAATGAACTCAGACACACAAAAGGTCCCTGATGTGGTGCGTAACTAGACAGCATTTTGTTCCATTATACATAAGACTCACTGTAGGTCAGAGCAGATTTGATGGCAAGAACAACATATGTGGGGGCTTCAAAGTGTTCCTGGAAAATCTCCATTCTTTTCAATGAAATTTTTGAAGCTCTCTCATATAAAGCACTGAACTGCTAATCACAAGGTCAGTGGTTCAAACTTAGCAGCCTCTCCTTGGAGACCCTGTACAGGGATGCTGTGAATAGAACCTATTCAACAGCATTTAGCAAAAACAAAAATATATAAACTTGAAGTTGATTTCTTATCATTTCAAAAGTTTAGATATCCTTTTGCACAATGTGAAATTTGTGTTTCTCTTCCTAACATGAATCAGGTTTCTCTTGAAAAGATTAGCATTCTCTTTTGGGTGAAAGCTTGAACTATTAGAAAATCTACTAGAAACCTACTGATGAGGTGGCAGAGTTGTATAGCCTCAAGAGGATGATCATTTGGGATTCAGGAAATATCAGCAGAAGGGCAGGAAATTCTCATCACTTTCATGAAAGGTCCTTTGTTCTCCTTTGTCCGTTGAGGGCCATCAGCAAGGAACTGCCCTTGGATAGAGGACACATTTGGACACAGGACCAACACAGCCTATGTTCTGGTTTCTGCATTTGATGCTTTTCTCCCCCCAGCATCACTCAATCCTCATGACATGAGCATGTCCCAGGCAGGTGTGAGGCTGTCATCTGTGCAGGGCGGTGAAGCACCCAACAGGCCAGCGGGTGGGTTTCTCCTCCAGCAGACCCAGGAGCACAGCATTCACAGGGTGAATGGTGAGCTGAGCAGGACGTCCACCAGGAAATGAAAGTGAAGTCTGTTTCATGTGACCCAAGGTGTGGCCCATGGGCTCCCTGGCTCACAGTGAAGACAAGACCCTTCTATACTAGGGACTTGTCCAATAATATTTTATTATGTTTTTGTTGAAGATTTACACAGAAGTTAGAGCCTGTTCAAAGACTTCTACACATGTTGTTCAGGGATGTTCAGTACATCTTAATTTGTGAACTTTTAAAATATTTCTGTTCTTGGTTGTTCCTTTTCCGTTAATCTAACTTCCTTGCCCCCTTACTCTCTCATGTTTATTTTAAAGTCCTGTGGACCATTTGGTCCCTGATCATTAGCTTTTGAAAGGAGCATAGTACTTGCAGGTGATCTTCCGTATTGTTTGGTGAATTTGTTGTTCAGTGATGAGGTGACCACAGGGATTAGTTTTAGCCCAAGGTTTGAAAAGTATCTCCAGGTAATAGACTTAGGAAGTCTTCCAGTCTCAACCAGTCTAGAGGTCTGGGTTGGTTGGTTTGGTTGGTTGGTTGGTTTTAGGAATGTGAGGTTCTGTTCCACATTTTTCTTCCATTCCATCAGGGTTCATCTGTGGTGGCCCTGGTCAGAACGGCCACCATTAGGTTCTTCAGGTTTGAGCATAGAGTCCATGCAGCCCTATAGAGTAGCGTCTTCTTTACGTCTTTGGATTCCTTTCTGGATTTCTCTGGAATAGTAGAGACTGCAGCTGTATCTTAGATGGCCATGTGCAATCTTTCAGACCCCAGACATTACTCACCAAACCATGATGGAGAAATTATCCCACACCTAAAGTGTTGAAGAGCAAAGATGTCAGCTTGAAGACTAAGATGTGCCTGACCCAAGCCATGGTATTTTCAATAACCTCATATGCATACAAAAGCTGGACAGTGAATAAGGAAGACCATAGAAGAATTGATGCTTTTGAGTTATGGTGTTGGAGGAGAATATTGAAAGTGTCATGGGCTGCCAAAAGAACCAATAGATCCGTTTTGGAAGAAGTGCAGCCAGAGTGCTCCTTGGAGGCCAAGGTGGCCAAACTCTGTCTCTCATACTTCAGACATATTGTCAGGAGGGACCAGTTGCTGGAGAAGGATATCATGTTTGTTAAGGTGGAGGGTCAGAGAAAAAGAAGAAGACCCTCAGCCAGATAGATTGGCCAAGTGGCAGCATCAATGGGCTCAAGCGTGTCAACAATTTTGAGGTTGGCCTAGGACTGGGCAATGTTTCGTTCTGTTGTATGTAGGGTTGCTATGAGTCGGTACCGACTCAATGGCACCTAACAACATCAACAGCAAATGTTCTTAAGCTTCAAAGCCAGAAATCCAGTCATACAAGGTGTTTGCTATGTCTAAGTATTCACAACTGAGATCCCTATGTACTTTATTGCCCATATATGCATATATGTGCATAGTTACATATATGCATGTATATGTACATATACAGTGTTGTTGTTGTTGAGCACCATTGAGTTGAGTGAGTTCTGACTCCTAGTGACCCTGTATAGGGTTTCCAAGTTTCTGCTAGTGGGTTTGAACCACTGAGCTTGAGGTTTGCAGTCTAGTGCTTATTCTCTGTGATTGACTTATTTTGTTCAGCATCCTGTCCTACGTGTTCATCCACGTCCAACCTTATGATTAGCAGTCAAATACTGTAGGATAAGCACTTGACTGCCCATCATGAAGTTGATGGTTCAAACTCACCAGCCACTCTTCAGAAACTCTCTACAGGGTGGCTATGAGTCGGAGCCAAGTAAACGGGACTTAACAGTAACCACAAGCAACATCTTGGCCATGGATGGAGATGGAAGACATTATGCTGAGATAAAGAAGTCAACCCATAGGCTAGGTGAGGCCCCAGTGGACTGCTTGTCATGATCGTCCCATTCTGCACTCCCATCAGCGATGAATAAGAAGGGCTCCATGTCCTCCACATCCCCGCCAACACTTGTTATTTTTAATTTTATTTTGTTGTGTTTTGCTCTGTTACTCTCTTAATGTTGTCTTTGTTAGGTACCATTTGGTCAGTTCGGACTCAGAATAATTCTCCTACAATGGAGTGAAATCCTGTCTGCCCCTGCAACCCCCTCACATTGTTGTTACATTGAATCCCATTATTGTAGCCATTATGTCCATTCATCTCATTGAGGGTCTTCTTGTTTTTTGCTGACCCTCTACCAAGCTTGATTTCCTTCAGGGACTGCTCCTTCCTGATAACATGTCCAAAGCATGAGAGACAATGTCTCGACATCCTCACTTCTGAAGAGGATTCTGACCGTTCTCTTCCCAACACAGATTTATTCCTTTTTCAGCTTTTACAATGAGTAGTGACTATGATCTCAAAAGCTCGTGAACAACCATCTAAGGTAAAACTATTGATCGTCCCCTGTCCAGAGGAAAGAAGAGTGAACAAAATTGAAGATGCTTGGAAACACTCTAGTCCACTGGACTGTTGAAACCCGTGGACATCATTCTGTGCAGCCCTGAGACCAGAACTAAATGCTGCTTGGGTACCACTTCCAACTGCTCTAAAAGGAATCTCATCAGAAAAGTCCATGATAGAGTGGAAGGAAATGTGGACCAAAGCTCAAAATTATTTAAAAAGACCAGTAGAAACTAGTGGAACACAGACACTATGGCCCTGGGTCACCTCTTTGGCTATTTTTCAGCCCAACAATAGACATGCATATGATGTCGACATGCATATGAAGACATTGACTTGGGTCGGGTGTGCCTTAGTCTTCAGAGCAATAGCTTTGATTTTTAACACTTGAATGAGATTCTTTTTGGCTCAGAAGTAGATTTACCCAATGCAGTATGTCATTCGATTCCCAGGCTACTACTTCATGGACATTGACTGTGAATCCAAGGAAAATGAAATCCTTGACAACTTCAGTCTTTTCTCTGTTTATGATGATGTTGCTTCTTGGCTCAGTTGTAAGAATAGTTGTTTTGTCTTTATGTTGAGGTGTAATTCACACTGAAGTCTTGGCCACCATAATGGGAGTGAAATGATAGCTTTCTGGTGTTTTAATTTGCATTTTTCTGATGGCCTATGACGTTGAACATCTTTTCATGCGTCATTTCATGGCTACACTGGAGATTTGGATATCCTCTTTGGTAAAGTGTCTGTTCATGACCTTTGCCCTGTTTTTAAATGCAGTGTTAGTCTTTTTGCTCTTAAGTTGTAGTTTTCTATATAGCTTAAATATTATATAATTCCCCAAAGTTTCTTCCATATCTGTAGGATGCCTGTGTACTCTCTTGATAAAGTCTTCTTATGAGCATAAGTAATTAACAGTTATGAGGCCATAAGGGTCCTGGGTGGCTCTGGAGGATCAGCACTGAACTGAGAACCACAAGGTCCATGGTTCAAACCCACCATTTTCTCCTTGGAAGCCCTACACAGGGTCGCTATGAGTCAGAACAGACTCGACGGCACTTCAAACAAAGGAGTCCTGGTGTGGCACCATAGGATAGGCACTAGGCTACAAGGTTAGTTTCAACCACAGGTTTGCTGCCCAAACTCACCAACCACTCCTCAAAACACTATACTGTGTCGCCATTAGTTCCAGCCAACTCAACAGCACTGAACAACAGCTGTTATCAATTTTGTAGTCCTGGTGTGGTGCTGTAGGCTAAGCACTAGACTATTGACCACAAGATCAGCAGTTCAAATCTACCAACTGCTCCTTGGAAATCCTATACAGGGTCACTATGAGTTGGGATAAATTCAGCAGCACTTAACAACAATACCAAGTTATCTGTTTTGTTTTCTGCTCCTCATTTATTCATTGTTTGTTAATTAATCATGGGGGGGGGGAAGATGGTACCAAAGTTTCCCTCCTATATTTTATTCCAATATGTCTATGGTTTTAGATTTAACAAGTAGCTCCTTTATGCATTTAAAAAGACCCCAAAACACTTTTTATTGTGAATTAAGTGACTGGTTAGAGAGCAGATCATCAGTTTTACAGTCAACAAGTCATGTACTTTGCTTCTTTACATGGTTACAATATCCTCTATGTACCCACAGTGAACAGCAGGGACTCACTGTAACGCTTGCAGTCCTCTCTGTGACCCCACTACCTTCATCTTCCCTCTGCTAACTTCCCTCTTGTTGTCTATTGCCTGCTCTGTCACCCATGTTAACATGTGTCTACACTCTAGCACATGGAGCTCTGGTAGCATAGTGGTTACAAATTGGCCTGCTAATCTTATGATTAGCAATTCAAAACTACCAGCTGTTCAGCGGGAGAAAGATGAGGCTTTCTGCTCCCGTAAATATTTACAACCTCGGAAACCCTTTACAGGGTCACTATGAGTTGGAACCGACTCCACAGCACATAACAACAACAACACTCTAGCATATGAAAAATTTTCCTTCCTCCTATACAACCATCATGGATGGTTTCTTGTATGAAGAAAAACTTGTTTTAACTTTTTACAACACTGGCCTCAAACAATATTTGTCGTTTTGTGATGGACTAGTTTCACTCTGCATAATGTCCTCCAGGTTCAGCCATGTTGTGAGGTGTTTCACAACTACATCATTACTCTTCAAAGTGTTGTAGTATTCCAGTATACCAATGTTTGTTTAAGCATGCTTTTATCAATGGCTTTTCAGGCTGATTCCATTTTTTTCTGCTATGTCGCTTGTAGATAGCATATTGAAGGATCTTGTTTTCTTACCCATTCTGTTCTTTATGTCTCTTGTCTGATACCTGGAATCCATTTACTTTCACTGTTAATTATGCAGAGTTATAAATTGATTGTTGTCATTTTCCTGTATGTGTTGTGTGT
>NW_006408559.1:19399298-19440878 GCF_000296735.1 Chrysochloris asiatica
CATTTTGGTATTGGTTTTTGTGTCTGATGTGACATGTGGATCCCACTACATTTTTGTATTAGTTTTTGTGTCTGATGTGACATGTGGATCCCACTATATTTTGGTATTGGTTTTTGTGTCTGATGTGACATGTGGATCCCACTACATTTTGGTATTAGTTTTTGTGTCTGATGTGACATGTGGATCCCACTACATTTTTCTGTATGTAGATATCCAGCGTTGCCAGCACCACTTCTTAAACAGACTGTTCTTCCCTCATGAAATGCATTTAATTGGACATACATAACATACTTCACAAAAACAATATTCAAATCCTGCTTTCTTTGGTGATTAGAGACTTGGTGATTAAAAGTTCATGAACGGCCATCCAAGGCTCAGCTACTAGTCTGTCTCTGTCCATAGGGAAGGACAGTGATGACCATTAAAGACACTTGGAAACAATTAGTCCAGTGGGTTATCAGACCATGTGAACATCAGTCTGCATGACTCTGAGACCAGAAGAACTAGAGGGTACGTGGCCACCACTGCTAACTGCTCTAACAGGCTTCACCTAAGAGTCCTGGAGAGACTTGGAGGAACCGTGGGACAAAAACCATGAGCATAAAAGGACCCAGCTTTCTCGCCAGAGAGAGAGACCCTTGGTCACCCTTCAGGTCCAAAACGGAAATCATCCCTGCAATAGGTAGACATACATGGGAGGAAAGGCCATTAGTGAAGTCCACACACCATAGAAAGAACATTCATTTGCGATCTAAAAGGCAACATTTACCCACAGACAAACTTTTTAGAAGGGTTTGGAAACAAGGAGGAATGAAAACAAGAAACAGAGAGAAAGTGGGAATTTCAGTCACTGAGGTGAAATCAAGTGTGACTTGTTGAATGTGACTGATGATCCGCTCTGAAATCCTTCACTCAATTCACCAAAAACGTTTTAAAAATTCAGTTGATCACAGATGCTTGGATTTATTTCTAGATAATTCTTTTAGCGTCATCTGTCTATGTGTGTATCATTAAACCAGTACCAGGCTGTTTTGATTACTGTGTTGTTGTTGTTAGGTGCCGTCTAGCCGGTACCAACTCATAAGAACAACAGAACGAAACACTGCCCGGTCCTGGGCCAACCTCACCCTCATTGCCACACTTGAGCCCATTGATGCTGCCACTTTGTCAATCCCTCTCGCTGGGGGTCCTCTTTTTCTCTGACCCTACACCCTACCAAACATGATATCCTTCTATAGTGACTGGTCCCTCCTAACAATATGTCTGAAGTATGAGAGACAAAGTTTGGCCATCCTGGCCTCCAAGGAGCACTCTGGCTGCACTTCTTCCAACACAGATCTGTTTGTTCTTTTGGCAGCCCATGGCACTTTCAATATTCTCCTCCAACACCATAACTCAAAGGCATCAATTCTTCTACAGTCTTCCCTATTCACTGTCCAGCTTTCACATGCATTTGCTCTTCAACACTTTAAAAGGGTTTTGTGCAACAGATTTGCCTAATGCAATATGTCATCTGATTTCTTGACTGCTGCTTCCATGAGTGTTGATAGTTGATCCGGGAAGATTGAATTTTTTTCCATTGATAAGTATGTTGTTTATTGATCCAGTGTTAATGTAGCTGTGTAATATGTTTATTGGTCCAGTGTTACTGTGTGATATGTTTATTGGTCCCGTGTTACTGTAGCTGTGTGATATGTTTCTTGGTCCCGTGTTACTGTAGCTGTGTAATGTTTTGAAGTTAGGAAGTGTACAGCCATCTACTTTCCTCTCCATCTTCAGAATTGATTAGACTACTTGGAGCTTCTTATCTTTACTTATAAAATTGAAGTATAGTTTTGCCAGTTTTTTAAAGCATGCTGATGTAATCAGGGTCAGGATAGCACGGTATCTATAGATAACTTTGGGGAGTAGTGACATCTTTACTATTGTGATGTTTTCAGTCCATGAACATCAGGCGTCTTTCCATTCATTTAGGTCTTCTGTAGTCTGTTTCAGCAGTGTTTTATAATTTTCACATCGTTGGATGATTTTATTTCTTGGCATTTCATTCTCTTAGGTGCTATTATCGATGGAGACATGTTCTCCCTTTGAGACTTCTCATTGCTGTCTTCTCATTTCGGTACAGAAACCGAAATGAATTTTGTGTGTTGAATTTGGTATACTGCAAGGAGCTCTGGTAGCGTAGTGGTTACGAATCGGGCTGCAAACCTCAAGGTCAGCAGTTCTAAACTACCAGCCGCTCTTCAGGAGAAAGATGAGGCTTTCTGCTCCCAAAAAGATTTACAGCCTTGGAGACCCTGTACGGGGTCGCTATGGGTCGGAACCGATTCGACGGCACTTAGCAACAACAACAACAATGTTGCTAAATTCCTCTATCATTTCTAAAAGCTTAGTAGATTCTTTGGGATTTTCTGTGTAGTGTCATATAGGATCCTGTCCTTTGTGAATAAGGACAGTGTTACCTCTTCCTTTCCAGTTTGGATACCTTTCATATAGCTTTCTAACTTTATGACCCTCGCCCAGCCTTGCAGGACAGGATTGAATAGGAGTGATGAGAGTGGACATCCTTGACTAGGATTTCAAGGAAAACAGTTTCATTCATTCTCAATCATCATGTTAGCTGTTTTGTTTTTCATAAATGCCTTTAATCATGTTGAGGAGTATCCCATGTATTCTTATCTTGTTAAAAAATTTTATCGAGGAAGACTCCTGGTGTTTATTGACTGTCTTTTCTTCATCCATTCATATGACCACATAGTTCTACTAATGTGAATATATTACATTGATTTTCTCTGATGTTGACTCTGCCTTGCATTCCTGGAATACTTACCACTTGATCATGATGAATCATTCTTTTAATCTGTTGTTGGATTGTTTGCTAATCTTAGGTGAAATTTGTTTGCATCTATAAGGGATAATGGTGTGTAGTTTTCTGTGGTGTCTTAAATTAGCTGTTACCAGGTTAACACTTACTTCATAGAAAGAGTTAGGGAATGTTCCTTCTTCCTCGATTTCTTGAAGGAATTTGAACAGAATTGGTGTCAGTTTTCCTCAAAAATTCCCCTAAATGTTCCCTTCAACACTCACCTAAACATTTAGAATTCCTCGAAGTGTTTGATGGAATTTGATAGAATTCTCTATTTGTTTTTTAGTTAATTTAAGTATGTTATGTGTTCTAAGAATTTGTCTATTTCATCACATGTTTTGATTTTGTTGGAGTAGAGCTGTTCATAGTGTTCTGTTGCGGTCCTTTTACCTCAGATGGGTCAATTGTAATGACTCCTTTTTCATTTCATAATTGGGCTATTTGCATCTTCTCTATCTTCAGTCTAGCAAGTGTGTTCTCAACTTTATAGATGTTTTCAAAAGAACCAAATTCTGGATTTGTTGATTGTCTCTACTGTTTTCCTGTGCTCTATTTAATTTGTTTCTGGCTGATCCTTTTATTATTTCTTTTCTTCTAGCAGCTCTAGGTTTGATTTGTTCTTTTTTCTAGTTCCTCTAGAGTTAAGACTATTTATGTGAGATCTTTCTTTTTTTTTAATTTAGCTGTTTATCCCCTTAAATTTTGTTATGTGTTTTTATTTATATATATAGTTTAAAATTTATTTATGTATGTAGTTGATTATTATATATGTAGTTTAAAATTTTTACTCCAGATTTCTTTCTTGACCCTGCAGTTGTTTAACAGTATGTTGGTTGGTTCATTTCCATAAATTTGTTTGATTTCTAGTTTTGCATCAGCACCTAATTTTTAATATTATTCCTTTGTGGTCAGAGAAGACAGTTGGTATAATTTCAGTCCTTTAAAATGTGTTGAGGTTTGTTTTGCCACCAACTATGTGGTTTATTCTGGAGAATGATCCATGTTCACAGCAGAAAAATGTGTGTTGTCGAGTGATGGTTGGAGCCCATTAGGTCCATGGCTTATGGTATTATTTCAAGTCCGCTTTTTCTTTACGGATCTCTTTTTAGATGCCCTTGTCCAGAATTGAAAGTGAAGCATTTGTGTTTGTAGCTATTATTGCAGAATTGTCTATGACTTCGTTCCCATCTG
This sequence comes from Chrysochloris asiatica, assembly GCF_000296735.1. Taxonomy (NCBI): domain Eukaryota; kingdom Metazoa; phylum Chordata; class Mammalia; order Afrosoricida; family Chrysochloridae; genus Chrysochloris; species Chrysochloris asiatica. Next base: position 19,403,356 of record NW_006408559.1, read on the forward strand.
TTAGTGTCTGTTTCAGATATTTTGGAGCACTGATGTCCAGTCCCACGCGTATTTGTGAATGTTATGCCTTCTTGATGAATTTTTGTCATTGTTGTTGTACATAGAGTTGGTTCTGACTCATTGAGACCTTGTATAGGGTTTCTGACAGTGACAGCTGGGTTTGAACTGCCAACTTTACGGTTAACGGTCCTCTGCTTATCTTACAGTGCCAGGCCCCAGGAACTCTTGATGACTCAAAAATCATTTGCTTTTTATTGTGAACTTTAGGTCAAATTCTAGAATAGCAGGATTAGGGTTTTTGAAAAGATTCTTATTTTCAGATTATTACCATGCATTTCCCCAGTGGTCTTTCCCAAAGGCAGTTTTGAAACATAAATTCCCAAAGAGGGCGTTCGGCTAAGTGATTTCTGTTGACATTCTACACACAGCTGAGGGAGCGCTTCTGTCCTGATGGGTACATGTGGATTGTGACTGGTGCACCACAGCGCCCTCTACAGGGAGGGTGTCTAAGGTGAAGATGGTGATACTCGCAAGGGCGACCCAGGAGTGTGTGTGGTAGTGAGGGGGAACATTCCAGGTCCACTGCTTTGTGTGTGGGAGGGGTGAGGAGGGGGAGGAAGAGTCTCTAATTCTGGAAAACGATGGGGTCTATTGAAAGTCTTCAAGCATGGGTGATGTATAATCCGATTTTCATTTTTATTAAAAGGTTGATTGGAACTATGGAACTTGAGAATGAGAACAAAGTTCCTGTCAAGCCTCTAGTCACATTCCACACACAGTTTAGATAGACTGTTGTTACTGTTCTGTCTCATCAAGTTGGTTGTGACTCATAGTGACCTGCATAGGGTTTCCCAGAAGTGACTGAACAGCTGATCTAGTTAGCAGTTCAGTGCTCTACGTATTACACACAAAAAGTCTATATTAATTTGTTGTTGTTGTTGTTGTTAAGTGCTGTCGAGTCAGTTCCGACCCATAGCGACCCTGTACAGGGTTTCCGAGGGTGTAAATCTTTACGGGAGTAGAAAGCCTCATCTTTCTCCCGCGGAGCGGCTGGTAGTTTCGAACCGCTGACCTTAAGGTTCGCAGCCCAGTTCGTAACCACTCCGCTAATGTAAGTATAATCATGTATTATATAATGTACATTTTTTTTTTATTATAAAAATGTGTAAAGAGGCCTCAAAAAGTTCATGGAAAATGAAATGTAAAGATCCTGACATTTTTTCATGAACTCTTAAAGTCCTCTCCTGTGTTGTTACTTAATACTGTTGTCTCAGTTGTGACTTGTAGAATCCCTTTGTCTTCACAGTCTTTGCTATAACTGAGCCCGTTGTAGGGGCCATTGTATCATTCCATCTTGTTGAGAATCTTCCTTTGCTTCATTGACCCTCTACTTAACCTAGTACGATGTCCTTCTACAGGGGCTGGTCCCTTCTGATAAAATGTCCAAAGGATGCAAACTGAAGTCTCCTCATCATCATTTCAAAGAAGGATTCTGACTGGACTTCTTCCTAGATGGATATGTTCATTCTACTAGTAGTCCATGGTATATTCAGTATTGCTCACCAACACCATAATTATAAGTCATCAATTCTTCTTAACTCTTCCTTATTTATTGTCCAGCTTGCACATGAGTATGATACAGTTGAAAATTCCATGACTTGTATCATATTTACTGTAGTACTCAAAGTGACAAATTTAAAGAGTTCTTTTGTAGCCGATTTGCACAATGCAATAGGTCATTTGGTTTGGGGACTGCTGTTTCCTTGGACATTGATGGTCTAGCATTTACTGCCTTTAAATACTGGGTTTCATAGCATCATGTTATATAGTAACATGTGTAATGGAAGAAATTTACCAAATGTATTGCATTTCTCTTCCCTTCCTGTGTTCTACTGTTTTTGTTAAGTGTTGTTAAGTTGGTTCCAACTCATGGCAACCCTGTATAGGGTTTCTGAGGAGCTGCTGGAGAGTTTGAACCTCCAACTTGCACTTCAAACCAACCTTGCAGTCCAGTGCTTATCCTGTGGATTCTGCTGTAACCATCCACAGATTACGGTAGCCATCCAAGTAATAGGTGTGTTCTGATGTAACCATGTATATTACTCCTGTGTCTTTTACCATTCTCCAATCCATTGTCACCCTCTCCTGGTTATCCTGCATTCAAAAGTACAGGGAAAAAAAGCTGTACATTTACTAACATATTTAGCATTTCTGGCATTACTTTCTTCATTCGGTATGATTTTTAATCTGGTAAAAACTTCTGTGCCACTAACTTACATTTCTTATAGTAAAGATCTGTTTGAAATGAATTTGATTAGCTTCTTTGTCTTAAACATCTTCATTTTACTTTAATTTTTAAAGAGTACTTTAGCTTTGTTTAGAATTTTACATTGATAGTTGTTTTTTGTTTTTTTCTTTCCTCTTTTGTAATCACTTTGGAGCCCTGGTGCTAACCATAAGGTTGTTAGTTCAAACCCACCATCTGCTCCACAGAAGAAAGATGAGGCCATCTGCTTTAGTAAAGACTTACAGCCTTGGAAACCATATGGTCCGGTCAGACTCTGTCCTATTAGGGTCACTGTGACTTAGAGCCAACTGGATGACAATGGTTTTCTTGGTTTTTAAAATCACTTCAGAGGTATTCTTCCAGTGACTTTAGGTTCACATTGTTTCTGCTGAGAAGTGTTTGACTTGTAGCCAAGGAATCTTTTTTCTTCTCTCGCTAGTTTTAGGACTCCTGGCGTGGCACTGTGGAATAAGCACTGGACTGCTAGCTATAAGGTTGGTAGTTCAAGTCCTTCAGCCACTCCTTGGAAACCCTATACAGGGTCGCTATGATTTGGAACCCACTCGGGTGCCCTTTCAACATAAACAACAACTACTTTTAAGATTTTACTCTCTAACAATTATTTTTATTTTATTTTTTTAGTTTTCATTGTGAATTGAGTTTACATGGAAGAACATGGGTTTTGCACTCTGGGTTTCATTGCAATGATTACAGTCCCTTCCATGTTGAAATACTTCCAACAGTATTTGCTACTATTTCTTCTGTTTTGCTTGTTTGTCTGTTTTGGATGTACACTAAACCACTCAGGAATATAGAATCATTTAAACAACCAAAGGGCACATTCTGCAAGCCTGCTTCCTGGCCGCCAGCACTCAGTCTTCCTCTTTTCATGAGTCTAGAGTCCTCAGATGCTGTCTCTCTCCACGTCCTCATCTCGGCCTTCATCTGTAGTGTCGCTGTTTCTCTGGATAGGGTCCCACATTCCGTTTGTGCTCTTCTCCCTTTATGGTCCTAGGGTCCTCTGTTTCTACACTGTAAGATTAACTACTCCACCATTTTTGTTACACAACCTCTACCTTTACAGTTGCGATGATCACAATTCATTATGATAACAATTACTCATTACTAAGTCATAAGAATCTTATCCCCATCTCATTTCACCAGACCTGGCTAGATAAGATGGAAGCTGTTCAGTGGGGATTCTACCTTCCCCCCCACACTCTGAAACTAAGCTCCCTCTTGAAAACTTGTAAGCCAGTCACTTTGTGCCTTCATTGACCGCCTGCCCTTCCCCCCCCCCCCCCATCTTAGGTAGCCAATGTCTAAGTTGCCTGTCCCTATCAACCCTGAATACAGAGGGGGTAGGATTGATCCTTGATGTGAAGATTCCTTCCCTTTCAGTTGGTATTTTGAGCTATAACATTTTTTGTAAGGAATTGATTTTTATTGTCCTTATCATGTGCTATTAGGTATATCCTCCTAGAAGTTCTAATGACTTCTCAGATACCCAGGTTTATCTTTTCAGCCATGATTTCATTTCAGTTTCTTTCTGCTCCAGTCTTTACCTGTTCTGCTCTGTTCTTCAGTCCATATGAGTGTGAAGGCAGTTGGTTGCTGGGATTTTACTTATTTTTAAAGTCTTTCTCTGCTCTGAGCTTCAATCTGGATGGTCTATATGACCCTGCATTCAAGTACAGTAACGTTTTCCTCTGCAGTGTTTAATCTGCTATTAAGCAAAGCCAGTAAATTTTTAATATCAAGTATAATTTTCAGTTCCGAACGTTCCATTTTGTTCTATTTATAGTTTTCATTTTTCAGTTAAGATTCCCAGATTTGCTTCTTCAATATATATAAGCTTTCTTTTGAATAATTGAACTAATTTATAATCTCTTTTAAAATCCTTGTCTGCTAATTCCCTCATCTGTCATGTTGGGTGCATAATTGCCTCAGATGCATGTGAAATCTGGATAATGAATATGGACGGTCAAAGAAGAACTGGTGTGTTTGAATTATAGTGTTGGTGAAGAATATTGAATCTAACATGAACTCTTAGAAAAATGGACAAATTCATCCTAGAATAGGTTCAGCCACAATATTCCTTCATCTCACTTAACTTTGGACATGTTATCAAGAAGAGACCAGTCCCTGGAAAGGACACCGTGCTTGGTAAAGTGTCAGGTCAACACACTAAAAAAAGAGCATGACCCCCAATGAGGTGAATTGACACAATGGCTGTGCCAACAGGCTCTGGCGTAGCAATGATTGTGAAGATGTCGTAGGACAGGGCAGGGGTTCATTTGGTTGTTTTTCCTGTTTCCCCAAACTTTCCAAAAATAAATAATATATCAGAAATTACAGATGCTATGGTTTGGCATATTTTAACTTTGTGTGGCCTTCCTTAGTGGAGCATTCCTGTGTGTGTGTGTGTGTGTTCTGATCAGGGAGTTCATTTATGTGGGGTCTGCTTGTTGTTTTTGTTGAGCTGTGTCCAGAACAGCCCTTCGTTTAGGACTTAATTATCCCTACTGATACTGCGCGCCCTTCCTGGGTCTCCACTAAACGGCTGCATTTGCCCAGCTGGGTCTCTCTGTTTTGTTGGTGTTAAGTACCTTCAAGCCAGTTCTGACTCAGAGTGACCCTGTATAGGTTTTCTGAGGAGCTGCTGGTGGATTTGAACTGCCCACCTTGCAGTTAGCAGTCCAGTACGTATCCCACAGCACCACACCGGGATTCCCTCTTTCTTGCAGTGGGTCTTAAGTTCAAGTCCAGCTCTGAGCAGACTCTGATTGCTGTCGGTCTGAGAGCTCCGTCTACCTGGTCACATGGATCCTTGGTCTGCAAACACACAGCTTAGCATTTATCTAGACCCCGGCTTCCTGAGACTCTGCCAGCACCCTCTAAGTCATGCAGCTGTGTGCATCCCAACCTCTTAGAGGTAGGCCTGGGTTTCTTGCTCTCACCTGCCAGCAAAGTCCCCGCAGAGAACCCAGAAGTCACTGGGGCTTACCACATCCAACTTTCCTGGATCAGGTTCTCCACTACCCATTGTACAGGTTCTACCGACGATCCTTGTTTTCTCATCAGTTCTGGTGGGAGAGGCATTCTATCATAGCTGGAAGCAGAAATGTTGTTGTTGTTGTTGTTAAGTACTGTCGAGTCGGTTCCGACCCATAGCGACCCTGTACAGGGTTTCCGAGGGCGTAAATAAGTCATATAAAAATTGTTAAATGAATGGTATTTCTGGACTGATTTACAAAATTATTTTCATTAGCATCATCTTTATAATGTAACTTGTTTTATTGTCAGCTTTTACATTTCTTTAAAAGAGATGCATATATTTTCATATATTAGATGATTCCTTGATTATGTTTTTTTTTTTACTTTCATTAATAGCTAAACTCATCTGCAAGAAAGTAAATTATATATATATATATGTATATATATGTATATATATATATATTGCTGTTGTTAAGTGCCGTCCAGTCAATTCTGACCCATAGCAACCCTGCATAGGGTTTCTGAGGAGCATCTGGTGGGCTTGAACCGCCAACCTTGCAGTTCAAACAGCTTTGCAGTCTGGTGCATTAACCCATAGCGCTACACCAGGAGATATATGTGTGTGTGTGTGTGTGTGTGTGTGTGTGTTTATATTAGCTTCTAGCCATAAACAGTATGCCATATTCACTGCCATTTCTCTCCTTTTTATTCCGCCGTGGCCATGGTAAACATTACTACAAATGAAGAGTATTTGTATTCTTTGTAAGTGTCATTCTTACTGTTTGTCAGTCTAATATTTTATTCAGCCAAAAGAGTCTGCACAACTTCTCAGTGCGGAGAGTAGGTTCTGGAAATATGGTGACAACGAGAGAGACATCGATCGAACCTCCTGGAAGCATAAACTAACACTTTTCTGATCTACCATCTCCTGAGCTCTCCTGAGAACAGGGGCTGATGGCTTCATCACTATTTGTCTGACGCACTAGACTTCTCTGAACTCTGAACTTTTTAAAGCCAAGTGTACTTTGGAGTTGTATACTATTGTTTTCAGTTCCATTCATAGTTTATCAAAAGGTGAGCCCTCAGTTGAAGGAAGAGGAGTTAGCAGCTTGTTCCATATTCTTACCTGGTGATTTCAGATGAAGAATTCATGGTAAATTGATCGACCCTCAGCCAATTAGACCTTGACATACAATAAGATCTAATTGAGGAATTATGAAGACATTTGCTCATGAGGAAATGAGCACATAATTGCTCCATAAAGAGGTGAAAGTATCAATGTTTCCCAGCTGGAAGAATATTAGTTGGCGTCCCAATCGCATCTCTAAAGGAGGCCACACCAGCTCTGTGAAATAGCACTCTATCAGGACCAATTCAGATATGGCCAGTGACTCCCCTTCACCTGTACAGGCTGCCCTTTCAACTCCCGTTTCCCCCTTTGTCTCTGCCTTCCCAGGTGCAGGGGGCTGGTCCCCTTCGGACAGTGACCACTATCAGTGGCTGCAGGTGGATTTTGGCAGTCGTAAACAGATGAGCGCTATTGCCACCCAAGGGAGATACAGCAGCTCTGACTGGGTGACCCAGTACCGGCTGCTCTACAGCGACACCAGCAGGAACTGGAAACCCTACCACCAGGACGGAACCATCTGGGTGAGTCCTCGGCACACATCAGACGCCGGGCTATATATACAGCACGTGTTCCATGATGAGATCTGACAGCGGCATGTGGTCCGTCTATTATTTGCAAGTGGACTACCTAACAGTGGTGGATCTATTTGGTGTGAATTATTTTAGAAAGCAGGCAGAGCCGAAATCGATGTGAAACTGAAGGGCCTGAGGAAGGAAGCATGGGAAGCGAGGCAGTGGAGAGAGGAATGAATGGGCTGCTGGGCAGAGCGTCAGGTCTTCACCTGGTCACAGCTCACTCCTGCAGGTGGCTGTGGGGTCTGGTCACAGTTGAGAACTGCTAGTGGAGATTGCTGTCATTTCCATACTTGTGATACTAACGGTCAGGGGAAATGAAGACATCATCACTGATAGTAAACATGCACATGGCTGAGCCCTGTTTTAGAGAGCGCACCTGGCCAGCCATAAGGATAGGCAAGCAGGTGTGTGTATGGGGTGGGACTCGTGGGAAGCTGGGAGTGGGGTGATGGGTGGTTTATGAAGAAGCTTCATCTCATGGAGAACCAGATTTTTATTTGTGTACACAATGGGAATCCTTTGATGTTGATGTTGTTAAATGTTGTCCATTCGGATCCAGCTTTTATCGACCAACCAAGCGAATAGTCTTTCCCATGAAGTCCTCGTGGCACTGTGGGTTAATGTGCAGGACTGCAAAGGCAGTTTGAACTGCAAGATCGGCGGTTCTAGCTCACCAGCCACTCCTCGAAAACCCTGTACAGGGTCGCTATGGGTCAGAACCAACTTGATGGCAATTCACAACAACAACATAGGTTTTCCCAGAGTTTCTTGTGAGTTTGAACCATCCACCAGTCCAGTGTTTGTCTGACAGCACCACATGGAAACTCCTGTTGTTGTGTGCTGTCGAGTCAGTTCTGGGTCATGGCCACCCTGTGTAGAGTTTCCGAGAGCAGCTGGTGGGTTTGATCTGCTTACCTTGGGATCATCAGCCCAGTGTTTATCCTACAGTGCCACACCAGAACTCAGAAAACCCCTAGAGGTCTAAAAACATATCATGCCTACGTCCCATACCCAAAGAGATGGGCTCAGTTGTGGCGTCGTTTGGAACCAGATCTCAGAGTGTTTTCCTAAGGACAGCCCGGTGGTGGGGCGGATGGAGGAGGAGGAGTGTGAAAAACAGTGAGAGACAGAGGCCGCAAACCACCTGCACACTGTATGGGCCATGGTCCTGAAATGCACACCTTTCACTTGTTGTCGGTGCCTTATCAGCTAGGAATGGCTCCAATCTAACATAAGGTCAATGGGGCGGGGGAATGAAATCCTAGAGCGTGATTAAGTGACATGCCAAAAGCTGAGTCAGAGAGGACTCAGGCGTGCAGTGAGCTAGCAGGAATTGCGCTGGTCCCCTAGTCTAATGGCTTCGCTCTTTTAATGTCCTAGAGGATGTTTCTGTGGCCTGCTACAGACATGGTTGTTCCTTGTGTTTGTTACCTTCTTTCAAACCAGGTTTCTCCTTACCAGTGACCATGGGCCTGTGATGAGTGGCTATTTCTGGGAAAACTCTTCAATGCAATTTGAAGAAATCACACCCAGATTAAGTCTCAATCTACATAGGGCAAAAGCGTTCAGATGGCTCGGTGGTCTTGCAACATAAAGATTCTGCTACTTTGATCGTCTAGGACAGTGTGGGGCTGTAGGATAAGCACTGAACTGCTGACCACAAGGTTGGAGGTTCAAACCCACCAGCCACTCCTCAGAAACCTCATGTAGGATCTCACTAGGAGTCAGAACAAGCTTGACAGCCCCCAACAACAACAATGAAGGGAAAGGTTCATTGCCTTGATGTACTCTAAATGAGCTCAGATTCATTGTTGTCTAAAGATTCCCAAGTACTTTAGAGTCTATGTCTTCACACACACTCAAGTGATTAAAATTTAACACTTATAAATCTCAACAAAAATATTTGTGGGGCTTAAGTTTATTAAAAATGGTAATTAAATATTTGGTTATCTTTTAATCCCTTGCAGTTTAATGTAAGGATTATTGCACTCAATGGACGAATTCAGACATAGATACAGATTTAGTGGCTTTGATGGGATGGGATGTTTAATGTTTAATGTAAGGATTATTGCACTCAATGAATGAATTCAGACATACATACAGATTTAGTGGCTTTGATGGGATGTTTCAGATTTTCAAAAGTTTCCAATTTTCAAGACATTTTTAAGCAGATGATGTTATGTTTTTAAAAAATCTCTACCATGAATTGAGTGAAGTTTTGCAGAACAGATCATCTGTGTTACAGCCAACGAGTCCCATACTTGACTGTGTCTCAGTGACTGGAATCTCCTCCCTGTATTCTCGTTCATGCCACTTCCTCCCTGTAGTTCTTATTCTATTCTACTGTCTCTTCGGAACTTTGTCCTTAGGAACATGTTGCTCCTGTGGCCGCTGAGAACTTCCTTGGAGGTCCTAGCAGGAGAAAGCAACTGCTCATATACCCTTGACCAAAAGACGTTCCTACTCTATCAGGAAGTTGATCCTTTTCTTCCAAGCACACAGCTTTAGGAGGGGCACACGTGGAGTATTGAGGGAGAAGGGGGACACCTGCCCAGCCAACCAGATCAACCAAGTCAACCCTGGCGATCAATGGGGTGACAGCTGTCACAGCCAGACTGCCCTCACCTCCTGTTTCCCTTAGACATGACTGGTTGACCATTCCATGGTGAGCACACCTGACTCATGTTGCTGTCCCCATGATGCATCTGTCTACTGCTTGGCTGGAAATTGGGCTACGAGGGTGAGTTCTGTTCCAGACCGGAAGCAGAAGAAGCTTTCTGTTTGCTTTTCACCCCCTTTCCTGGAGGGAGTCAGTGTCTGGCAACAATTGTCAATGAGAAATGTTCAGTCACTTGAGTATTATTTTTTAACGAATGCAAATGGTTAGTCTTTCTGTAATCGCAGGGAAAATGGACAACATGACTAATTTTGTTTTAATGTCCTTTCTAAATGACCATCTGATGGTTCTGAATTGTTTTATGATCATTAGGTAGTATGTTAAAATCAGCAGAAAACAAGTCATATAGATGAGAAATCATGACAAAGCTTGAACAGATTTGGAGATCGTTAACCTTACCACGTAGGATTAGAATAGCCTTAGAAAGACTTGTGAAAATGGCTTATTTGAACATTTCATACTCAGATTAGTGAGTTGCTGAATGTGCTTAACTAGCCAAGCCTTCTTGTCCATCTTCAGTATTACTGACTATAATGGAAGCATTTATACTTTACGCACAATGCCATTTCCGTATATTTAAATTTTCTTTTCAATGTAAAAGGAGAAATATATGTGCACTTTGGTAAAGCTGCCAAAAAAACAACAAAACAAAATTCAGGTCCAGACCCCACAAAGTCTAATTTCCATGCTTCTCTTGAGTGGTTTTCAGGTTTCCTAAGTGAAATCTATTGGCAAAAAACACATTCCATATAAGTATTTCTTATCAAAACCCATTAACCATGACATTGAATAAGAATTCCAGCAGATTTTTTCTAAGAATCTACATTTAATTTTGCTTGGGAAATTCAATTACTAGCTCTTGAATGTAGATATTTAGAGCCAAAGTAGAAAATTGGGTATTAATGATGGAGGCTTTCTTTACGCATCAACATTATTTTACACACTTAAGGTTCCCATAGTGATGTGTCTGTGTGTGCTTATCATTTCTTTGTTCCTACCTGAGGACAGAATATGTATAGATTACTAATTATTTCTTCAAACTAGTTTTATCCATTTTGTTAAGATAGTAGGTAGGCAGGAATCAAATGAGGGGCCAGCAAGCACCACATGCAATGGCTGGGAAAGAGCACAGAACAGGTGTGTTTGAATGCATTCAGTGACATGTTTTTGTTGTTAGACACCATTGACTTGGTGCCAACTCACAGCGGCCCTATGCACAACAGAACGAAACACTGTCCAGTCCTGTGGCCATCTTTGTAAATGTTAAGCTTGAGCTCAGTGCCGTTGCCACTGTGCCAGTCTATCTTGTTGGGGGTCTTCCTCGTTTCACTGGCCCTCCACTTTATTAGAATGATGTCTTTCTCCAGGGATCTGTCCCTCCTGGTAATACGTCTGAAGTATGAAAGACAAAGTCTCACCATGTTGGCCTCTAAGGAGCATTCTGATTATACTTCTTCCACAACAGATTCATTTGTTCTTTTAGCAGTTCATGGTACTTTTAATATTCATCTCTAAAACCACAGAACAAATGCATCCATTTTTTTACGGTCTTCCTTATTCACTGTCCATGCATATGAAGCCACTGAAAATACCATGGCTTTCGTCAGGTGCGCCTTAGTCCTCAAGCTGACATTTTTGCTCTTCAACACTTCAAAGAGATCTTGTGCAGCAGAGTTACCTAATGCAATACGTTGTTTGATTTTTTTTTTGTCTGCTGCTCCCATGAATGTTGACAGCGTATACAAACAGAATGAAGTATTTGACAACTTCAGTATTTTCTCCATTTGTTATTATTGTTGTTAGGTGTCATCACGTCAGTTTGGACTCATAGCGACACTGTGTACAACAGAACGAAATACCGTCCGTTCCTGCACCATCCTGCACCATTGCCTCTGCCCCTGAGTTGATCCGTCTCTTCGGCGTTGGCCCTCTTTTTCTGTGACCTTTCATCTTACCAAGCATGATGCCCTTCTCCAGGAACCATCCATCCTGATGATAGGTCCTAAGTATGAGAAATGAATTCTGGCTGTTTTCACTTCTAAGGAGCAATTTGGCTGTGCTTCTTCCCAAACAGATTGGTTTGTTCTTCTGGCAGGCCATGGTACCTTTAATATTCTTCTCCAACACCATAACTCAAATGCACCAATTCTTCTACTGTCTTCCTTATTCATTGTCCAACTTTCACATGCATATGAGGTTACCATGCTTGGGTCAGGCTCACCTTAGTCTTCAAGCTGACATCTTGGCTCTTCAACAGTTTATAGAGGTCCTATGAAGCAAATTTGCCTAATGTAATGCATCATTTGATTTCTTGGCTACTGCTTTCATAAGTATTGATGCTGGATCCAAGCAAAATGAAGTCGTTGACAGCTTCAATCTTTTCTCCACATATCATAGTGTTATTTATTGCCCCCAGTGCTGGGGAATTTTGTTATCATGACGTTGAGATGCAGCCCATACTGGAAGCTCTGGTCTTTGATCTTCATCAGTAAATATTTTAAGTCCTCTTCATTTCCTGCAAGTGAGGTTGTACTATCTGCATATCACAAGTTGATAATAAGTGTACCTCCATTCCTGATGCCACGTTCTACTTCATATAATCTGGATTCTCAGACTATTTGATAATAATACACATTGAATAAATATGGTCAAAGAATACAACCCTGGTGCACACATTTCCTGATTTTAAACCATTCAGTGTTCCTTTCTTCTGTGTGTATGTACAGGTTTCTCTTGAGCAAATTAAAGTGTCCTGGACTACTCAGTCTCTTCAATGTCGTCTATAGCTTGTCATGATCCACACAATCAAAGCCTTTACAGAGATATTTAGCCAAGATCCATCTGACAACATCAGTGATATCCCTCAGACCACATTCTCATCTGAATCCAGCTTGAACCCCTAGAAGATACCTGCCAATGTATTATTGAAGCCATTTTTTAACTATCTTTAACCACATTATACTTGCATATGATAATAATGATATTGTCCAATGATTTCCACATTCCATTGGGTCACCTCTCTTTCAAATGGGTACAGATATGAATTTCTTCCAATCAGTTGGCCAGGTGACTGTCTTCCCAATTTCTTGGCAGAGATGAGTGTGTGCCTCCAGTGCTGCCTCAGGTTTTTTTTTGTTTTTTTTTTAAATGTTTTATTGTGAATTATGTGATAGTTTACATGGGAGAACATTAGTTTTACATTCATCCTATCATAGATCGTTTCATTGCCATGGTTACAATCCCCTTCATGCATCATCAACCAACCGAAGGGTATACACAACAAACCTGCCCCCTCCCCCAGTCGTCAGCACACAGTCCCTCTCCCTCTCTGTGTCTAAAGTCCCCAGCTGCTCCATCTCTTCACGTCATCGTCTCTGCTTCCATCTCAGGCATCACTGCTTCTCTGGGTAGGGTCCCGCTCTCCGCTCTTCTCCCTTAATGGTCCCAGAGACTTCCGCTCATAGACTAAAAAGTTAATCACTCCCCTCCTTGCTACAAAATGTCTACCTTTACATTTCCAACCTCAGTTTGTTTGAAATGACATAGCTGGGTACTTATGAGAGCATAGGCATGTATACATTTATTTTCTCCAAGTAATATTAAGTACAATAAAGTCAGTGCAGATGAAATAGAAGAATTCTACCAACTTCTTTAATCTGAATTTGATCAAACATGCAATCAAGATATATTGATAATCACTGGCGATTGGAATGCAAAGATTAGAAACAAAGAGGAATGAACAGTAGTTGGAAAATATGACCTTGGTGATTGAAATTATGCTGGAGATCATATGACAGAATTCCGCAAAACCAATGATTTGTTCATTTCAAATATCTTTTTAAAGCAGCAAAGAGACCACTATACACATGGACCTCGCTGGATGGAAAACACAGAAATCAAAGTGACAACATCTGTGGAATGAGATGGTGGGAACGCTCTAAATCATCACTCAAAACAAGGTCAGGGGCAGACTGTGGAACAGTCCATCAATTGTTCATATGCAAATTCAGACTGAAGCTGAAGAAAATGAAAACAAGTCCACGAGAGCCAAAATATGACCTTGAGTATATCCCACCAGAATTTAGAGGTCATCTGAATAACAGATTTGATACATTTGACACTAAAGACTAAGGACCAGAAGAGTTGTGGGACATCAAGAATATCATACAGGAAGAAAGCACAAGGTCATTAAGAAGACAAGAAAGAAGGAAAATATCAAAATGGATGTCAGAAGAGACATTGAAACTTGCTCACCAGTGTAGAGATGCTAAAGCAAGTGGAGGAAATGAGGAGGTACAAGAGTTGAACAGAAAATTTCAAAGATCAGATCGAGAAGACAAAGTTAAATATTACAACAAAATGTGCAAAGATCTGGTGTTAGGTAACCAAAAGGGAAGAACACGCTCAGCATTTCGCAAGCTGGGGGAACTGAAGGAAAAATGCAAGCCTCGACTCTCATTATTAAAGGATTCTCTGGGCAAATTATTGAATAATGTAGAAAGCATTAAAAGAAGATGGAAGGAATACACAAAGTCACTCTACCAAAAGAAAATGGTTGATGTTCAACCATTTCAAGAGGTAGCATATGATCAAGAGCCAACGATACTGAAGGAGGAAGTCCAAGGTGCACTAAAGGGATTGGCAAAGAACAAGGCACCAGGAGTTGATGAAACAAAAATAGAAATCTTTCATGAAAATGAGGCAGCACAGGAGGCACTCACTCATCTCTGCCAAGAAATTTGGAAGACAACTATCTAGCCAACTTATTGGAAGAGATCCGTATTTGTGCCCATTCCAAAGAGAGAAAATCATTGGACAATATCTTTGATATCCCATGCAAGTACAATTTTACTAAAGGTAATACAAAAATAGCTGCAGTCATATATTGACAGAGATCTTCCAGAGGTTCAAGCTGGATTCAAAAGAGGACGAGGAATGAGGGATATCAGTGCTGACATCAGATAGATCTTGGCTGAAAGCAGAGAATATCAGAAAGATGTTAACTTGTGCTTTATTGACTGCACAAAGGCCTTTGATTGTATGGATCATGACAAGCTATGGACAACATTGCAAAGTATGAGTATTCCAGAACACTTAATTGTGCTCGTGAGGAACCTGTACATAGACCAAGAGGCAGTTGTTCAAACAGAACATGAGAACACTGAATGGTTTAAAAATAGGAAAGGTGTGCAACAGGATTGTATTCTTTCACCATACTTATTCAACCTGTATGCTGAGCAAATAATCTGAGAAGCTGGATTATATGAAGAAAAATGTGGCATCAGGATTGAAGGAAGACTCATTAACAACCTGCGATATGCAGATGATACAAACTTGCTTGCTGAAAGAAAAGAGGAGTTGAAATGTTTTACTGATGAAGATCAAAGGCCATAGCCTTCTGTATGGATTGCATCTCAGTGTAAAGAAAACAAAAATCTTCACCACTGGACCAATCAACAACATTTTTATCACGGAGAAAAGATTGAAGTTGTCACGGAATTTATTCTTCTTGGATCAAATGTCAACACTCACGGAAGCAGCAGTCAAGAAATCCAACGACGTATTGCATTAGGCAAATCTGCTGCACAAGATGTTTTTAAAATGTTGAAGAGCAAATATGTGAGCTTGAGGACTAAGGTGCGCCTGACCCAAGACATGGTATTTTTAATAGCCTCATCTGCATGCAAAAGCTGGGCAGTGATTAAGGAAGACCATAGAAGAACTGATGTATCTGAGTACAGTGTTGGAGAAGAATATTGAAAGTGTCATGGACTGCAAAAAGAACAAACAGATTTGTGTTGGAAGAAATGCAGCCAGAGTGCTCCTTGGAGGCCAGGATGGGCAAACTTCATCTCTCATACTTCAGACATATTGTCAGGAGAGACCAGTCACTGGAGAAGGATATCATGTTTGGTAAGGTGAAGGGTCAGAGAAAAAGAGGTAGACCCCCAGTGAGAATGACTGGCAAAGTGGCAGCATCAATGGGCTCAAGTGTAGCAACAATTGTGAGGTTGGCCCAGGACTTGGCAGTGATTAGTTCTGTTGTGTGTAGGGTCTCTATAAGTCGGTACCTACTCGATGGTACTTAACGACAACAACATTATATAGGGTTTGAAGTTTTTTTTGAAACCTTGATTCTCACATATGTTGTGTGCATTCACACATACATATGTGCATATCTATGGCTACAATAATGGGCTCAGTGAAGATGATGCAAGACTGGACCTTGTCTCATTCTGCTGTGGATGGGATAACGATGACTTGAAACAGACTTGACAATATCTAACAACAAGAACAAAACCAATTTGATACCTTTCATAAATATTGTAGTTGGAAGATGAATTAATTATATGCTTACAGTTCCTGAGTATTAAGTCTGAGGCTAGGATATGGATCTTCTAATATATATCTTCTAATACAATACTAATTTGTATTCCTGAATGGCCTCCTACATACACCCTTAATTGTTTGGCTAGAGGCGGGCAGCCCAGATGAGGACTCAGAGGACTGAATTGAAATACCTGAGATGATTAATTGTTTGCAAATGTGGAGCAGTCGCTTTAATTCTCTGTGCCTGACATTCCTACTCTGAGAAATGACAATTATAACAAACTACTGGGGATTTGGAACCCTTGAATTGGCTGCTACCCATTTGAATCAACCCAGGGGAAACTCGTTGAAAAAACAAAATGCCCAGTGAGCCAGTTTTGAAAAAATCAGCCATTGAAAACCCTGTGGAGAACAGTTCTAATCTGACACACCTGGGAGCGCTGTAGGTCAGAGCTGATCGAAAAGGGTGATTTAAGTAAAATTTCAATGTAAAAGAACTTTACGAACTCTATGGAGTCCTGGTGTGGCGCGATAGGATGAGCACTGGATTGCTAACCACATCCACCAGCCACTTCTTGGAAACCCTACATAGGGTCCTTATGAGTCAGAACTGACTTACTAGCAGTTAACAACATCAACATAGTTACAAACTATAAAGTTTGGGAAATGTATGTTGTCAGTTACTGATCTTAGAGGCGGTCTACAAAACCTATTTTTTTTTCCCAATAATTTTGAGTTCCTTTCAATCCTTGCCAGATCAAACTCACCTTTGTTTGCTCTTGTGATTTAGAATACATGGCCAAGGATATGTAGTGCAGCAGAGGGAGACGGAGAAGGGAGATGGCCGGTAAACCCAGGTCTATGCCAAGTGGAGGCTCCTAACCCATCATTCGTCACCATAATGAGGGCTGTGTAGCCAATGAGCCATGTAAGGGGACCCTGCATCGAAATGAACAGACCATTCTTCCTACCTTTCCAACCATTTGCTCTGACAGCCACACTAATGTTTCAAATTAATTAAAAATCTGTTCCAGCAATAAATGTAAAACAAATGCCTCTGCTTCACAGCTCAATAGTATAGTTAGATTCTCTAAATAAATCTAGAGATTGTCTACATATAAAACTAATGAAGACAATCCCTGTTGCTTGCGGATCTATCTTCTATCATTTAATCATTTTCTCTACTCTGACACAATCACCACAACAATGGACACAAACACCAACCATCCTGTAGACGATGAAGGACCAGGCAACATTGCATTTTGTGCAACAGAAGAACTTGCCATGTGTTGATGCCAACTCAACAGGAACTAACAACAACCACTTCACTAAGGACACAAATACAACTGCTTCTCCAATGGTTGCGATTTCTTTTCATAGTCTCTCTATAGAATGGGCAGAAATATGGGTCTCTTCCAGTCCGTTGGATAGGTAGCTGTCTTCCAGTTTCTTGGCATAGAAGTACAAGCTCTTCCAGTGTTTTCTCCATTTGCTAGAGCATCTCAGTTGGTGTTCTGGAGATCTGTTTCCACCAGTGCCCACAGTGCCACTTGGACTCCTTCCTTCAGTTCCATTGGGTCTTGATCATTTGTGACCCCCTGAAATGTCTGATCATTGACCAATTGTTTGGGCAGAGTAACTGGGCGCTCCTCCGATTTTTTGATGCTTCCTGTGTGGTCAATACATTGCCCTTAAAATCCTTCAATATGGCCACTTGAAATTTAAATTATTTCTTCACTTCTTTCAGCTTGAAAAATGTTTAGTGTATTATTCCCTTTTGGTGTTCTAACTCCAGGTCTTTCAACATTGCATTCTAACACGTTGTCTTTTCCAACCTCCTTTGAAGTTTTCTGTTTATCTCTTTTACTTCAATTTTTTCATTTTGCTTTATCTACTCTACATTCAAGAGCAAATTTCAGAGTCTTTCCTGACATTTGTTTTGGTCTTTTCTTTACTGTTTTTTAAATGACATTTTGCTTTCTTATACATATATAATGTCCTTGATGTCCTCCCATCACTTGTCTAATCTTCAGTCATTAGATGTGAGTTAGGACGGCATCCTTTCACTATAGTTATTTAATTTATATGATGAACAAATAAGCTGAGAGGCTGGACTATATGAAGAAATCAGGATTGGAGGAAGACTCATTAGTGTTGAATGCATCAAATTTATTAGAAGATAATTTGGAACAGGGGAATATCATTGCTGATATCAGATAGCTCTAAACCCAAAGCAGAGAATATGAGAAAGACGTTTACCTGTATTTTACTGACTATGCAAAGGCATTCAACTCTATGGATCATAACAAATTATACACAACATTGTGAAGAATGGGTATTCCATAACACTCATGCAGAACCTATATATAGACCAAGAGACACTGTATATAGACACTAAAGAGATCTTGTGGGATTTACAGTCAATAAAGGTGTCAGTCAAGGTTGTATCTTGCACTATACTTATTCAATCTGTATGCTGAGCAAATAACCTGGGTTATATGAAGAAAACTGCTTCAGGATTAGAGGAAGACTCTTTAACAGCCTGTGATATGCAGCTGACACAACGTTGCCTGTTGAAGGTTAAAGGACTGGAAGTGCATGTTGATGGAGAGTGAAGACCACAGCCTTCATTATGGATTCCACCTCAATATAAAGACAAACACAAATCCTGACAACTTGGCCAAGAAGCAGCATCATGGCAATTAGAGACTGCATTGGAGTTTTCCAGGTATTATTTTACTTGGATCCACAGTCAACACTCATGGAAGCAGCAGTCAAGAAATCAAATGATGTATTGCATTGGGCAAGCCTGCTGCAAGAGACCTAGTTAAAGTGTTAAAAAGCAAAGATGCTATGTTGAGGGCTGAACTGAGGTGCATCTGACCCAAGCCAGAATATTTCAGTTGTCTTACATGCATGCGAATGCTAGACAATGAATAAGGAATACTGGAGAAGAAATGATGCATTTGGATTATGATGTTGGCCAAGAACATTGATTGTTCCATGGACTACCAAAGAATAAATAAATGTGTCTTGGAAGAAGTACAGCCAGATTGTCCCTAAGGAGCAAAGATGGTGAGACTTCCTCTCATGGACTTTGGAGATGATATCAGGAGGGACCAGTCCCTGGAAAAGAACATAGTGAGGATCATGCTGGGCCAGGCAATGTTTCATTCGGTTGTTCCTGGGGTCTCTGAGTTAGAATCTAACCCATGCCAACTAGCAATAAAAACAACACATGTCTGTTTAATGGCCCTGTGTGTGGAACAAATGGTTATGCATTCAATGACAAGCAAAAAGATTGCTGGTTTGAATCCACCTTGGAAGATAGGCCTGTTAATAAGCTTCTGAAAGGCGCAACCCTAAGCACCCCGTTGAGAACAGGTCTGCTTGACCACATGGGATTGCTCCGAGCACGAGGTCTGCGTGCACATGCTCAGAGGTGCTGTGGTAAGTGATGTGGAGAAGGGCCCACAAAGCATATTTGGGGTTGTTTTAGAGAAGCTTCATCCAGAAAGAAAACAAATCTGAAGTTTGTGCTTAACAGGCGCTTGATACAAATTAGATTAAAAATGTTCTACTTTTGCGGAAGCAAACTATTTTCAAAGTATATCTGGAACAAGTTTCATATTTCTATGAAAAGCACTTTTCTGTGTAAATTCTGCTTTGGCTGGGTGATATTTTTAAAGTCTCATGAACTTGTAAGTTGCTTGGTTATTCCAGATCTTTTTGCATATGTGACAATCCCTCTACTGGTGAAGTTTTTAATAAGATATTTTATTGAGATTTTGGTGAAAGTTTACAAAGGCAGTCAGGTTCCCATTTGACACTTTCCACACAAATTGTTCAGTGGGATGAATTGCATTTGTCACAATCTGTCAGCATTCTCTTCGTGTTCTGTTTGTTCCCTTTCCAGGACTCTAGTCCCCTGCCTCCTTCTTGTCTCATCTTTGCTGTTGAGTAATTGTAAACCTTTTGGTTTCACACTGATGGCTTTTAACTAGGGCTCTGATCTTTGGGAAAATATTAGTTTTTTGCCTCTCTGTTATTTTTCTAAAAGGTGATCTGAGAGGATAACCTAGGTTCTTGTGTCTCTGGGCAGTAGTCTCAGGGAATCCTCTGGTCTGCTGTTTTCTTAGTATAGTGTTAAGTTTCCATGTATTGGTCTTTGTTTTCTTTGTTATTTTTTCCTGTTGTTGATTTCTGACTTCATACTATAATTGTCAGAAAAGATGCTTTGTAGGATTTCATTCTTTTAAATAGGTTGAGATTTATTTTGTGTCCTGGCATATGGACTGTTCTGGAAAACATCCCATGTGCATGCAGGAAGAATGTGTATTGTTCTGAATCTGGGTTGTTGTTAGGAACCATCCAGTCTGTTCTGACTCACAGAGACCTTAGGCACCACAGAAGGAAACAGTGCCCAGTCCTCACCATTGTTAATGGGTAGAGTAGTCTATATATGCACTTTAGGTCCAGTTGGTCTCTTTCAGATCCCAGTGTCCTTCATTGTCTTCTTCTCAGATGCTGTGTCTCTAATGGAAAGTGGTGTGTTGGCAGCCATGCGATTATTATGAATCTGTCTGTTTCTCTGTTCATTCTTGTTAGGTGCATTATGTCGTTCTGACGCATAGCGACCCTATGTACAACAGAATGAAACACTGCCTGTTCCCACACCAGCCTCACAATCGCTGTGATGCTTGAGCCCATTGTGTTAGTCACAGTGCCAGTCCATCTTATTGGGGAACTTCCTCTTTTTTCGCTGACTGTCTGCTATACCAAGCTTGATTTCCTTCTCCAGGGACTGGACTCTCCAGATAATATGTCCAAATTATGGGAGACAAAGTCTTAACCATTTGGGCTTCCAAGGAACATTCTGGCTGCACTTCTTCCAAGACAGATTTGTTTGTTCTTCTGGCATTCCATGATACTTTTAACATTCTTCTCCAACACCATAACTCAAATGCATCAAATATTTTATGATCTTCCTTATTCATTGTCTAACTTTGACATGCATATGAGGTTACTGAAAATACCATGGTTTGGTTCTGGCGCATCTTTTGTCCTAGAGCTAATCTTCACTGTATAACACTTTAAAAAGATCTTGTATAGTATTTTTGTCTAATGTAATACATCATTTGATTACTTGGCTGCTCCTTCTATGAGTGCTGATGGTGGATCCAAGGAAAATGAAGTATTTGATAAGTTCAATGTTTTCTCCTTTTATACAAATGTTATTTATTGGTTCAGTGGTGAGGATTTTGTTTTCTGTACATTGTTGTACAGCAGGTCTTTGATTTCATCAGTAGGTGTTTTAAGTTCTCTTCATTTTTAACAAGCAAGACTGTGTCGTCTGCATGTTTCAGTCTATTAATGAGTCTTCCTCCAGTCCAGATGCCATTTTATTCATATCATCCAACTTCTCGGATTATTTGCTCAGTGTACAGATTGAAAAGGTTTGGTGAAAGAATACAACTCTGACGAAAACTTTTCCTGATTTTAAGCCATTCAGTGTCCCCTTGTTCTGTTCAAATGCCTGCCTCTGGGTCTATGTAAACACTCTTCATGAGCACAATTAAGTGTTCCAAAATACACATTCTACACATTGATGTCATAGATTGTCATGATCCATACAGTTGAAAGCCTTTACATAGTCAATAAAGCGCAGTAAACCTGTTGATGCTATTCTCTGACTTCAGTCAAGATTCGTCTCATGTCTACAATGACATGCCTCCTTCCACATCCTCAGTTGAAACTGACCTGGAAACCTCTGGCAATTGGCTGTCAATATATTGTTGCAGCCATCTTTTAATTATCTTTGGCAAAATTTTACCTGCATGTCATATTAGTGATATTGCCTCGTGATTTCCACATTCCATTGATACACAAATTTGAATAATAGCAGTATTAGCGGGTCTTCCCTGTAGGTACATGGATATTATCCTTTCATAGATAGGGCTATTTATTTAAAGCTCTTGCCTTTCCATTTGGAGTAATATTTTACTTTGAGTAATATTTGCAGACTTAGTCTGGTAGTGGCAAGTTCTGAGAGCTTTGTTTGGTTGGGAATGTCTTGATTTCCTCCTTGGCTTGAATAATAACTTTGCTGGGTAAAGCATTCTTGGTTGTCTATTGTTTTCTCTTGGAGTTTTATATGTGAGATTCCATTGTCTTTTGGCCTTCAGAGTTTCTGGGAGAAATCTGCATGGATTCTTGTATGTGCCCCTTGATGTATTATAGTGTGTTTTTCTCTTGCTGCTTTGAGAATGCTCTTTTTGTCTTTGGTTTTAAAGAATTTTATCAGAATATAGTGTGCAGTTAATCTTTTTGTAAACTTTCTAGTTTGGGTCCATGTAGCTTTCTATACCTGCAGGCTTGGTTCTTTGTTCTGAGATGGAAAATTCTCTGGGATTACCTCTTGGAAAATTGTTTTCATGCCCTAATTGCTTTCATTATGCTCCAGGATTCCAATATCTAATGTCAGATTTCTTTATTGAATTCCATATTTTCTTTTCCGTTTGCTCATTTTCCTTTGTTCTTTCCTCTTTTCATTTTTTTTTCCTTTTCTTTTCTTTTTGAGCTGCTATTGAATTTGATCACTTTTCTTGATACATATTTGTGTTATACGATTCTCATTTTAAGAGATCATGAGGTTTATTCTTGTTGGCATAACCTGTTAGGGTTAAAAAACAAAACAAAGATATCATCTTACATAATTAGATTTCTTACATTAATTATATGGTGGTATAAAGCTCTTCACAGTGGAGTGTGTTTTCCATCTAGAGATAAAAAATATGATCTAAGTGATATTTGTTGTGGCTTTTGAACATGCGTATGATTAATGGAAAGCCTTCTGAAATAGGAAGTTCTCTCTGTAAGTAAACCTGGAGTCTGTGATTGACAATGTGGCAGCATTGTAACAACACTTATGAGGGTGGAGCAAGACTGGGTAGTGTTTCATTCTGTTGTGCATCGGGTCACTATGAGTTGGAAGACTCCACAGCACCTACCAACAACAACAGCACCCAGAGTCTTTGATTGACAAGGTGGCAGCAGCAGTGGACTCCAGCGTAACAACAATTGTGAGGATGATGGAGCAGGACCAGGCAGTGTGTGTTCTGTGGTGCCGGGGTCACTCTGAGCCAGGACTGAGTTACAGCACCTTACAACAACAACAGCACTCATCGTCTCTGTTCTAGTTTATCTACATCGGGGTGAAATAATAGAGAGTCTAAAAATTCTGCTTTTCAGACGTAGGTTATTAGGTGACATGAGCCAAAATGAGTTGGGGGTGTCATTGAATTGACGTCACTTGTTGGTAGATGAGAGATGCCTACATATAAAATGAATATTGGTTCTCTGCTCAAGCTGTCCCGTAAAGGAAGTTAGAAAACTACTATGACTGCATGAGGAGGAGCCACCAGAGCAAAGTAAGTCACCATGACAGGATGTGTGACATTGGGAAAAGCTGCTGTAGAAGACCTCTTCATCATTTAGAAAAACGAAATGTCACTTTGAGGACCAAGATGTGCGTGACCCGAGCTATGATCTTTTCAGTCACCTCACATATGTGTGAACGTTGGACAGTTGAAAAAGAAAAGAAAGAATTTGTAGATTTGAATTGTGTTGGCAATGAATACTAAATAGGCCATGGCTTGCCTGAAGAACCAACAAATGAAACCTTAGAAGAAGTATAACTGGAATGGCCCTTACAAGTAAGAATGGTGAGGTTTTCCCCAATTTCTTTGAACACATCACCAGGAAAGAGGGCATTAAGTTAGATGCAGAGTGAGGACAACGATGAAGGAAGCCCTCAGTGAGGAGGATTGGCACAGTAGGTGCAACAGTGGCCTCAAACGTCATCAACGACCACGGGGATGGGCCACGGTCAGCCATGGCTCAGAACACACGTGACGGAATCTAAGAAAACCCACTTCTGTTGGAATTGCTAGGCTGTGACTTGCAATGGCTCTGTCCTCAAACATTCCAAAGAGCCTGCCATTGCCAATGCTCAGTATCACGTGAAGCCTATGCTTCTTAGCCTGAAATGGCTAATCACTCACTTTCAATATGAGAGTGTTAATTTATGTTATCAGAATCATGGTCCTATTAATTGCCACACTGAATTCTATGTATCACTGTACAAATTGGGTCTGCAGAATTCTTTCAGATAGAAGTTTTTGATTAAATTCAGTGAAAATATGACTGTGATGTTCCTGCAGATTTCATTTAATGAATTCACTTTTATTAACCTTGGATGTCAAGAATTTAAATATCCTGGTTTTGTCTGGAGTTCTCTCCCTGTCGTCTTCAGCTAATTGACAAGAGTGAAGTAAGAAAACAGACCTGCATGTTGCGCTCAAAGAGATTTTGCTGATGAGGGAGGAGAGGAGCAGGTATGCAGGTAGTGGGAGGTGATTCAGGAAGCCTGTCACTCAGGCTATGGTCCCTGGCTGAGCATCAGCACGTTACCTAGTAGCTGGTTAGAAGCACCAACCTCAGCCCACCCCAGACCTACAGAACCACAACCTACCTGCCAAGGAGAAACAATTGATGACTCACATACATGAGAAAGTCTGGATGCATGACTGGGAAAAACTGAGGAGCTCTCCTGAGCACGAGGACTAAGGCTTGGTCCCCATGTCTGCACTCCAGAAAGGAGAGGTTCACTGTGCACTGTGAACCACAGAGAGAAGGGAGCGTGATGACCATGAGTAGATTTGTGTTGCTTTGTTAAGCTACCAGCTACGGAGCACCTTCTAGTTATTGAGGGTGACCAGCTACCAGCTGTTCCGCAGGAGGAAGATGAGGCTTTCTGCTCCCATAAAGGTCTACAGCTTCGGAAATCTTATACAGGGTCACTATAAATCGAAATTGACTCCACAGCACACCACCACCGCCACCTCCAGTACCAACTACTGTCAAGTCGAATCCAACTCTTGGCGATGTCGCCCATGTCATGGTAGAGCTGTGTGCCACTGGGGTTTCAATGGCTGATTTTTCAGAGGTAGATCGCCAGGTCTTTTTTCAGAGGCACATTTGACTGGCTGCGAGCCTCCAGCTTTGTTTTTACCAGTCTAGTAAATTAAGCTTTGTACTGACTAGAGACTGTTGTTGTTGTTAAGTGCCATTGAGCCGGTTCCTACCCATAGCGACCCTCTATAGGGTTTCTGAGCAACAGCTGGTGAATTTGAACTGTCGATCTTGTGGTTCAAACCGTCTTTGCAGCCCAGCACGGTAACCCACAATGCTACACCAGGTCTCCATACTGAGGGCAGGAGATACATAAATGAATCAACAAACAAATTCATAAAGACCTTGCTGCCTTCTGAGGGGAGAGCCCAGCTGCACCGACATACTTGTGAGACTAATCTTGCACTGTGTGGCTGCTGGTACGATCATCCTACAGGCCACTCTGGGGGACCAAGAAAGGTCGAGACTTACGGTGGGCAAATGCTTCCGCAAGGAATGAGTGTTGCAGGGAACGTCAGGGAAGATGATTCAGGACAGCAAAGTGGGAGACCACTGGCAGCAGTCCAACCTTATACAGCTATATCTCAGTTTATTGTACATCCCAGAGAATGGGTTTCTTACAAATGGATGGTTTGTGGTGACCCAGCTTTGGCCGAGTCCATTTTTCTAACAGCACATACTCACGGTGTGCCTCTGTGCCACACTTTGGTCATTTTCACAATATTTCCATTGTTCATCATGCCACACTGCGCCCTGAGCCAGAAGTGACTCGACGATGGCACATAACAACAACATCACACACTTCATAGATTGCAGTAGATTGTAAATAGTGCTCATATGTACTGCAAAACCACGTCACACCAAAACGTACGACTTGCTGGACTGCAATACTTACTTGATTGCCATGGTCCGGAATCAAACCTGCAACAGCTTCCAGGTGTTCCTGTACTGAATTAGGTAGGCGCAGATGGCTGTCAACTTCCATCTTTTCTCTATTTATCTTGATGTTATTCAATGGTCCAGTGGTAAGGATTATTGGTTTTCTTTCCGTTTCATCCATATTGAAGGCTGTTATCTTTGAGTTTCATCAGTAAGTATTTCAATTCCTCTTCACTTTCAGCAAGCAAGGTTGTGTCATCTGCATATCTCATGTTGTTAATAAGTCTTTCTCCAATCCTAATGCCAACCCTAGGAGGCTTCAGAAAGTTCATGGAACAATTTCATTATCTTTTCATTCTATTCTTCCATGAACTTTTTGAAGCCCCCTCTTAATTTTCACTTTGGGAAAATTACAGTGAGATGTTCCTTAAAGGTGAAACTTCATCTTCTCAGACTTTGGGAATGTTGTCAGGAGAGACTCTTCCCTGGAGAAGGACAGTCAGTCATGCAGTTCAAACCCCCACAGGGGCTCTGCTGGATAAAGGATGGTCAGTCTGTTCCCATAAAGATTTCATCTTAGGGAACCTGGTGGGGCATCTCTGCTCTCGCATGTGGGGGAGCTACGAGAGGAAATTCTGTTGTGCATCCGATCACTACGAGTCAGAACCAACTCACTGACACTCACAAGACCAATACTCTCTAAATGGAATTGGTTCTGAAAAGTAGAGCTAGTCAGTTCTTATTTTTTTTAAAAAAGAGACTAAATTCATGATATCACGATTTCTAATCATCTATTCTGTAATCCAGAATCTCAAAGTCATGTGTTTTGTATATCAAGGTCGGAATTATTTGTATGCAAACTGTGTTCATAATTCTTTTCTTTTTCTTCTTTTACATTTTGGTAAGCAAAACAGTCCTTAAGGAGTGTGAGTGTTATAAACAACAGAAAGAAGAGAATGTCTATTCTGAAGCTCTAATGTCTCCAGTTCTGCAGGAGAGGAATTGAGCTCCCATCCTTGAAATCCAGGGGCGTCTGTCTGTCTGTGTGGGGTGGGAGCATCATGTCACACACATTGCTTATTCCGGCCCAGACAGGTCACTGTTCCTGTTGTCCTTCCAGGTGAGGCATCGTGCCTTGATTAGGATTCTCAGCACACCACACAGACATCTGAGTCTCACTGGGAGATGTTGAGGATTGTGATGGCCGGCAGCAAGCAGCCCAATTAGATCAGAACCCTGGAGCGCCTTCCAAAGCAGCAATACTTTTTTTGTAAATCTCCCCAGGTAATTCCAGTGTGCAGCTAGGGCTGCTCAACCTTGGAAAATAAAACAAAACAAAACAAACCAATCTTTGATTCTGGCTCACGGTTACCGTGTGTGTCCGAGGAGCGCTGTGCTCAACAGAGCTCTCGATGGCTGCTTTTGCAGGAGTTGATCTCTATACCTTTCTTCCAAGGCAGGTCTGGGTGGACTCAAACCACCAACCTTTTGGTTGAAAGTTGCAACAGTGACAAGAAACCATTCCTCCCTGCGCCCTCTCTTCATCATCCCGGTTCAGGGATCCATTGCCGTGGCCACGCGGGGTCAGACACCAGAAGCACAGTGCTGGGGCTTTTGAGGGAGGTTAGCAGATCACAGTGGGGTCAGAAGTGCTCAGGACATAGTCATTCCAGTCAGCTGCTGATAAATGCCCACAGGACACCCCGCCACAAGCATCAGCCTGAAGGCACTTGGCTGTAGCCCCAGGATCAGCAAACCTAGCTCCCTGACTTCAGTGCCTGCAGGCACCCCACTCCACAAGCCAAGTTTCCCACCCACAGACACCCAGCTTGACTTACTCCGTGGGCTGGGAAGCCTGGTGCCCTGTCTCGTGCTCTGGCTCCTCTGCCTCGCCTCCGGTGTCACAACTCTCTCTGTCTGGGTCGAGGAGTTCCAATGCACAGGGATCTGGGGGTCCAAAGTTCACCCCCCACTTCTGGTTCTTTCTTCTTTATGGCAGTGGTATTCCCCATCACACACACACTTCTGCTCTGAGATCGCTCATTTTAAACCCACATTAGAGTTCTGACATCCACCCTGAACCATGCCCTTCTAGCTGTACCGGCCTCCACCTTCTCTTACCCACACTCAGCAGGGCAGAAACGGTGTTCAATGGATATTACATCACCATGGCAATGAGAGACATTCATTCACTCCACCCCATGCATTCAATGTAAAGTGCCTCAACCCTGCAATCAAACCCAACAAACTTGCCTGTCATTGATTTGATTCTCACTGATAACAAGACTGGAAATCTTTACAGGAAAAGACAGCCTCATCTTTTTCCAACTTGTCTTGTCGTTAGCAACCCCACACCTACCCCCAGCGCCTGAACCCATTTCTGTTGTGCAAAGCCCTAGATGGCGCTGTGAAGAAACACGGTCCCAGTGGAAACCCCAGTCTCTAGTTAGGGCCTTCTGTTTACTTGCCCTGGATGGCACTGGGAACCACAGTTCTGGCTAGTCTGGGCCTTCTGTTTACTTGCCTTATTTATGGCTTCAAACATTAAACAGAGAAAACAATACAGGAAGGCCCCGACTTACAAATGAATTCCGTTCCAACGACTTTCTGCTAAGTTGGTTCTGACTTCAGTTATCTCTATAAATCCAATCTGGTGATTGGAAATATTACATAAAAACGTCATGATCTATTTTTAAACTACAAAGCATAAAACACAAAACTCCGCTGCCATGTAGTCCAATTGAACAGTGCCCCTAAATAGGATTTCCAAGACTGAAAATCTTTACGGGAACAGACAGCCTCATCTTCCTCCTGTGAAGTGGCTGGTGGGTTTGAAGTGCTGATCTTACAGTTTGCAGCCCAATGCCTAACCTACAGCACTACATACATTGTTGTTATTAGGCGCCATGGAGTCAGCAGCGACTCATAGCGACCTTATGCATAAGCCAACGAAACACTGCCCAGTCCTTCCCCATCCTCATAATCATTGTTTACCTTGAGCCCACTACGGTTGTCACTGTACCCTTCCATCTCGTTGGGACTCTTCCTCTTTTTTTCCTGACCTTCTGCTTCACCTGGTACCATATCCTTCCCCAGGGACTGATCTTTCCTGACAATATGTCTGAAGTATGACAGGCAAAGTCTTGTCATTGTGGCTTCCAAGGAGCATTCTGGTTGTACATCTTCCAACACAGATTTATTTGTCCTTCTAACAATTCATAATATTTTAATATTCTTCTCTAACACCATAACTCAAGTGCATCAATTCTTTTATGGCCTTTGTGATTCGCTGTCCAATTTTCACATGCATATGAGGCTAATAAAAGTACCATGGCTTGGGTCAGGTGCACTTTAGTCCTCAAACTGATATCTTTGCTCTTCAACACTTGAAATAGGTCTTGGTTAACAGATTTGTCTAATACAATATGTTGTTTGATCTCTTGACTGCTGCGTCCATGAGTATTGGTGGTGGATACAAACAAAATGATGTCTTGGACAACTTCGATTCTTTCTCCGTTTATCATGTTATTTATTGGTCCCATGGTGAAGATTTTTGTTTTCTTTACATTGAGGTGCAACCATACAGAATGTTTTGGTCTTGGATCTTCATCAGTAAAATGAGGGTCTCATTTTCCAGCACTATATCTGACAGCATTTCTCTGCTGTTCATAAGATTTTCAGTGACTAAATATTCAGAAGTAGTTCATCAATCCTTCTCTATCTATCTATCTATCTATCTATCTATCTATCTATCTATCTATATGGAGTCCTGGTATGGCACTGTGGGCTAATGCATCAGACTGCAAAGTCATTTGAACGGCAAGATCAGTAGTTCAAGCTCACCAGCCTCTTCTTAGAAACCCTAATCGGGCTGCTAACCTCAAGGTGGCATATATATATATGTAGGCTCCTCAAATCGATCAGACAAAACCTTAGAAGAATTCAAGAAAGGAATACAAAATGAACAGAATAAACCATTGGAAATCATACAAAAACAACTAGAAATCCAGAAGAGTAATACTGTAATATCAGAAATAGATACTTCAGTAGAAGGACACAGAAGTAGAATTGAATCAATGGAATGAAACACAGGACAAATCCTTGATACTAATTTGTTTGAGGAACCATCACAAAGAAGAATAAAGAAAAGTGCAGAAGCCTAAATTGTGTGGAACACAATCAGAAGGAATACTTGGTGCATATTTGGAATTCCAGAAAAGGATGAGGGTGGAGCAGGAACCACAGAAATACTATTCGAAGATTTTTTGGCAGGAAAATTCCCTACTATCATGGAAGATGATGTTTCTACCCAAGAAACTCAGCAAACCCCATACAGTACAGACCCTAGAAGAAAGTTTCTGAGACATAATAATCATCCAAGTTTCACAATGGAAGGACAAAGAATTTTGAAAATAACTCATGAAAATCGGAACAGTACCTATAAAGGAGCATCAAGAAGAATGCTGTTGTTGTTATGCTCCAACTCATAGCGACTCGATACAAAACAGAATGAAACAGTGTCCGGTCCCGGGCCATCCTCACAGTTGATGTGGCACTTGAGTCCACTGCCGCTGCCTCTCTGTCAGTCCTTGTCGTCAATTTTGCCCAGCATGATGTCCTTCTCCAGGGACTGGTCACTCTTGATATTATACCCAAAGTATGAAAGATGAAGTCTGGCCATCCTGGTTTCTAAGGAGCATCCTGGCTCTACTTTTTCTAACACAGATTTGTTTGTTCTTCTGGTAGTCCATGGTACTTTCAATATTCTTCTCCAACACTTTATTTCTAATGCATCAAGTCTTCCATGGTCTTCCTTATTCATGATCCAACTTTCATATTTATACGAGGCTACTGAAAATTGATGCCTTTGAGTTGTGGTGTTGGAGGAGAATACTGAAAGTGCCATGGACTGCCAAAAGAACCAATAGATCTGTTTTGGAAGAAGTACAACCAGAGTGCTCCTTGGAAGCCAAGATGGCTAGGCTTCATCTCTCCTACTTTGGGCACATTGTCCGGAGAGAACAGTCGCTGGAGAAGGATGTCGTGCTGGGTAAGGTGGAGGGTCAGAGAAAAAGAGGAAGACCCCCAATGAGATGGATCGGCCAGGTGGCATCATTGATGGACTTAAGTGTGGCAGTGGTAGTGAGGTTGGCCCAAGATCAGACATTGTTTCGTTCTGCTGTGCATGGGGTCGCTATGAGTCAGTTCCGACTCAATGGCACCTGACAACAGCAACAACTGAAAATAGCATAGTTTGGGTCAGGTGCACATTAGTCCTCACACTGATATAATTGTTCTTGAGCACTTTAAAGAGGTCTTGTGCATCAGATTTGCCTGATGCAATAAGTTGTTTGATGAGGCTCATTGCATAATGTCCTTCCTTGTCTCTCACAATGGATAACATTTACCTCTGTCTAAATTTTATCCACAAGGACTGTGAACCATAGGTCAGAAGTTCAAATCCACCACCGGTTCTTCAGAAACCCTATACAGAGTTGCTCTGAGTCAGAACTGGGTGGACGACACTCAACAACCACATCATCTAAATTTATTGCAGTCTGTTGCATGTTGACTTCTTCGTCATTGGAAGTTCTGTAACTACGCTACATAGTCCCCTTTTTTTCTTTTGAAATTGTCATTGTCTATAGATTGACATCTCTGGTTGCCTGCTTTCAGTCATGTGGTGCTAATTTACTTGTGAGAATCTGTTGTCTGGATTGGTACCTTGGGGTTGGTCTCATGAATCTTCATTTTAGGCTGTTGCCTGATGTTATCAGTTCTCTGGTTGAAGGACTCACTTCAATATTTCTTGTAGCATAGATTTAAGGGTTTTTTGTTTTTGTTTTTGTTTTTTAACAAATTCCCTTAATTTTTGTTTATCTGCAAATGTTCTAGTTTCACCATCGTATCTGAAAGATAATTTTCATGGCTATATGATTCTTGATTGGCAATTATTTTCTTTCAGGGTTTTGGATATGTCATCCTATTGCCTTTTTGCCTACATGGTTTCTATTTAATAAAACATAGTTGGGAGAGGGATGTGGAATCACTTTCTAGATAGCAGACATCTGTCTATCTAGATGTATTGCAAAGGCAAGACCAAATATGGGTGATAACAAAGGATGTAAAAAAACAATCTCAAAATGTGTGGCTCTATAGAGTGATAGGGATGCATAGCATATGTGTACAGGAAGACGTAGTCGAGAAAATGTACATGCACTTGTAGGTTTCTCTGTTGTTTCTGGTAGGTGTTGTGGAAGTGGTTCCAACTCATAGTGACCCTGTACACAACAGAACGAAACCCCACCCAATCCTGCACCATTCTCCCAACTGTCCTATTTCAGCCCATTGTTTGCTGCCACTGTGTCCATCCATCTCTTGGGGGTCTTCCTCTTTTAAGCTGACAACCCACTTTAAGAAGCTTGATGTCTTTCTCTGGGGCCTGATTCCTCCTGAGAATATATCCAAAGAAGGAGAGACAGCGTCTCTTCATCCTTGTTTCCAAGGAGCATGCTGACTGCCTTTTTCTAAGACAGATTTGTTTATTCTTCTGGCAGTCCATGATACTTCTCCAACACCATCATTCAAGTACATCGATTCTTCTAGAGTCTTCTTTATTCACTGTCCACCTTTCACATGCATATGAGGTTATTGAAAATATCATGTCATGAGTCAGGTGCATCTTACTCCTCAACCTGATGTCTTTGCAATTGAATACTTCAAAGAAGTCTTGTGCTGCAGATTTGCATAATGCAGCACGTCCTGTGATTTCTTTAATACCACTTCCATGAAGGTTGAATGTGGACCCAAACAAAATGAAGTCTTTTAACAACTTCAAACGTTTCTCCATTTATTATGCTAGTTTTTTGTTCTCGGTGTATCATTGTTGTTGTTATTGTTAAGTGACATTGAGTTTGTTCTGAATCATAGTGACCCTGTATAGGGTTTCTGAGGAGTGACTGGTAGTTTGAACCACCAACGTTGTAGTTCAAACCAATCTTTCAGTCCAGTGCATTCAAACTGGCTACAACGCCTTCAAATCGGCTCCAGTTCAGGATAACCTTCCACAGTGGGACAAAATGCTACCCAATCCTGTGCCACCTGTGTGCCACTTGTGTGCCTGTGGGCTGTGTGAGCCCCCTCTTGTGGCTGTCATGCCAACCTTAACCATCGTGTCGAATCTCAGGCATTTCTCTGGATCCTCCACTTTACCGAACATGATGTCCTTTTAGAGCCCTTGGTCTTTCCTGATGATGTTGTTCAAAGTAAGCTGAGCTTCAGTTTAGCTTCATGTCTTTCAAACAAGATTTGTTTTCCTAATTTGTATTTATCTAATTTAGATAAGCATTCTAATACTAATAAATGTTATGTGTAATAATAATAACAAATGTTATACCTAATGATAATAACAAATGCTGTACATAATACCAAAAGTTATGCATCATAATAATGTTAACAAATGATAACCTAGTAATAATAACAAATGTACATAATACAAAAAAATGTTATCCATAATAATACTAACGCATGTTGTGACAAATGTATTCCATCTGTAAGCTGAGCACACAATTTGAGAAGCTGGCATCAGGATTGGAGGAAGACTCATTAACAATCTGCGATATGCAGATAGTGCAACTTTGCTCCCTGGAAGCAAAGAGAACTTAAAATAATTACTGATGAAGATCAAAGATCACAGCCGTTGGTATGGGTTGCACCTCAATGTAAAGAAAACAAAAATCCTCAACACTGGACCAATAAATAACGTCCATATAAATAGAGAAAATTTTAACGTTTTCAAAGACTTCATTTTACTTGAATCAAACATTAGCACTCATGGGCACACAGTCAGTAAATCAAACAACATATTTCATTAGACACATCTGCTACACAAGACCTTTTTAGAAGGTTCAAGAGCAAAGACATCAGTTTGAGGACTAAGGTGCACCTCACACAAGCCATGACCTTTTCAGTCACCTCATATATATGTGAAAGCTGGGCAGTGAATAAGGAAGACTGTAGAATTGATGCTTTTGAGTGATGGTGTTGGAGGAGAATATTGAACTAGCACATCTATTTTGGAAGAAGTGCAACCATAATGCTCCTTGGAAGCCAGGAAGTTAAGACTTCATGTCTCATACTTCAAACATACTATCAGGAGAGACTGATCCCTGGAGAAAGACATCATGCTTAGTAAAGTGAATGGTAGAGAAAAAGAGGAAGACCCTCCCCCCCACCTCAATGAGATGGATTGGTGCAGTGGCAGCAGCAATGTGCTCAAGTGTAGCAATGATTATGAGGTTGGCATAGGACCTGGCAGTGTTTTGTTCTGTTGTGCATGGGGTCGTTATGAGTCAGTGCTGACTCCATGGCACCTGACAACAGCAACATTGAGAGGAGAAGTCTAAGTGTGGTCACCCATGATGCTTAGCGTTTCTTGATGAAGAGGAGGAAGAGCATTTCCGAAGGCTCAGCAGCTGGAGGTGATGATATGAGGTGATGAGGAAGAGGGTTCGGCCAGTGTGAGGACTGGAATGCCAGGAGGTATTGGCCACTCAGGACCATAGCCCACCATTTAACATACAGCAGCCTCCTCAATCTGCTGAACATTGTCGTCTGGAATCACCTTGTGTTCAGCTCGGTGCCACAGGCTTAAAAAGACATGCTCTAAACAAGTACATCCAGAACCCTAAAGGACAGAAGTGCATTTGTTCCACAGGGTTGGTTTGGTTGTTGTTAAGTGCCATCGAGTCAATTCTGACCCATAGCGACCCTGTATAGGGTTTCCAAAGAGTGGCAGGTGAGCTTGAACCGCCAACCTTGCAGTTCAAACGGGCTTACATGTAAGTCTGGCGCATTAACCCACAGCACCACACCAGGACTCCTGGTGAAGGCTATTTCGTCTCAGTCAAAGATTGCAAATATGTCCTCAAGCACCCCAGACTGAGAAATGCTAACAAGTTGCTTTGATCCAAAGGATTTGGAAGTGGGAGGAACGAGAGGCGTATGAAATGAACTTAGACCAATTCAGTATTCCAGAAACATCCACAGGAGAGGTACTGAGGGTCCAAACTGAGAGATAAATCACAATTAGATCTTGTTCTCAAAGATCACCAAGATCTACCTCCGTGAACCACATCTGGGGAGGGAGTGAAGAAGCTCTCTGCATAGAGGAGGGAGTGGTTCAGGTTCCTTGAAGAAGGCTGTCAGCCAAATATGATTTACAGATTCTATGAGCTCATTTATTCTGTTCAGCCGACAAAAAGCACACGCTTCAGTGGGAGAGAGATTTATGCCCACTCAGAGGACTTGAGCTCAGTGTCTACTACATCTCCTACCAACTCTGATTTCTTGGCAAACTGCTTTCAAATGTTCCACCCATTTTTAATAATAGCACCTGCTGAAAGGTAGTTATCTTTAGAAATGGCATCATTTCAGTGTGTGAACTTTCTACTATAATTTAAGTCTATCCGATCTCCTCCTTTAGAGTTGGTCCTGCATTGTTTTTACATGAAATCATGGTGTACTTGTCTTTGAACCTTGTCACATTTGGAAGGACAGGAAGAAGTCCATGTCGGTGAAAGGTAAGGTGGACAGACTCTGTCAAGCTACAAGGATGCAAACTTGGTGTATCAGACACCCCCAGAACAGACCAGAACAACCGAAGACAGCTATTGTGTTCACGTGGTATTTTAATTCAGTCCTTATACAGGAAATGCTATGAGAAGCAGTTGAGATAAAACTTAACAGGAACGTTTTGAGGAAATTCCTGAGAAATGACATTCGATGCTCAGTTTATATCAGCAAAGATTGGTAAATGATTTCAACTTTCTCCACCAAGCAAATCTCAAAAGAAGGAAGTCAAGACCAAAGTTTGTTTGAATGAGTGTCACTAACATGGGATCCCATTGGAGGCCTGGTGTGGCACGCTAGGAAAAAGCACAGGACTGCAAGGTCAGCTCAAACCACTAAGTCAGTGGTTCAAACTCACCAGCCACTTCTTGGAAGCCATATACATGGTGACCGGGCTCCCTGATACACAGGGCTGAGACAACATCCAGGTGCTAAAAGGGACCAATCCAAAAAAACTAGTTATCAAAATCAACCTGGACCCGACTGTGACTCCAACCCCAAACCCAAGTTTTAACTAACATAATCCCTAACCCTAACTCTACCACTGGTTGTCACTCTCAATCCAGCCATAAATTCAGTCTTAATCCTAATCCTAATCCTGTTTCTACTACTGAACCTAGCTCAAACCCGGACTTCAACCCAACCTTAACACATGTTGCTGTTGAGTTGGTCCCGTAGCATAGTGACCCCATATAGGGTTTCCAAGGAGCGGCTGGTGGTTTTGAACTGTTGACCTTTCGTCTCAAATTGATCTTGTGCAGTGCCAGGACTCCTTCTAAAGATATCATTGAACTTGAATTCAACCTCAAATTTCTGATAAAAAGTCCGTCACTAGTAAGAAAAACAAACAAACCACAAGAGGTCTAATATCCTGGTTGCTGTTAAGTGCCGTCGAGTTGGTTCTGACTCATAGTGACCCTGAGTAACAATTCTGAGACTACATGTTTCCCCATCTTTCCACCACAGAGCAGCTGATGAGTTTAACCCACAAATCTTGGAGTCAGTGCTTCTCCTACAATACCACCAGGGTTTCATAGCCTTGGTGGTGGGGATGTACCGTGGAGTCAGTTCCGACTCATAGTGACCCTGTATAGTGCTTCCGAGCCTAAATATTTACAGGAGCAGACAGCTTCATCTTTCTCCTGCAAAACCATTGGTAGTTTCAAACTAGCTGACCTTGAGGTTAGCAGCCCAACTCGTACCAACTACGCTACCAGAGCTCCTTATGACTATTTGTATCTTACTTCTCCTTTACATTAACTGCAGTTTAAAGGACTTGGTTACAGAGCAATGAACTTAACAAGTTTAACACAGAAGCAAACACCTTTCCTCAAATCACATTACTGATACAATATTTCCTTAAAGATACTGAGAAGATCTGGCATTGTTCTTGTTAGGTGCCATCGAGTCGATACCAACTCATAGCAATCTTTATGCACAGCAGAATGAAACACTGCCCAGTCCTGGGCCAGCTTCACAATTGTTGCCACGCTTGAGCCCATTGATGCTGCCATTTGCCAATCCATCTTTCTGGGGTCTTCCTCTTTTTTCCTGACCCTCCACCTTACCAAACATGATATCCTTCTCCAGCAACTGGTTCCTCCTGACAATATGTCCAAAGTATGAGAGACGAAGTTTGGCCATCCTGACCTCCAAGGAGCACTCTGGCTGCACTTCTTCCAACACAGATTTGTTTATTCTTTTGGCAGCCCATGGCACTTTCAATATTCTCCTCCAACATCATAACTCAAATGCATCAATTCTTCTACAATCTTACATAATCACTGTCCAACTTACGCATGCATATGAGGTTATTGAAAATACTATGACTTGGATCAGGCACACCTTGGTCTTCAAGCTGACACCTTTGCTCTTCAACACTAAAAAAGGTCTCGTGCAGTAGATTTGCCTAATGCAGTATGTCCTCTGATTCTTGGCTGCTGCTTCCATGAGTGTTGATAGTTGATCCAAGAAGAATGAAGTCCTTGCCAACTTCAATCTTTTCTCCATTGATAAGAATATTGTTTATTGGTCCAATGGTGAGGA
>NW_006408559.1:19441409-19441879 GCF_000296735.1 Chrysochloris asiatica
TCTGTCAATCTATGCTTGCAGTCATCTCTGTATTACTTATAGTAAAACTTTAATC
The DNA here is from genome assembly GCF_000296735.1 of Chrysochloris asiatica. Taxonomy (NCBI): domain Eukaryota; kingdom Metazoa; phylum Chordata; class Mammalia; order Afrosoricida; family Chrysochloridae; genus Chrysochloris; species Chrysochloris asiatica. The sequence goes on from NW_006408559.1 coordinate 19,441,465, forward strand.
GCATGGGATATCAAAAATATTGTCCAATGATATCCACATTCCATTGGGTCACCTCTCTTTGGACTGGTCACAAATAGGATATCTTCCAATCAGTTGGCAAAATAGTTGTCTTCCATCTTCCAAATTTCTTGACTTAGATGAGTGAGTACCTCCAGTGCCGCCTCACTTTCTTGAAAGATTTCAATTTTTATTCCATCAATACCTGGTGCCTGTACTTTGCCAATTTCTTCAATGCACCTTGGCCCTCCTCCCTAAGTGTCATTGGCTCTTGATCATATGCTACCTCTTGAAACGGTTGACCATCAACCATTTCCTTTTGGTACAGTGACTCTGTATATTCCTTCCATCTCCTTTTGATGCTTTCTGCATCATTCAATAATTTTCCCAGAGAATCTTTCAGTAATGAAAATGGAGG
>NW_006408559.1:19450431-19451817 GCF_000296735.1 Chrysochloris asiatica
TTCTTAAGCAGTGCTTAAGAATGTTGTTGGAATCTGGATTGGGATTGCATTGTATGTGTAAAGTGCTCTGGAAAATATTGACATTTTCACCATGTTGAGTCTTCCTATCCAGGAACATGGTATGTTCTTCCACTTCCATAAGTCTCTTTTGGTTTCTAATAGTAGTGTTTTGTACTTTTCTTTGTATAAGTCCTTTGTTTCTCTGGGTATGTTTATTCTTAAATATCTCATCCTTTGGGTGGTTATTGTAAATGGTATTGCTTGCCCAATGTCCTTTTCAGCACTTTCGTTGTTCCTATAGAGGAATCCAACTGATTTTTGTATGTTTATCTTATCCCCTGACATTTTGCTGAATCTTCCAATGATGTCTAGTAGTTTTTTTACTGAGTCTTGGGGATTTTCTATGTATAGGATCATATCGTCTACAAATACAGAAAGTTTTACTTCCTCTTTGCCAGTTTGGATGCCTTTAATTTCTCTATCATGCCGTATATCTCTGGCTAAGAATTCCAAAACAATATTGAATAGGAGTGGTGACAGAGGGCATCTTTGTCTGATTCCTAGTCACAGAAGGAAAGTTTTTGGTTTCTCTCCATTGAGAGTAATGTAGGCTATAAGGTTTGTATATATGCTCTTGATTATGTTGAGGAATGTCCCTTCAATTCCTACTTTGTTGAGTGTATTTATCAAGAATGGATGTTGGATTTTGTCAAATGCCTTTCTGCATCAATCGATAAGATCAGGTGGTCCTTTCCCTTTTTCTTCTTTACATGGTGGACTATTTTGATTGTCTAAAGTTGAACCATCCTTGCATCCCTTTTATGAAACCCACTTGGTCATCATGTTTTTCTGTTTTGTTTTTTGATATACTGCTGGATTCTGTTGGCTAGGATTTTTTGAGAATTTTTACGTCTATGTTCATGAGGGATATTGCTCTATAATTTTCTTTCTTAGTGATGTCCTTCATGGTTTTGGTATGAGGATTATGCTTGATTCATAAAACAGATTAGGAAGTTTTCCATCCACTTCTATAATGTGGAATAATTTGAGTAGAATTGGTGACAGTTCTTCCCTGAATGTTTGGTAGAACTCATCTGTGAAGCCATCTGGGCCTGGACTTCTTTTAGTTGGGAGTTTTTTGAGACCTGATGAATTTCTTCTTTTGTTATGGGTCTGTTCAAGTTTTCTACTTCACGCTGAGTAATTTTAGGTAGGTCGTGTTTTTCGAAAAATGTGTTCATCTCTTCTAAGTTTTTGAATTTTTTGGAGTACAACTCTTCATAGTATTCTGTTATTATCCTTTTGATTTTGTTGGGTTTGTTGTGACATCGCCCATGTGCTTTCTAATGCGAGTTATTTGTGTCCTCTCCTTCTTTTCTTTTTTTA
>NW_006408559.1:19453112-19508702 GCF_000296735.1 Chrysochloris asiatica
CGTTTCTTTGTTCTGCATGCCTTCTTGTGCTGAGTTTGTGGGTTTTTTGTGCTATTTCTTGTCGGTTTCTTCTTAGTTTTCATGTTTCTTGTTCTGCTTGGAAGTTCATTTTCATGGTAAGTTGTGAAGTATTAACTTTCTTTGGGATTACCTTATAGTCTATTAACTTTTCTCTGCATTTAAAACAATCCGTTGTATCCTGTAATCTACCTGACATCCTAACTACCTGGATCTCTGTTCCTACATTTATCCCTTCTTTGATTTTATTTTTATCTTCAGTTGATATTATTTTTATCTTCAGTTGATCTCCCAGCGCCTTTGAATTTGTTGTTGCAGTTTTGTTCTGTTCTGGACTCTGCTCTCTGTCGATTGAGTTCCAGATGGTGTTGCCACGCATGTAAATCTCTGGTTGTTGTTTGTATTTCAATCCAAAGAACTCCCCTTAGGATGTTTTGAAGTGCTGGATTGGTTTTGATAAAATCTCTTAGAGTCCATTCATTGTGGAATGTTTTGATTGCACCATTGTATTTGTTGGATAGTTTTATGGATAGATGATTCTTGGTTTTTTTTTTCTTTTAGGATTTTGTATATGTCTCCCCATTGCCATCTTGCCTGCATAGTTTGTGCTGAATAGTAAGAGCGTAATCTGGCTTGCCTTTGTAAGTGACACTTCTCTTCTCCCTGGCTGCTTTTAGGATTCTCTCCTTATCTTTGATTTTGGAAAGCTTGATTATTATATGTCTTGGTGACTTTCTTTTGGGGTGTATCCTTCCTTGGGTACGTTCGGCTTCTTGAAAGTTTATCCAGAAGTTCTGCGACTATCTCCTCTACGAACTTCTCTGATTCTTCCTGTTACAGAATGCCAATAATTCTTAAGATGTTTCTCTTCATGTTATGCATCATGATTCCTAGACTCTCTTCAGATTTTTTTATCCTTTTTTTCTGATTGCTCTACTATCTTAACAGTATTGAAAGATTTGTCTTCCAGATCACTAGTTCTGGCTTCCATCTCTTCTATTCTGCTCCTTTCCCCTTTCGGTGTATTGTCCATTTCTTTTATTTTATTATGAATCGTCTGGACCTCTTTTGGCAGGTTTTCAACTGTTTCCAATGCTGTATCAATCTTGTTTGATTACTCTTGTAGTGCTTTCCTGACTTCTTCCTTGTGTTCCTCCACTCCTTTTCAAAGCATTTGAATTTGTTTCCATATCATTCTTTTGAATTCTTTCTCCAGCAAATCCAAGATCTGCTCTTCCTCTTCCTGGAAGCACTTGTCTGTCTCCAGTGCATTTGTCTCAGTTACTCTTTTCTGTTTTTGGACATGTTTTGAGGTTGTTTGTTGTGTTTGAGATCTTTTGTTTGTCATTTCCAGTAGTTATATGGGGTTTTAAATGCTTAAATGGATGTTTGTTGTGGTGTTATTGAGTTTACTGTGTGTTTCCTGGTGGATATAATCAGAAGACAGGCTTCCCTTTTTGCATGTAATGTTTAGCAGCTGTTATTGTCTATTGTCTCAATGGTGGAATATTATGGGGTATGCTTGAAGCTTGGCTATATGGGCATGATTGCTGACTCTTCTTGGGTAATGTAGGAAGAAAAAGCTCCCACCTCCAGAAAAAATGTGTGCCCCAAAGCAAAAGCAATATAAAAGCAGAGACAAGAACCTCCACTTTGAAACAAAAATAAAACTGTGGCCAATGTCCAGTCATCTTGCTACACAGGCAGTGTGTTTGCATCGTAGAAGCCTCCAATATTGGGTGGGGGGGGTCCACTCACTCAGGCCCCTCCTCTAGTCACCACTGTAGAGGTGCGCAGATAAATATTGAGAAGTTAATGGGAGAAAGATTGTTTACTATTTTTGTCTCTGAGGTCAGTAAAGTATGTGTGTGTGCACAGCGTGATTCTTGAAATAGTTGCATCTTCTTATGTTAGGGTTTTATAGGTTGTTCACATGGTTTGTCTGTCAGGCCAAACATGCTTTTTTCCTTGTTGGGTTGTTGTTGTTGTTGTTAAGTACTGTGGAGTCAGTTCTGACTCATAGTAACCCTGCACAGGGTTTCCAAGGCTGCAAATCTTTATGGGAGCAGAAAGCCTCATCTTTCTCCCACAGAACAGCTGGTAGTTTCGAACTGCCAACCTTCAGGTTAGCAGCTCAATTCATAACCACTATGCTACCAGAGGTCTTGCTGGGTAGGCAGGGGTTAATGGTCCCACTCAAGTTCACTTTAGGGCTGGGACCCACAGGCAGAAGTCAAAAGCAGCAGCCAAAGGATTTGCCCTTGGACCAATGGGACTCTGTCTCTCTGTGCTGTGGGAAAGCTGTGGTCTCAACACTGGACTGTTTTAGGGGATGTGCACCCACCCGCCTGAAGGTGTCCAGGCTGGGCAAAGAAGGCACGGCAGTGTATAAGAGGAGACAAAAATATCTAGAATACCTCCACACCTCTTTTTGCAAATGTCACCATGCTGCTTTTAGCTCAGGTTCCCTATACAGGTCTGGCTATAGGCCCGTCCTCTGACTTCTGCCTGGGATGGCTGCAGAGGGACTCCCGTGTCTTGGCCGATTTCTAAATCACAATGTTTTCCTTTGTAGCGTGATTTTTACACTGGTGGTTACGGGAAACTGACGCCCTGACCCTTATGCTAGATCCAGAGCTCTGGTGCAGTTTCATGAGATCTGCAACTCTGGGTTTTCAGCCCCTCCCTGACACAGCCTGCCCTATCTGACTCTGCTCTGCTGCTGCCAAACCAAAAAATATATTTTTGATGACTTCATTACATTGCTATTAATAAGTCAGAGTCCTCGTGTGCCGCTTTAGGATAAGTACTGAACTGCAAGGTCAGCAGTTGAAACTCACCACCCACTCCTCAGAAACCCTATATAAGGTTACTATGAATTGGAACTGACTCAACAACACTTAGAAATCCAAAGAACATTAATAAATAAGTAATAAGTCCTATAACTGATATGTTTTAAGACTCAAGAAACTATCTTGTCAGCTGAGAACTCTAGATTCATGGAAAGAGAGGGACTGAGAGCTGGCAGCCAGGCGGCAGACTTGCAGAAGGTGCGCTTTGCTGGTGTAAATTATTATATATGCCTGAGTGTTTAAAAAAAAAAGAGAGAGAGAGGGAGCTAAAGTGAATAGAGAGAAATACTGTTAACTAATGGTACATGGAGGGGATTATAATCATTGTAATGAAACAAAGTATATGATTTGTTGAATGTAAAACTGAGGATCTGCCCTATAAACATTCATTCAATTCCCAATAAACACATAAAATAAATAAATAAACGACGTTGTGGGACAGATGGTTAGTTGTTCACCAAATCCACTCCCTCATCGTCTTTTGGCACATGGGGAAACAGATAGCCAGGCTTCCTGCTGTTAGGAATAGCCTGGTCCTCTGAGGTTGCGGGACATGGAGTAATCCAGGCCTCCCCACAGAGCAGCCCAGGGAACCTGCAGTCTGTTCCTTTACCAGCTGGGGGCACAAGGACAGTATGGGAACAGCTAGACTTTACACCTATGCCTCCAGTAGCTAGTAACTCCACTTCTGTATTTGTTGTTGTTAAGTGCCTTCAAGTCAGTTCCGACTCATAGAAACCCCATGTAGGTTTTCCAAGGAGTGGCTATTGAGTTTGAACCGCCAACCTAGTGGTTGGCAATCCAGCGTTTATCCTACAGCACCACACCAGGCCTGCCTTATACAGTAAGTTCTTGTTGTTAAGTGCCTTCGAGTCAGTTCCACCTCATAGAGACCCTGTGTAGGTTTTCCGAGGAGTGGCTAGTGGGTTTGAACTGCCTTCCTTGCAGCTGACAGTGTAGTACTCATCCTCCGGTGCGGTGCCGTCTCCTTTGGTACGGAGCTTTGGCACTCCATCCTCTCTGACATATCATGAGATGTTGTACACAGACTGCCCTCTTGTGGACTCTCATGCGAGTATTTTCTGTGACTTTACAAAGATCCTTCACCCACCCTGTGACTGGAACACCTTTTCTCTTCATTGCAGGGTTTTTAAATACATTTTTTCTCACTCTCTTCAATTCCTCACTTTCGTTTCTCTTACACCTTTCCAATCTACCACATCATTATCTTCGATTATCCTGTGCTAGGTCAGCGGTCACCATGTAACCCAGGGGGACTTCCCGACCCCATGTTCTCTTGGTTTCCACCTGCCTCACAGGTTGATCCTTTCCAGTATTCTTGGTAACCAGACCACGTTCGTGTCGGCATCTCCAGCATGTAGTCGTTACTCCCTTTTCTTTTCCATCTGGTTTCACTCACTTTAGCGATCTCAGACCATCTCAGACTCGAAGTGATATGGTTACTGGAGATCCTGCCTACAAAGGACTCTGGGGGATATCTAGAGCACCTGATGGAGCGGTGACCAGGGCCAAGCAGACAGCACACCAAACACCCGGCTTCATGGTAATGTCAACTGGAAGCCTGTCCGGGAAGAGACATGTCTTCTTCCCAGACCCCCTGCATGACTCCTTGCACAGGAGCCCTGAGTATGTAAGCCCAGAGTTCACACACCCTCTCTGCCCTACACAGACTTCACCCTGGCTGACTCTCGGTGCCTTGGCTACCTGTTCTGAGAAGCGGATGCTGGTCCCTGCCTGCAGGTTCCCTGGTAGATCTAGATCTGATTCATCTGGTGTCCAGATGCCAGCTGTGCCCTCAGTGCCATTCCTGACAGTGCTCAGTGATGCTGGGATGGCCTCTGGATTTATATCCAGCCCACACTTGTCTCTTGAACTTTACTGACTCCTCAGCATCTCTATGTGGACTTCTAGTAGCCATCCTGACCTTCCTTCAAACTGTTTCACAACATCTTCTCCATCTCAGTGGATTTCAGTCCCAGTCTTCTGGTTGATTGAACCAAGCATTTGGAGGTATCACTGACTCCTCTCTTGACTAAGGATCCCTGGTAGTGTAGTGGGTTATGAGTTGGGCTGTTAGCTGCAAGGTTAGCAGTTCAAATCTACCTGCTGCTCCACAAGAGAAAGATGAGGCTTTCTGCTTCCATGCAGATTTACAGCCTCAGAAACCCTATAGAGGGTCACTAGAATTCAGAACCAACTTGATAGCACACAACCAATTCCACCTCTCTTGACTCCATACCCCATATCCACTCCATTAGAATATCCTATTACCCAACCTCAAAAATATATTCAAAATGTAACTACATCTGGCCTCTCTGGTCTGAGGCTTTCACCAGTTCTCCATAGTTCTCCCCGTGTGCCTTTGCAGACCACTGTGAATAGAACACCATGATTATCATTTTAATATTCAAATCAGATCAAGTAAACACTCTGTAGAAAACCCCACAGTGGCTCACAGTTTGATTCCCACTGAAATCCAACATCATGCTGTCCCGTGAACCTCTGTGTCCTGCACCATCAACCCAGGACACTTGGGTGGAGCTTAGCTATCAGCACTGAACATTTTGATAAGCTTCTTATAGAAAAATCTTCATCCAAATGAGAAAATGAAAAACAGAACAGAATTTGAAGTTCTCAGTGGCCTCCAGAGCTTCTGGAGGAGAAGATAGAGGCAGTGAGTGTCTATTGATGGTGGTGGAATGATTTAGAAAAGGTACTGAGAACTCTTGCATAGCTCAGAGAATGTCACCTAGGCCAGTGAATCGTACAGGTAGCGCTTGTTTAAATATGTATTCTGTGTATATTTTCACACACACAACTCCATGCTTATAAAGCTCTGTAACCTAAAGGGCCCTAAAAGGTCTGGGGTCCTCTTGCTCTTCTTACCTCAGCTTCCACTGGATTCATGGAGTTCCAGCCTCAGTGCCCCTGGAACATTCCATTAATCCCTTCCTTAGCATTTGTACACTGTATAGAATATGCTTTCCCCAGATATCCTCTTGGCTTGTCAGGAGTTCTGCTGTTGTATTGGGTACGTGTTGGGCTGTGATCCACAAAGTCAGCAGTTCAAATTCACCAGCCACTCCATGGAAGAAAGATGAGGGTTTCTGCTCCTGAAAAAAATGGATAACCTTGGAAACTGCATATAGGGCTGATATGAGGCAGAATCAACTCAACACCACCAGTAACTCCCTTCCATCATTTCACACATTTGCACAGATGTAACCTTTGGGATAAAGCTGGTTCTAGCCACCCTATTCCATACTGCTGTCTGACTACACCTACATCCAGGCACTGAAAAATCACCTGTACCTTGCTGCACTCTTCTTTAAACTCCACAGCACTTACTCATCTCCAGCATTTGAATTTACTTCTCTGCTAGATTTATTTGTTTTGTCAGTCTCTCACCTGCCAGAGTAGAAACTCCACATGGGCTGGAAGCTTCGCTATTAAACCAGGACACACCATGTGTCTATACCACTGCTGGGCATGTAGCAGATGCTAAAATGCTGGAATCAAAACAAGGCTGTTTACAGAGAAAGAGTTCTGCCTTTTCATATCAACCCTCCTGCTTTTCTATTGAGATATTGCTATTTTCTTGTATCTCTAGGCTAATATCTGGGGTTGGCATTGAATTTTATTTAAATAACTTCAACTTTATATTCTGAGCTGATTGCAAATGGCTAAAATATACTAAATATTCTTTTTTTTTTTATGTATTCCTGTGTGCATAATTATACACACATACACACTATGTGTCTGTTTACGTATCTATCTCTATACACACATATCTATTTCTATGTGTTTGTATTTATACACATGGACACACATTTGTACGTATGGATATTTCTAGCTAGTTAGCTTAGTATCTGCCTGCCTCTGTAAACACATACATATGTATCTGTTGTTGTTATTGTTAAGTGCTGTCAAGTCGGTCTGACTCACAGAGACCCTGTATAGGGTTTCCAAGGAGCAGCTTGTGAGCCTGAACCACTGACCTTGTGCGGTTCAAACCGACCTTATGGTCGAGCACTTATCCCACAGTGCCACACCGTACGCATGTGCATTTCTTTTTCTCTCCATAAACACACAAACACAAGCATACTCACATATACACACACATACACACCATTTTAATCAATGTAAATGAAACCTGTCTACACTCCAGAGTCTGGTGAGAGAAGATTCTTGTTAATTATCTCTTGCAAATCCTTTCCAAACCTCAGATGCACAAAACACTCATGAATGATTTAGAGAAAATATGCCTTGTCCCCATTTCTCTGCATACTCCACTCCCATCTGTTGCTCATTGCTGGTAGTCAGAGAACTATGTGTGACCCTATGTAATTTTGACTATCATCTAACACATGCATGGACATTTTCAAAGTCTGTATAATTGAAAATCGGTTAAATGTTTTATTTCTGGAATCTGATATAGAGGGTGTTGTTGGTGTGTGCCTCTGAGTTGGTTCAATGTCGTAGTGACCCTGTACATGGTTACCACAAGAGGCTAGTGGGTTTGAACTGCCAACACGATAACTACCAGTCTGGTTTGTATCTTATAGCATCACACCATGGACTCAGGTCAAAATAATATAATGAATTAGACAATTCTCTACAGTGTTGTTGTTACTGTTTTGTGCTGTGGAGTCGGTTCTGAAACATAACAACCAGAAATACAACAGAACAAAACACTGACATCCTCACAACTGTTGTTGCACGTCAGTCCAACACAGTCACCGTGTTAATCCATCTCATTGGGTGTTTACCTCTTATTCACTGACCCGCCACTTTACCAAGCATGATGTTCTTCTCTAGTGACGGGTGCCTCCAGATAACGTGTCCAAAGTATGAGAGATAAAGTTTGGCTATCTTGGCATCTCAGGATCATTCTGGCTGTATGTCTTCCAATAAAGATTTGTTTCTTCTTCTGACAGTCCATGGTACTTCTAATATTCTTCTCCAACATCATGACTCAACGGCATCAATTCTTCTATGGTCCCTCTTATGTGTTGTCCAGCTTTCACACGCATCGGAGGCTATGGAAAATACCAAGGCTTGAATCAGGCACACTTTGGTCCTCAAAACTGACATCTTTTTTCTTGAACACTTTAAAGAGGCCATGTGCAACAGATTTGCCAAATGCAATACATCCTTTGATATCTTGACTGCTGCTTCCTTGAGTGTTGATAGTGGATCCAAGTAAAATAAGTCTTTGACAACTTCAATCTTTTCTCTGTTTTTCTTAATGCCATTAACTGGTAGCGTAGTGGTTACGAATCGGGCTGCGAACCTTAAGGTCAGCGGTTCGAAACTACCAGCTGCTCCACGGGAGAAAGATGAGGCTTTCTACTCCCGTAAAGATTTACACCCTCGGAAACCCTGTACAGGGTCGCTATGGGTCGGACCCGACTCGATGGCACTTAACAACAACAACAACAACATTAACTGTTCCAGTTGTGAGGGTGGTTTGTTTTTGTTTTGTTTTCTTTATATCGAGGTGCAATTCATACTGAAGTTTGCTTTCTTTGATCTTCATCAATAAGTATTTTAGGTCCTCTTTGTTTTCAGCAAGCAAGGTTTTATCGTCTGTATATCACAGGCTGTTATTGAGTCTTCCTCAAATCCTGATGTCAGGCTCTTCTTCATAAACTTTAGTTTCTTGGATTATGTGTCAGCATACAGATTGCATAAGCATGGTGAAAGAATACAGCCCTGGCCCACACATTTCCTGATTTTAAACCATTCAGTATTCCCTAGTTCTTGGACTGCATCTTGGTCTATGCACAGGTTCCTCATGAGCACAATTCAGTGTTCTTGAAAACCCATTCTTCACAATGTTGTCTACAGTTTGTCATGATCCACACAGACTAAAACCTTTTTGTAGTCGATAAAGTACAGGTAAACATCTTTCTGCTTTTATCCAAGATCCATCCGATGACAGCAATGATATTCTCATTCTACATCCTTGTCTGTATCTGGCTTGAATCTCTGGCAGTTGCCTGTCCATGTACTGTTGCAGCCATTTTTGAATTATCTTTAGCAAACTTGCAAGTGATATTAATGACATTGTCCAATGATTTCCACATTCCATTGGGTTACCTCTTTTTGGAATGGGCGCAAATATGGATCTTTTCCAATCAGTTGGCTAGGTATCTGTCTTCCAAATTTCTTGGCATAGATGAGTGAGTGCCTCCAGTGCTACATCAGTTTGTTGAAAGATTTCAATTTTTATTCCATCAATTCCCAGAACCTTGTTATCTGTCAATGCCTTCAGTATACCTTGGACTTATTCCTTCGGGACCTTTTGCTCTTGATCAATGCAACCTCTTGAAATGGTTGAACATCAACCTTTTCTCTTTGGTACAGTGACTGTGTATTCCTTCCATATTCTTCTGATGCTTTCGGTATCATTCAATAGTTTCCCAGTAGAATCCTTTGTTATTTCAAATTGAGGCTTGAATTTTTTTTCAATTCTTTCAGCTTGAGAAATGCCAAACTTATTTGTCCCTTTTTATTTTCTAGCTCCAGGTCTTCACACATTTCATACAATATTTGACTTTGTCTTCTCGAGCTGCCCTTTGAAATTTTCTACTCAGCTCTTTTACCTCCTCACTTCTTCTATTTGCTTTAGATTCTCTACCCTGGGCAGGATATTTCAGATTCCCTTGACATCCATTTTGGTCTTTCCTTTCCTTCTTGTCTTCTTAGTGAACTTTGGCTGTCTTTCTGTATGATATTCTTGATGTCATCCCACCACTCTTCCGGTCTTCCAGCCATAATTGTCTAATGCATCGACTCTGTTCTTCAGATGATCTCTAAATTCCAGTGGGATATGTTTAAGGTCATACTTTAGCTCTCGCGGTTTTGTTTTCATTTTCTTCAACTTCAGCCTGAACTTGCATAGGGGCATTTTATGGTGTGTTCTGCAGTCGGCCCTGGTCTTGTTGTTTTTCAGCTGTCTTAAGAACTTGAAAAAGTCATTTGTTTATTAAATCTTTGTGTGCATTCAGGTAACCACATGCTGGAAATCCAGTATCTTTCTTTGTTTTCTCTACTGGGTACTTTATTGAACACTTGGGTAGTTTATGGCCACATATATTTTGCCTCCATCTGTAATATTGCTTAATATGTGTTCAGTATGCATCTGTGTTAATCTTACTTGTAGATGCATTCTCTCCTGCTCGCATATTCTCTTGACCAACTGTGCGTATTATTTGTTTGTCATGTACTTGGTTGGTTGAAAGTGTTCTGGAATCAGACAGAGGCAGGCTTCTGCATTCATTAGAGGGGACTTGGATTTGGTTCCTGTTCCTGAGAGGTATGTGCTGAATGAATTAGGTATGTTACTTGACGCCTTTGTACTTCTGCACCCTTACCTATCAAATGAGGATTACATACAGTACTACCTCACCAAATTGCAGTGAGAACTCAATGGGTAAACACATTTAATCTGCTTGGAATATTATCAGAAACCTATTAAATGCATAACAACTGACTAGTCAAAATCAAAAAACCAAACCTGCTGCCCTGAAGTTGATTTTGACTCTTAGTCATCACGTAGGGCACAGGAGAACTGTCCCATAAGGTCCCCAAGGCTGTCATCTGTATTGAAGCATGCTGCTTCATCTCTATCCTATAGAGTGGGCGGTGGATTCAAACCACCTACCTTTCCATTAGCAGCTGAGCATTCTAGCCACTGCACTACCAGGGCTCCCAGTTAGTGACTACTACATGCTTTATTTTCTCTATGGGTTTGTGACACTTGTAGGACCTCGCTATGTGTGAGTTAGACAATGCCAGCTAGTCCCCAACACAATCGATTGCATGAAGAGAATGAAATGTCCTTTTCCCCATTAACAATCCAAGTCAGGTTTCCTACCAGTGTGGGGTGGTCTGTTTCAAGCAGCCACTCAGAGGCCCATGTCAATCCTAAGCAGTTCTGGCCTACTTCCCAAAGTGCCTGTGGAGTCTAATGTTGATTGCATGTGCCTTCCAAGGTAACCTTCACTTTCATCTTAGTCTCCTGGTAGAAGAAAGACTACAGAAAAGAAAACAACGCTTCTTAAAAGCCGTGGCCAGGGAGTAACACAGAGTTTCCTCTCACATTCCCTTGAGAGAACTGCTCAGAGGACTGCCCCTGTACGAAGAGCATGCTGGGAAGTAGTGCTGACTAGTCAGCCTCCTCCCAGCTGGGAGCTTTACAATAGAAGAGAACGCTGTCTCTGCCTCAACTTAAAAGGTATCCACAAGGAAGAGAAGAGAACTCCAGTGTGGGCTGGATGCGTTTCTTTGAGGATGATGCTCACGTTGGTGGTATTTCTAGCCTAAGAAACAGAGAATTTCAGCCAAAGAAAGAAGTCAGGAATGAGAAGCGTTTACTACTAAGCTTTCAGGAAACTCCAGTAATTCTACATTTCAGAAAGGAGCAAAAACCATGGATCAATGCAGGCTTCTTTTTTTTTCCTTCAGAGATTTCTGTATACATTTTCTGAACTCAGGAATTCTCAGTTCCTCTGCTTAAGACCATCGTAAAAGATGAGTGACATTTCAGGAAGTCCCCAAGGTCTTTGATTGTACAAAAGAGAGTGTTAATGCAAGCTTAAAGTGGATGTAGAGAGGTAGTCCAAACCATTTTCATGTTGCTGAGATTGGATCATTAATTGAACAACCTTGAAAAAAATTCTTGTTTTTCAGAAATTATCAGTCAAAAATGGCACTAACCCCAGAGACCACGGGTTGGGAATATCAGGGAGAGAGGGGCCAAGGAGAGAAATTGAGAGAGAAGAAGAGATGGAGAGTTAGAGGGAGGAAGGGAGGGAGACAATATTTTACCAGAGACCTGGTGTGGTGCTGTGGGTTAATGTATTGGACTGCAAAGTTGTTTTGAATCGCAGGGTTGGTGGTTCAGGATCACCAGCCGCTGTTCATAAGCCCCATACAGGGTCTCTATGTGTTGGAACCGACTCAACAGCACTTAAAAATCACCACGGCAATATTTGGGATTCGGGTGTAGTGCTGTTTGGGTTAGCACTGGACCACAAACCACAAGGTCGGCAGTTCAAACTCAACCAACTCAATAGCACTTAGCAAAAACAACGGCAATATTTGTTATACATCCTTCTTCCAGAACTACAGTCAAGTTGATGTCAAGTGCTGTTGAGTCAGTTCTGACTCATAGTGACCCTGGAGTGGCTGATGGGTTTGAACCGCTGACCTTTTGGTTCGCAGTCCAGTGCTTATCCTACAGCACCACACCAGGAAAAGTAAAAATCATGAAAATGGATTGTTCGAGTCTACTGAAAACAAAGTCACAATCTATAAAATCTCAGTGGGCGTGGTTCCATTCAGCCAGCACTCAGATGAAGTACCTGGACATTTAGTGATGTGCTACCTGATTGCACCAAACTTTGACATCCCTGTGCCCATGCCGATGTCGTAAACTGTTTGTCATCACCTCCCCCACTGACTGAAGCAGGAGGCAACCTCAGAATCTCCTCCAGCTACATTTCCCTGCAAACTCCCCCCCCCCCATAACACCCCCCCACACACACCTATCAGGCAGAATGGACAATTGAGACAGTTTCCTTTCCCATCAATTCCCCCAAGGTTTCCCAAGACACAAGCAGCTTAAGTCTACAGTTTGAAGCAATCACCACGGGATCAGATTGTTATCTTGAAATATATCGATCTCCACAAGACTTAGATGCTAATCAAGTAAGACCTGTCCCCACCAATTGCTTCTACTTTTGTTACCAAAATACATTCTCAGTTAAACTATGTATTTATAGACTGAGTCTTTTGAAGTAAAAATATCAATTACAAACATAAGGAGACATTTTCTAAGAAATGTAAATTCTTAGGTATGTGAAGCCCTTGATTGCTTTCATTGTTGCTGCTAATAAGATCACATTTGCCTTAATGTGTTACGGGCCCATACCTTCCACCTGAAGTCTTTCTAAGCTGTCTGTTTCCAAGGGTTATCCTTCAAGGAGAACTTATTGCTATCGGAGAGTTTTTAAACATGAAGCATATAGAAGTAATTATTGAGCAGAATCAGAATGAATGAAGAAATAGCTTGTTGAATGATAATAAGAATCTGAGACGGAGAGTGGCCAGGAAAATGGGAACAAAACTGTGCTATCACAAAACTGTACTACTTCTCTGGGTTGTAAGTCATGGAGTGAAAGATGAAAGCCCATTGTCTGGAATTTCAAGGCAAAGGAAGGTGGGTTGGGCATCAGGCAGACAGAAATCAGAGTTCCAAGCTGTACAGAAAGGTCAGATCTGTAAATACAGATGAAACAGCCATAGCACTGTGAATACTGAAGAAGAGACCCCAATTGGATGTGGCTGCCCAGTGGGAACGCAACAGGACA
The DNA here is from genome assembly GCF_000296735.1 of Chrysochloris asiatica. Classification (NCBI taxonomy): domain Eukaryota; kingdom Metazoa; phylum Chordata; class Mammalia; order Afrosoricida; family Chrysochloridae; genus Chrysochloris; species Chrysochloris asiatica. The sequence continues at coordinate 19,466,383 of NW_006408559.1, forward strand.
GATATGCGGATCCACCACAAACTCAAGAGAAATGCGTGAATTCAGTTGTCACATGAAAAACACAGGCAAGATGGCTTTTGTTGCGGGATCAGAAATAGGAGACGAAGAAGACCAGTTGCTGCAAAAGCAAATTCTAGAACTCTATTGCCCACCACACAGGTAAGCTAAAGGGGCCACGGCAGTTCTCTCCTATGATCCGGTGAATATTGAAGAGGAAATAGAGCACCCAATCTTTTGAAATAGTTATAAAATAAACATATATGTTGAACACATAAGTTAGCTTTAAAGCTATTTCAAAAGCCTAGATAAAACATCTTATTCATGTATTTATTTAAAGGAGTGAAGAAAATCTATTATGCCAAGAAAAAAAGTTATTGTAACTGTGTTGTTAAAGGCCAAATTTGACTATCAACCCATGTGTCTCTTCTTCCATCTATCCATGGGTCTGCGTATCATCAAGGGTAAGGTTAGCCTGAGACCAACAGACATCCTCTGTCTCTGTATGATAAGATGAACTCTCAGGACAAAGACTGTGGGGTTTTATGTCTCTTGCTGCTATGTTGTGTGGTCTCACAGTCTTCAGTGGCGAAGTTGTGGGCTAGGATGGGTTTTGTGTGTCTATTCATTTTTACACCATATGGATTTCAATTTTAATGTTTCCCCATTTTCCTTAATCTTTTGTTTCTTTAGACATGTTTTTAAATCCCCAAATTTAGCAATTACCTTATAATGAACTGATTCCTTAAGTGCCCTACAATTTTATAAAATTGCTCTATTTGATAAAATGAGATAGAAAGTCTTTAGTAAAGCTTATAGTATTATACTGATGTTTTATAATTGCTATTCTTCTTCCTCCTCTAATTATGCCTCAATTCCTGACACTTGGAGGTTGCTATTCTGGCTCTAAGCAGAGGGTGGCAATGACAATCACCAACTAATAGAAAAGCTTTCGTCAGAACAACATCAACATTCTGAACAATTGTTTTACAAACAGTAGTAAGAGCTCAGACATTCTGTGACTCAGACGTTTGTACTTCTTCAAGGTTGTCTGACTTTGCAGATCTACAGGAAATGTGAGAGAATGAAATTTTATATCTATTTTATATATGGTTTACTGGAGTTTGGAAGCTGGGTGTCTCAGCTATCTGTCTGAGTATTGATGTTTGATAACGCAGAGACCTTGGCATCTCCGGTACCCTCTGGGCATTCGCTTCTGAATAGAGAGAATCGTTTTCATCAGGAATTATGTAGTGACTCTAATTAAAAGGCACTTGCCAACCCTTTCAATTACTAATCCTCTGAAGCATACTCTTGTGGCTTCTACCATTTAACTCAGGGACCAAAGGTAAAATGGTGGGTATGGGGCAAAGTCCTCGGAAGTGTTAAGACTTTATATGCTTAGACTTTTCTGCTGGCCCATTCTTTAGCTGATCGATGTTTGTGGCATTTATTGGTTTTCAATACTTTTACCTTCCCAAAGTTAGAGAAGTTAACATTTGACGCATCCTGGTTAAACATCACAGTATACTCTAAACAGATTTGGCTTTTCTTGCACTGAGGAAGGAGTGTTGTGTGAGTCCTTCCTGGTATCAGTGAAAGTGAGGAGATTCCCTCGTTGGACCACGTTTTCTTTCTAAGGTGCTGTCTGCGGAAGAAAAAGAACAGGATGAATCCCTTCTTATCATAACTCCCTGTACTCAGAACTCCGCATGCTCCCTGACGTCTGGGCACTTATCCCAAAACAATGGCAATACCACCCATTCCAGTTCTCATAAGTGATCAGATATTTAGTCGCAGTGTGTGTATTTGTCCTTGGGGGAAAAGCCATCCATCAAAGACTCATAGCGAGCTTTCCAAGATACAAATATTGTTCTTAAGTGCCATTGAGTCAGTTCAGACTCATAGAGACCCCATTTAGGATTTCCAAGGAGCAACTGACCATTTGAACTGACAGCCTTGCAATTGAAACTGACTTTGTAGTCCAGTGCTTATCCTACAGCATCACACCAGTTTTGAGTAAATGGTATTTATTTGATAACTTGAAAAATCCTTCTAAGATCAGTAATTATATGAAACATTGAGTGAGCCTAAAGCTTGAATTGTACCTACAAAATATGTGTAGAAATTCTCACCCCTGCCCCTGAAAATGTGATGCTCCTTGGAAATCAGTGTGTTCTTTAGTGATGCTAATGAGCTCCTGATACAGCAGCTTGGGCCCTAGACCTCATCGCTTTGGATTTATTAGAAAAGCGAGACACACGTGGGGGAGACAGGTACCTAGTAATCCCTTGGAACAAACACAAAAGATCACCTCAAGACACTGAAACCAGGAGACAAGTCCAGAGGAGACGTCCACAAGGCCAAGACACTAGTTTGGGATTTAGTCTCTGAGCTCTGAGACAGCACACACCTGCTCTTTAGAGCCCCCACTGGTATTTCTTAGCCTCCAGTGCCAGTGACTCCGAGCTTGGTTTCAGAGACGAGTGATGACTGACAACCTCATATCTTTAAAACTGTAAAGCGATCTTTTTGCGTCAGCATTTCTCACTGTGTTAAGCATGCTCTTTTTGTTATTTTTATCAGGTCTAATAAAGAATAAATAGTATAAGCAAGTCAAGAGAAAAGAGGAGCATCGTTGCATTATTAGCTGTGATTTTCATCAACCTTATTTGCCACTACAGAATCATCCTACCCAAAACATTCCACACTAGGGACAGATAATTATCAATAACTGATAATTACCCTAGCTAAGTGGTATGTCTTTCACATGACTCTCTGCCTTAATTAAAATATTAGACAAATGTCTACAAGGCATTTCCACAGCTAACTCATAAAATGAGAGTAGCCTCAATTCAAAAATACTAATTAAGTTCAGAATGCAATTCAATGAAAGTCACTAATGGTTAATTAAGGGAGGAATGAACAGACTTGAATAAAAGCATATAATCCACAGAATCCTAATGATGAAATATGCAATTTGTCTTTTCCCTGTTACCACACATCTGCCACTCACTTATTTAACCTTGAGAGACCAGCCCATATCACTCGGCAGACGCTGAGCGAGCAATTCGAGGTGCGAAGACAGCATGGCTGCCAGCAGTTCCTGGTTGGATAACTCAGAAGAAAGCGGTAGTTGTAGCCACTGTTGGACTCTGGGAACAGCAGTTCAGGCAAAGAGCTCCACCTTGAACAAAAGGACCAGATGCTGACCAGTGCTTAGGGAACGTCGCTAGATGTTTGATTGGTTTCTTTCTTCTTTCCGGTTGATTGACGTTGTTGGTAAAGTTACAGTTGTTGCTTTGTGATTCCGTTTTTTGCAGACAACAAATAATCTATGTAATAGTTGGGGTGGTAATCATTAGAGGCTTTAAATAGTTGCTTTCTCCGTGTGTAGTGAAATTCAGCATCTTGATACTTATCTTTAATAGATAGATAGATAGATAGATAGATAGATAGATAGATAGATAGATAGATGATAGATAGATACAGATATAGATATAGATATATGTTTTTTAAGTGACTGTTCAGTAGGATCTGAGTCAGAAATCTCCCACAGGGCTTCCGAGACTGGCATTGTCACCGTAGCAGACTGCCACGTTTGCCTCTCACAAACCACCAACGTGGCCCTGTTTGTCATCCACTTGATTCTCTGGCTCTTAGAAACATTTTAAGATGGAGCATTTAACGCAAGGCGGTCAACTACCACATCTTCCTCCAACAGAGCAGCTAGTGAGTTTGAACCACTGAACTTGTCATTAGCTGTCCATCATTCTGACCGGGGCACCACCAGGGCACCTTCCTCCTAGTAAAATTGGCTTTCCTGCCAGGCATGGACCAAAGCTTTCAGGACCTTCATTTGCTGATGTGGCAGTTACCCCCAGACAGAAGGTTACTTGTGCTTTATTGACTGTGAAAGGCATTCGGCTGTGTGGATTGAAATAAGTATGGTTCCTGTTGTGAAGAGAGGGTTTTCGAGAACAATTAATTGTGCTCATAAGGAACTTGCACACAAACCAAGATGTGGTCGTTAGAACAGAACAAGGGGACACTGAATGGGTTCAACTCAGGAAAGGTGTGCACAAGATTGAATCCTTTCACCATACTTACTAAATCTGTATGCTGAGAAAATAATCCAAGAAGTTTACACCAAACCTGAGATCATACCCACGGCCATCTAGTCGATTCTGGGAGTCAGAGTGCTTAGGACACTGATGATGTGGAAACACTTTGATTCTCAGTTGAGACATTGTATGTTCATGCACATATGAGTCTGACTATGAGTTATCCAGAGTAACATTTTCTCATCCACCCAATACCCATGTCAGAACAAACAGGACTTCCATCCATTTATCCTTGGAGTGTTCATCTGTACAATTTTAACCTGTTGGTGTCTGGGGTGCCAGCCTCATGTTAGACTTCCCAACTACACTGTCTGTCGTCCATCCCCACATCCTGACCCCAAACACCCCTATGAACAGATGCATCCCAGGCAGACGCGTTGGGCTTGACTGGCCATAGCACCCACTCTTCTTTCTGAACTTAACACTTTTCAAGTGTGTTTCGTTTTTACGGATTTTTGTGGTCGTGGTCCTTACCATCTCAACAGTGCCCTCAATTTCTCCCTTGTTTACCTTTTTCCCAGAATTTTAAATGATTTAGAAATAGATATTTTCAATTTTGTCTAGCATTTGCATTTATTTTAATTATATCATGTATTTTAGGCCCCAAATCAGATTATTCTGAATCCAGTGCAGCTGAAGGAACAATGGAGAAGAGTGTGCTGGTGACCTTGACTTCAGCTTTAGGGCAAATAGGGACTCTTTCATGGTGTATGTAAATGACATGCGCATTGTTTGCCGTGTTTTGAAGATCACATTTGGAAAATACGGGAATGTGTTTTTGTCTGTAGATGACTTAACATTTTTCTTGTTATTGTTAAGTGTCTTTGAGCCAGTTCTGACTCATAGCTGTCCTGTGTACGAGGCTGATGAGTTTGAACTGCCCACCTTGCGTTTTTCTTTAGAAGTGATTACTGAGGCAAAAAGGCTGCATGCCTTCTCAACACGTGTTCCTCTAATTCATTAGCCAGTGTGGATTTAAGTTAAGAAGAAAATTTGTAAATTTTCAAGACTTTCATTATCCTGTTTTCTTATGTATTTCATGTGTTGTATAATTTGGTGTTTTTTAACAAAAAAGGCTAAAAACAATAGTACAGGTATTGGAAGTTTCTCAGTTACTTATAACTCAGAGAAATAATTCGGGGGTTTTCCGCTGTTTCTTTAGTGGCCAGCTAGTGACTGCATTAGGCTTTGTGGGGAGTGATTGTATAACACTGGGCTCTGGAGAACGCATGAGCCCTCTGAAAGTCTTCCACCACAGTACTGGGGACGAGTAGCAATAAATGACCACTTTACAAAAGCGAACAAAAAAGATTTAAAATCAGTGATGTAAATTGAAATCAGTGAGAAAAGATCATTAAATACAGATCAATCTGGAGAAAATAAGTTAATAATGAGCGGAAATGCACTAAAAAGAAAAGAACCAAAATTTACTGAAAATGAACAAATTCAAAAGTTGGATTTTGAAAATATTCACATGTATTAAACACCTAGCAAGTCAGGAGTCCTGGTGTGGCACTGTAGGATAAGAATTTGACTATAATGTCGGTTTGAACTGCAAGGTCAGTGGTTCAAATCTTCGGAAATCCTATACAGGAATGCTATGAATTGGAACCCACTCGACGGCACTTAACAACGACAACAAGTCTGATCAAGCACAAAGGAAAAGGACAATTGTATCATAGATCATTTAGACATTAAAGTGATAAGGTCTCAACAACCTCTTCACAAGAAATCTGATAAATGAGAGAAAATGGGAGGAGAAAATTGTGTAAAACTCAAGGTGCCCAAATGTACTTAGGATGAAGTAGGAAGTGAGTAGAGCCCTATATCTAAAGGGGCCTGCAAAAAGTTCATGGAAAAAATGTAATTCAAAGATAATGAAATTTTTTCCATACAGCTTTTGAAGCCTTTCATGTCAAGTAAATGAGATTTCTAATCAGAAACTTTTCTAAGGAGAAAAATTGTAGCCTTCAATATGTTCACAATAAAATAAATAATTCTTCATATATTTTTTTTCTGGTAATCTTTGCAAGACCTTTAAGAGAATACAGGAGATGGGGATATTGTCTTTGTGTTTTTGTTTGTTTTTTTAAGAATCAAACATAAAAATAAGACACCAAAACTGGAAGAAATTATAATAAGTAAATTTAATGATCAATATTAATAATAAAATTAAATGCAAAAATCCTCAGCTAAATACTAGAAAATGAAACCCAGAAATACATTTATTTGTATGTTGTTGTTAGGGTCCTTCAGTCGCTTCCGACTCATAGCGACCCTGTAGAGGGTTTCCAAGGCTGGTGTGGCGCTGTGGGCTAAGGGGCCAGACTGCAAAGTCATTTGAACTGCAAGGTCGGTGGTTCAAGCTCACCAGCTGCTGCTTGGAAACCCTATACAGGGTCACTCTGAGTTGGAATTGATTTGATGGCACTCAACAACAACAACAACAGCAAATCTCTGGGGGAGCAGAAAGCCTCCTTTTGCTCCCCCAGAGCAGCTGATGGGCTCAAACTGCTGAGCTGGCATTTGTGCTGCCCAGCACTTGTCCTGCTGAGCCTGCATGCTCCCCACGTATACTGCTGTGGTCTCGTGCCCACGAGTCTATTCCTAGTCATAGAAACTCTTTTTTAGGATTTCCAAGGCTTTCAGTCTTCACAGGAGCAGAAAACCTCATTTATTTCTGCAGAGTGGCTGGAGGGCTCAAGCCAGAGGCCTTGTGATTTGTAGTCAGTGCTTATCATATAGAGCCACCTCACTCCTACTACATATATATGGAGTCCTGGTGTGGTGCTGAAGCATAAGCACTGGACTGCAAGGTCGGCAGTTGAAACCCACCAGCTGCTTCTCAGAAACCCTATACAGGGTCACTGTGAGTGAGAACCAACCCAACAACACTTAACAACAACATATATATATATGTATGTTGTTGTTAGATGCCATCAAGTCGGCACCGACTCAGCGATCTTACGCACAGCAGAATGAAACACTGGGCCAGCATCACTACTGCTGCCACGCTTGAGTCCATCGATGCTGCCACTTGGCCAATCCATCTCACTGGGGGTCTTCCTCTCCTTCTCTGACCCTCCACCTTACCAAACATGATATCCTTCTCCAGTGACTGGTCCCTCCTGACAACATGTCCGAAGTATGAGAGACGAAGTTTGGTCATCTTGGCCTCCGAGGAGCACTCTGGCCGCACTTCTTCCAAAACAGATCTATTGGTTCTTTTGACAGAACATGGCAGTTTCAGTATTCTCCTCCAACACCATAACTCAAAAGTGTCAATTCTTCTATGGGCTCCCTTACTCACTGTCCAGCTTTCACATGCATATGAGGTTATTGAAAATACCAAGGCTTGGGTCAGGAACACCTTAGTCCTCAAGCTGACATCTTTGCTCTTTAACACTTTAAAAAGGTCTTGTGCAGCAATATATATATATATATTTCCAGCTTGTGTATATTATATATATATATATATATATACTTCACATATTCATATAAATGAAAGTACATTATGACTAAATGGACAGCTTAGTTGGTTTAGTACTACAAAAATCAATTAATTGCAATCACCCCATGTAATTAAATCACTAGATATAGAAAGATAATTTAGTCAGCCCAACATCCAGTAATGATAAAATACTCACAACAAAAAGGAATAGAAGGAAACCAAATGAGACGGATAATGGCTATGTGCATACACTGATGCTAACATTCTGCTGGCTGGTAACAGACAATATATTTTCCCCTAGAATTGTGAACAAGGAAAGTGTACTGATTTTTACACTTGTTTTAAGGCATGATCAGAGCCCTGGTAGCGTAGTGGATTACGAATTGGGCTGCTAAATGCAGGTCCGCAGTGTGGATTAACCAGCGGTCCCACGGGAAAAGGTGAGGCTTTCTGCAACCGAAAAGACCAACAGCCTCAGAAGCCCTACACTGGGTTGCTTTGAGTCGGCCCCACTCAATAGCACATCAACAACCTTAAAGTGTGAAAGTGTTTCGTTGCTGTGAATCTGAATAAACTACATAACACCTAAGAACAACCACAATGAACTATTACACTGGGGGTCGTAGATAATACAACGAAGCAAGAAGAAATAGAGTCAGTGTGATGGAGAACGAACATCTAACTCTTATCTGGTTGGTTTTGCTCAGGTAAAGAATCTTGATAAATTTTTAATGTGAACTATTAGTAATAATGAACTTCTGGTCAGGCACTGTAAGGTAAGCACTGGACTGCGAACCACAAAATTCTAACCCACCAGCTGCTCCTCTGATACCCTATATAGGGTCGACATGAGTTGGAACTAACTTTACGACAGTTATCAATAACAACAATGTTAGTAATAACCCGTTGTCTTCAAGTTGGTTGCAGCCATCAGTGACTCTGTGTAGGATTTCCAAGGCTGTAATCTGTATGGGAGCTGAAAGTCTTCTCTTTCTCACAAAGAGAAGCTGGGGATTCAAAGCGCTGAACTTGTGATCAGCAGCCCAACACATCACCCACTATGCCACCAGGGCTCTGTAGGATAAACATTGGACTGCTAACCACAAGGTCTAAGGTTTGAACCCATCAGCTGCTCCATGGGGGAAAGATGAGGCTTTCTGTGCACTGAAAGATTTACCGTCTCAGAAACCCTGTCCAGGGTCACTGTGAGTCAGAATCAACTCCACGGCACTTAACCACAATAGTAATCCTAACCGATTTCGATGTAATGACTTGCCTTACATGCATATGTAAGCTGGGAATAAGGAAGTTAGAAGAACTGATGCGTTTGAACTGTGGTGTTGGTGAAGGATACTGAAAGTACCATGGACTACTAGAAGAAAAAGCAAGCGTGTCTTTGAAGAACTCCTTACATTGGAATGCTCCTTACATTGGAGGATGCTGAGACTTGCCTCATGTACTTTGGGAATGTTGCAAGCAGCGATCTGGAAAACGACATCATGCTGGTAAAGTTGTTGTTGTTGTTGTTATGTGCCGTCGAGTCGGTTCTGATTCATATCTGCCCTATATAGCGGCTGGTGGATTTGAACTGCTAAACTTCCAGTTTTCAGTCAAGTACTTATTATACAGTGCCACACCAGGACTCCTGGTTATGTCGGGGGTCAGCAAAAACCAGGGAGACCCCCAACCAGATGGACTGACTCAGTGGCTGCCACACTGGGCTCACACATAACAACAATTGTGAGGATGGGCCAGGACCAGACAATGCTTTGCTTTGTTGTGAAGAGGGTGGCTATGAGTTTGGCCCAAATCAGTGGTACCTAACAGCATCAGCAAGAGTAGTAATAAATGTATTTAGCAAGGTCAAAACAAAACAAAAGCCAGTCCCATATGCTAGCATCCAACACCGGAAAGATGTAATTTAGGAAAGCAATACCATTGAAAAAAAACATTATTAACTTGCCATCAGGGAATATAGTAAGTTATGCCCACCTGCTTGTACAATTAATGCTGTCTTGGTGATATTTCCTGGGAAACTGAAACTAACTTATAATAAGCTATAAAACATTATTTTAAAAATCAAATAGGATCTAACTGGAGAAATATTCCATGTGAGCTGATTGAATCATCCATTATTGTTAATTTGTCCATTCTCCTCAGACTGATCTACAGGCTGGAAACATTTCCTGTCACACTTCTAGTAGGTTTTTCAGAAATTTACAAATGGATTAAAATATAATTGTAACTGAAAAATAGTTAGATATACTTATGTTTATATCTTTAGGCATAAAAGTAATTTTGATGAAAAAACAAACAAATTAGCCAGATTTTAAAGAATTTCAGAATTACCCTAAAGCCTCACGACCAACAGATTATTCACAAATGTAAATATCAACATCTAAAAGAAGGGTAAAGATTGAGTCAAGAGAGACACGCAAAAATGTGGAGAGTTGACTGTATTTCTTAAAAAATGTTTTCCTACTGTTTTTTTTCTTTATTATACATGACAGTCTTCAAAAACATTTCTGAATATCGTAATTCACCATGATAGAGGCCTTGCTATTAGAGAAGACAAAATGATGAAAATGTAATAAGAGGTCAGACTGTCCTGTGTTCAACACATCATATCAACACAGAATATGCTGCCGTAGTAACATGATCTTCATGTTTCAAAGAAAAATAATGTATAAGCTCTCTCTCTCTCTCTCTCATTCTCTCTTTTTAATGAGAACATAAATATGCATTGTTTTCCTTTCAGTACGTGAAAAAGAAAACACATTTCATTCCCCTTTTTCCTTTTCTTTTGAATGGCCTTCCCTTCCCTGTCAACCAAGTTTTAGCACCCGGCTACTCTCCACCCGGTGAAAAGTTCTCCATTTCCTCGAGAGCTGACCTTTGACAAAGTCATTGGCTTAATTCAGGGAGAAGGGAATAATGTAAATGATAAATGGTGCCGGCAAGATGATACGTCATAAAAAAGAGCAACATTGATTCCTACCTCACACTGGACCCAAAACCTAATCTAAAATTTGTCATCCACCTAAATGTACGATCTAAGATTTTTAAAACTTGTAGAAAACGTATAAAGAAAGTCTTCACAATATATTATTACAGTATTTATTACGCAACATACAGAAGGGTAAACAAGATGTGTTCCAAGTCTAGGAAAAACTGAGGGTGTACGAGCTGCAAAAATTCAAGGCTTCTGCGGTTCAGTAGGGGTCGTTAATGAAGAGATGAGCTATAGAATGGGAGGACACACTCACAGCACACACACACATACGACAAATGTATCCAGATATGTGTACATACTACTTTGTGTACTGTTACACAATGACACTTCTTCTGAAGAGACACTTGTATAATTAATGATCTCTTGGTGATATTTCTTGGGAATCTGAAAATGACATCCTATATGAAAGATATGATTCTTTGAAAATCATACAATCTTAGCTTATCATTCTGAGTTGCTGGTTCAACATAATAACAAGACATCTATTTTGCTATTTTCTATACAGTTTTAGTAATTTCCCTGCTAGTTTTCCATCTAGTGGTTTAGCTGCAGTAGTTGGTTTGGACAAACAGCAATCCCATGTACAACAGAACAAAACAATACTAGGTCCGTGCCATCCTCACAATTGTTGCCATATTTGCGTCCACTGTTGCAGACGCTATGTCGGTCCGTCTTCTTTGTCTTTCTCACTCACTGCCCCTCCACTTTACCGAGCATGATGTCCTTCTCTAGGGACTGGTCCCTCCTAATAACATGTGTAAAGTACTTGAAAAGGAGTCACGACATCCGTGCTTTTAAGGAGCATTCTGATTATACTACTTGCAAGAAAGCTTTGTTTGGTCTTCTGGCAGTCCATGATACTTTCAGTATTCTTCACCAACATCAAAACTTTTAAAAATCCTGAAATATTGAAGTCACTTCAGACTGGTAGATTATCTAGACTACATGTTCAAATCCACATAAAGTCTAAAAGTAAGAGTGGAATCTATTGGAAATTAAGGATTCCAATTCTTAAAGATTAGGTAATTTTAGATGGGTTTTAGCAATGTAATATTCTTTTTATTGGTTTTCAGAAGAATTTTTCTATAACTGTTTTCTCCCTCATGTTTCAATGCACATTACAGTTCTGAAGATGTAATATTTGGGAAATCATAAAGGTAGTTTTTCTTAGTTTCATTGTTGTTGTCAAATGCCATAGAATCAGTTGTGACTTATAGTGACCATGTATAAGGTTTCTGAGGAGTGGCTGGTGACATTGAACCACCAAACTTACAGCTCAAATCGACCTTGTGATCTAGTACTTGTCTTACAGCGCCATGTGATGACTCGGTAGTTTCATTACTTCATATGAAGACGTAAAAGCTAATTACTGTCCAGTGGATTCCAACTCATAGCTACCTTATAAGCTAGAGGAGAATTGCCTCCTTGGATTTTCAAGGCTGTTAACCTTTGGGGAAGCACATCTTTCTTCTGTTCGAATGGCCAACTCTTTGCTTAACAGCTGAGCACTTTACCTCTGTGCAATCAAGGCTTCTCTGATTAATAATTGTTGTTTTAAGTGCCGTCAAGTCGATTCCAACCCATAGTGACCCTCTATAGGGTTTCCAAGGAGCAGCTGGTGAGCTTGAACCACTGACCTTGCTGGTCAAATGACTTTGCAGTCTGACACATTAGCCCACAGCGCCATATCAGGACTCCTGATTAATAATGCTGCTACTGCTGCTGCTATGCGCTGTGGAGTCGGTTCCGACTCATAGCGACCCTGTACAGGGTTTCCGAGGCTATAAATCTTTACGGGAACAGAAAGCCTCACCTTTCTCCCATGGAACAGCTGTCGTTTCAAACTGCTGACCTTGTGGTCCTCAGCCCAATTCGTAACCACTACGCTACCAGAGCTGTAAAAATCTTTCTCAGAAAAGAAGCTTTAATATTTCTTTTTATTCTAGACCCGTGCGCTCCAGAGGTCTAAACTTTCTTAACTATTTCAATAAAACGAAGTCAGAATCTCAAATCTCGTTGCTGTTGTTATGTGCCATCCATTCAGTTCCGACTCAGAGTGAGCCCATGCATAACAGAATGACCAATTGGCTGGTCTTCCACCAATCTCATCAGAGTTATTAGGCTTGAGTCCACTGCTGTTGCCAGGGTGCCAGTTGATCTCCTTGGAGGTCTCCTTCTTTTTCTCTGACCCTCAAGTTTACCAAGCATGATGGCCTTCTGCAGGGAATGGGTGCTCCTGATGTCTGAAGTATGAGACAGGAAGTGCAGCCATCTTGGCTTCTAAGGAGCATTCTGGCTGTACGTCTTCCAACACAGATTTGTTTCTTCTTCTGGCAGTAATATACTTCTCCAACACCAAAGCTCATATGCATCAATTCATCTATGGTCTTCCTTATTCATTGTCCAACTTCCATATGTATACATTGTTATTGTTGTTGTTAAGTACCATGGAGTGGGTTCCGACCCATAGTGACCCTACACAGGGTTTCCGAGGCTGTAAATCTTTATGGGAGCAGAACACCTCCTTTTTCTTCCTTGGAAATGCTGGTAGTTTCGAACTGCTGACCTTGAGGTTGGCAGCCTGACTCATAACCACTATATATGGAGTTATTGAAAATACCATGGCTTTGGTCAGGCTCACCTTAGTTCTCAAACTGACATCTTTGCTCTTGAACACTTTACTGAGGTCTTGTGCAGAAGATGTGCCTAATGCAATGCATCATTTGATCTCTTGACTGCTGCTTCCATGAGTGTTGATGGTAGATCCAAGGAAAACAAAGTCTTTGGCAACTTCCATCTTTTCTTTATTTATCACGATATTATTTATTGGTCTTGTGATGAGGACTTTTGCTTTCTTTACATTGAGGTGCAACCCACACCAAATGTTGTGGTCTTTAATCGTCATCAGTAAGTATTTTAAGTCCTCTTTGCTTTCAGCAATCAAGGTTGTATTCTGCATAGCGCAGGTTGTTAACGAGTCTTCCTCCAATTCTGATGCCATGTCCTTCTTCATATAATCTAACTTATTGGATGGAATAATAATGGTGAAAGACCATAACCATGGTGCACACCTTTCCTGATTTTTAAGCATTCAATGTGTCATCTTCTGTTCAAACAAGTGCCTCTTAGTCTATGGACAGGTTCCTCATGAGCACAGTTCAATTAAGTGTTTCAGAATACTCATTCTCCACAATATTCTCCAAAGCTTGGTATGATCCACAAAATTGAAACCCTTTGCATATTCAATAAAACATAGGTAAATATCTTTCTGATATTCTCCGCTTTCAATCAAGATCCATCTGACATCAGCAATAATATCCCTCATTCCCCATTCTCGTCTGAATTCAGCTTGAACCTCTGGCAGTCCCATGTCAATATATTGCTGCAGCTGTGCTTTAGGTATCTTTAGCATCATTTTACTTGCCTGTGCTATTAATGATATTGTCCTATGATTTCAACTTTTTGTGGGGTCACCTCTCTTTGGAAAGGGCACAAATATGGATCTCTTCCAATCAGTTGGTCAGGAAACTGTCTTCCAAATGTCTTGGCAGAGATGAGTGAGTGCCTCCCGTGCTGCATCAGTTGATTGCAAGATTTCAATTTGTATTTCATCAATTCCCAGAGGCTTGTTCTTTGCCAATGCCTTCAGTACACCTTGGACTTCTTCCTTCAGGATCATTTTCTCTTGATCATACGCTACCTCTTGAAATGGTTGAACACTGGCCATTTCTTTTTGGTACAGTGACTCTTTGTATTCCTTCCATCTGATGATATTTTCTGCATCATTTAATATTTTGCCCAAAGAGTTCTTCAGTATTTGAAGTCAAGGCTAAAATTTTTTTTCAGTTCTTCCAGCTTGAGAAATGCTGAGCGTGTTCTTCCCTTTTGTTTCATGTCTCTTCGTAAGGTTTTCAGTGATTAGACATGCTGACGTAATCTGCCCCTCCTTCTTCCAAGTCTGTGTTAGTCTGGAAACTCAGCTGAGACCTATCCCCCGTGGCTGACCCTATTGGCCTTCAAAGTACTTCTGGTATACCATACCTTCTGCATCACAGCCGCATGCAAGCCACCATGGTACAACAAACTGACAGATGAGTGATGGTCTAAATTTGTAGTAGGTGCTTAAATGTTGGAGAAAAAGACTGAATACAGGGACCAGTTACATTATTGATTCCGTAAAAGGGAACAGACTCTAAGTCAAACCTAATGACGTGGATAGCCAGGGTATCCATTACCTTGTTAAATATAGATGAAGAGATGGGCTCATTTTGTTTCACTACTCACACGCGGAATGGATTGAAATGGATTGTGAAATTTCCCTGTTGAACACTTGTGTTGGGAGGTACTGCAGGGGCGATTGTGTGGGCCTGAGACGAGTCCATCACTTAGTGCTAAAAGGCATCGCACGTAGTTAAGAGGGGCTTCCTTCTAGAGGCATCGAATTCTGACTTCTCAATCTTGGTTTGTTGCTGCCACTTGAGAAATGCTGGTTCTCAGTCTTCGGTGATGGACGAGGTGGAAGATGGCGGACAGATAGCTGCTGGTGTGTTGAAGAGAGAGAGGGGCATTTGCTGAGGATTCCTTTCTTTCCCTGAGGGATGGTCCTGTCTCCAGGACCATCACTGTAACCTTTGATAACTCTGGTTCTGATGATAATGTTTGCAACATTGTAGACTTTCTCAGTACAATGTTGACATGAACCAGTGTTTTGCTACACTTCCTATAGTTTGTGGTTTCTTCTGTACTATGTTCATTTGCTGTTGAGTAGATTCCAACTCTTGGAGAGTCCATGTATTCGATGATAAAAGTGCTCTGTGGTGTTTCCTTGGCTTTATTGGAAGTAGACCACCAAACCCTTCTTTCAAGGCATCACTGGGTGGATTCGAACTCTCAGTCTTTACTTAGCAGTCTAGCATGAACCACTTCCTCCACCTACAGACCTATAATATTAAAAAAAAAAAAAAAAATTTAGTCCTCACCATTGACCATATTCTATTTGCTTGGAGAAACGATACAGAATTCTGATATGTTTTGATATATTTCTTTTAATATGTTTTATGGGCATAAATGACTTTAAATAAACAGCACAGAACTCCTCTGCTTTGCAACTTGATACATCACATACTGCTGCTCCCCAAAGAGTTTCCTTCCTAATTATGTTTTGTTCTAGATGATATTAAAGTTCATTGACATTCCCATAATACACAACAGGGTGTCTGACTAGAAATTGCCTCCAAGCGATGTTGGCGGATGGGAGGACATTCGCTTATATTAAAAAAGAAGCAGTTATGGATTTATCAATAGAGAGAAAAAGGAGTTAATTATATTAGAACTTATCTCTCTTCCCCTTTTGGGCAGGTTAAATTATTGGATTCATTCTCTATAAATTGAATTATTCATTGGATGACTTGTCCTCCATTCGTATGAAAACAGATGTCATGAAAGGAGAACACACCCCTTCCTCCAAAATAAATTTGGGAAAGGATGTGTTCGAAATACAATTATTTTTTCTGGTTCGAAGAGAAGGTTTGAAACAGAAAATGTGTGTCAAATCCTGGCCTCGTCCATGCTTGGATGAAATTACCCCTGTTCTTCAGACTCACAATTTTGTTTTTCTCTTTCAAGATGGATTCTGGAGGCCAATAGATCTCCTGCAACTTAATTATAAGTGTCAGCTCAAAGACCCACAAAAACACCAGCAGTTACCGAGATTCTTATCAAGCTAGTATGAGGACGACTGCTGTACTAATAATGAAGTTTTAATTAGCTCTCAAAAATACTGCATGCTTGTTTAAGACACCAAATTAGATAGTGTGTGCTTAGCTGGGAGGCAGGAAAGCACTCGGATACTTCAGAATACTGTCAGATGTGCCATATGAACTTTAGGGGATGATATCCTAGATGAACTGGGTGTAGGGTGTATGAAATGTTTGAGGAAGTTCGTCCCCATCCTTAAATGATGGCCTTAAAAGTGTCCCCTTACTGCTTTGTGATATGGCAGACGGGTAGACAGTGCGGTGGACCTCTCATCTGAAGAACAATGTTAGAAGAAGCAAATGCCCTCAACCCCAAGTTTGTGTTCTTTTTATTTCAAATGGAAATATTCTTTTATCATAGCTTTTCCGACACAACACTTACATGTTTTTACTCACATGGAATAACTGACGCCAATACCTGTTTGTATGTGGTGGGCATAGTGTGGGGCTCACATAGTTTGGTAGTTTGTCACCAATATTTCAAATACCAATAAAGTCACTCCTGGTTTTCAGTGAAGGTTCCAGACTAAGAAACTAAGAAGAAAGGTCTGGCAACCCACTAGTGAACATCCACAAGGAAAGCCCCACGGAGCCCAGCACTGAGTCGGCAGCATTCGGAGTCCCAGGGTCGCTGGAACAAAATGCCACCTTAATGCTCCCAGTGCTTTAGAAGGGCAGCGAGCGACTCTGTCTCCTTTCTGATCTTGCTGACACAGGTTCTGAGGGAGAATCTATCCCTGCCTGTCTCCCAGCTTCTGGGGACTCGTGGCAGGTCATGGTGTCCCCTGCTGTCTCCTTCTGTCTGTGTCTCTTCTACAAGACTCCACTGAGACAGAAGATGGACCAACATTTTTTCAGGATGAGCGCATAATAACCCAATGATAATGTATGTCTTCATGGAGTCCTGGCACGGCACTATGGGATAAAGCACTAGACTGCAAGATTGGTTTGGACCATAAGGTCGGTGTCTCAGTCTCACCAGCCACTCCTTGGAAGCCCTATACAGGATTACTGTAAGTTAGAACAACAACATTATCAAAGACCTCATGTCAAAGCCAGGGCACATTTGCATGTACAGGAGTTAGCATTTCAACATATCTCTTTGGGGGATCGAGTCACCGCCTAACACAGAAAGTGGCATCCCAAAAACTTCCTGCAGCAATGTTGTCAGAAGCCTAGGCCATGTGCAGCTATAGCTCCATGTTCTTGTCTGCTTGCTAGTCCCTGGTGCCTACTTGTCAGTCTCTCACTGCAGAATGTACCCTCAGAGACAGGGAGCGTGCACATTCGAACCTGGCCCAGGACACTGCTTTGAAAACATCATTCCACAATCCACATGTCTTTTCATGCTAGGACAGGGCGCTGGCTGCATCTCTGATCCAGCATTTGGAGGAAATACCCATGCAAGTCAAATATACAAATGTGTCATGGTCCAGGGAAGCTGAGTCAGAAATAACCCAGCTGGTGGGTAAAGGGCCCATTCTCTGAGCTCTGGGAGCAGTGGTCAGAGGAGCTGGGACTTGGTGTAAGAACTGGGCCTGGGAACGTCCAGGAAAGTGAATTTGCTACACAGGACACCTGTTACAATGAACCCTGGAATGGGGCCTCTGAGGACATGGCCTAAGGGAGGAAGGACAGAGTAAGAAATGGCCGCTCGATATGCAACAAGACTTTGTTTGTCATCTCAGCTGCCTTCTGATCCTCAAATCCATTATCTGCCACATTGTGACGTAAACTTTGTTCAAGGAATTGCTTGATAAGAGGATGGGACTTGCTGACCATGGGTAACTTGTGCAGCACTATGGCAGTGACCGCAGTTCTCACCACCACCACCCCCCAAATAAAAAGTTGCCAAGCCTGATCAGTTTTCCCCGTTAACTCTTTCAATTACTTTGTAGTAAAAATACGTCTGTGACAGACCACCGTGTAACCGTTCCTCACAGTTTACTCTCGCTCAGACTCACTCTGAGGATACTGTTTGTGGTCAGCGCTGCTATCTGTCAGTCACACTCACCTTCTGGAAGCCTCTGGGCTCATCGTTTGTGCACTGCTATCTGAAAGTTACCCTCCTTCATGTCTGCATGGAATAGGACAGAGCTGGCTAGCAGCAAGGCAGAGGTAGACCCAGTGTAAAACAAGAAGGGAATGAGCAAATAAAGCCTCCAGTTACAAATGGCAATTTAGTAAACTTACTTTCAGGAGAAGCTTCATTTGGGTTCTCCATTGTTTCTGTTCTTGTAGGTGTCCTTGAGTCAGTTCCAGCTTATAGCGACCTTGTGCACAACAGAGTGAGACGCAGGGTAGTCCTGTGCCATCCTCACAACTGTTACGCTACATCTTGTTTCCCATCACCGCCTCCGGGCACAGGAGGCAATCTAGGCTTAGGTCTTCCAACTGCTTGGCTGGTCTCTTTTGACCTCTTTCTTGTTGAAAAACCTCCAAAGCTTTTCTTGTCCATAAAAACAAACGTGGACATTTTGTTTAGTTTTGTTTTATTTTGCTTTACGTTTGTAATAAGCTCAAACCAGCCTTAAGAATATGTTAGAAAAAGATGATCCAAGTATGAGAGAGAAAGCAGCATTCTTCCTAAAAACACCCATCAGATGCTGCCTTGGTCTCCAAGCACGTTGGTGAGCACTTGTCTGTGAGACCCCATTCCTGGCTGCCTCCCTGATCCTCACTGGGCTCTGAAGCCACCCTGCCCCAGGACCAAGGCACAGAGAGTTGCACCTGCTGGCCTCCACCTCCATCCCACCACCTCCCTGTTCACATACCACTTTCCCAAAGCTGCCCTGACCTACACTTCACAGAACTCCAGCCCCACTCTGAGCCTCAGGGTGTTTTGCTTTACTTTGTAGCAGTTGACTTGTATAAATGTTACATTTTTATGTGTTCCCTTGTTGAATTGTCTTTCTTCTGCAAAACACATTAGCTCTGTGAGGGCTGAGACTTCCTGACTTGCTTCCCGTTACATGTTGTATGTATTGAAAGCTACAAAACCAATATTTTTCTTTTTAACGATAAACATTTAATCCATTGGGTCTTAAAAGAAGTATTCTTTTTCTTGACTATTATTATGATTTGAGTGAACGTTTATAGAGAACATTGGTGACCGTCCATCAATTCATCCCCATGTTGCTTTACCTGGATGACGGCACTTCTCACCCCGTAACCTCACTCATGCCGCCTCCTTCCTGTGTTTCCAGTTTCCATTCCTCCTTTCCTATGACTTCCTGTTTCCCGAACTCTGTCCTCCGACAACTGGTGGTTGATGATTCTAAGGAGTGTGTACCTCTCTTGTGTTATTGTTCGCTTTATAAAACTTTCTACTGTTTCCTGAAAATTGAGCCAGTGGCGGTTGGGGGTTAGGATGGGAAGGGTTATTAGTTACTTTCTAAACCTGAAGGGTTACTAAATGTCATAGTCTTAGGGTTCTTAAGGGGCTTCTTCTGGTCTCTATCCAACAAGTAGGCTCGGTCTTTTTTTCTGATTTTGAATGTTGCCATTTTTCTATCTAGAGCTTTCTAATGTGATCCCTTTCAGGGCAGTTGGCAGTGGTAACTGGTCCACAGGGTCATGGAAGCTGAGGTTGGTGTGGTCTACTTGAATTAATGGTTCCATGAATCTGGGATTCTCGCCACTCTTTTTGGCTCCAGTCAGGGAGAGACGAACGAGCAGTTACACCTTAGATATTCCACCACAAGCTCTTCAGACCCCAGTTGCTCCTCACCAAAGCAGGGCGTAGACCATTATTGTCTTTGTGACTTTGCTTGGTGCCCTACAAAACCATAGGCCCCAGTACTCCTTGGTTACGTCTAAGTGTTCCGTAACTGTATCCCTGAAACCCTGGTGGTACTGTAAGATTAGCACTGGACTGCTAACCACAAGATTGGCGGTTCAAACCCACCAGCCACTCCATAGGAGAAAGGTGAGGCTTTCTGCTTCAGGAGATGGATTGGCACAGTGGAAGCTGCAGTGAGTTCAAACTTAATGACGATTGTGAAGATGGTTGTGTTGAACTGGGCAGTGTGTTGTTCTGTTGTGCATAGTGTCGCTATGAGTCAGAACTGACTCGGTGGCACCTAACAACAACAGCAAGTCTTTTCAGCCTGGGAAACAGGTCACGATGATGAAATCCACTCAGTGGCTGTGTTCATGGACACCTTTGCAGCCTAGGTGAGTGAGGTTAATTCCCATCGAGTCACTCTCAACTCATAGTTACCTTGTATAGGGGTTCCAAGGAGTAGCTGCTGGCTTTGAACCACCAAGCTTGTGGTTAACAAGCCAGTGCTTATCCAACAATTTACCACTATATAGGTGAATTGTTGATGGTGTTAAGTGCTGTTGAGTTGGTTCCGACCCATAGCAACCATGTATAGGGTTTCCGAGGAGCGGCTGGTAAGCTTGAACCATCAACCTTGTGGCTGAAACCAACCTTGCAGTCCAACACATTAACTCGCAGTGCCACACCGGGACTCCATATGGGTGAATACATATATAGAAATATGCTCTGTCAACCCTGTATTCCTGTATAGAGTCCCATCTTGTTCCCATTCCGCTTGTCTGTCTGTCTGGGCACCCACTCTTAGATGACTGTTACTGCAGGACTGTGGGTTAACAGGGTTTACCTCGGATGCCTTTAACTCTTCGGGTCCCCCAAGTAGCTTCCTTTGCCTTCATCATTTTTTGCTGTCTTCTAACTTACTATATATTACTGCTTTCCCCTTCACCCAAGTTAATTTGGAATTAAATGCATCAGTTTATATAAAACATTGCCTAATGTGATATATCATGCTAATGAAGATGGTTTTCAGGTTTGTTTATAATATTATGTGTAATAAACTGTTAAGAGAAATAGTCAACTAATTTTACATCATTCTCTTGTATGAGTTGTTTTTCTACCACAACTATAATAGTAGCATTATTATATATACATACAAATAAATAAATATATATATGTTGTTATTGTTATTCAGTGCTGTGGAGTCAGTTCCAACTCGGTGACCTGTGTAGGATCTCCAAGGCTGTAAATCTTTGCAGGAACAGATTCATCTTTCTCCTGTGGAATGGCTGATGGACTCAAACCAAAGACCATGTAGTTAGTAGTCCAGTGCTTATCCTACGGAGCCACTGTGTTCCCCAGTTTACACACACATACTCACACACAGCCAAGAAAGAAAGCTCGTACCTAAGAAAAGCTACTATGATTCAGCCAGTCGTAGGTCTTTGCTTCATCACAGCCCATGCTCACAGAAACAGAAGAAAGAAATCGAAGAAGTGGCCCAGTTCTTGCATATCTAACAAGAGACAAATTTTCCTTCTCAAGCTGTTTAAAGATACAGTCTTTCTATCTGTGTTAAAGCTGGCGTGTGTGTGTGTGTGTGTGTGTGCTGAGCATTTGCTTACAGAGACTCATATAATTGTTGACAGGAATTCATTCACCTGAGCTTCATAAGGGGCCCTGGTGGCTCAGTGGTAGGAGACAAGCCTTCCAGGCAAAAGACCCTGGTTCAGTTCTTGACTGATACCCCTTACACAGAGACATGCCCACTGGTCAGTGCAGGCTTCTGTGTTATGTTGCTGAACACGTGTCAGAGTTTCCAGAGTAAGATGGAGTAGGAAGAAAGACCTGGAGAACTACTTCCAAAATCAACCAGGAAGCCGGACCCAGTGACTGTTTTCATTCTGTGCGTGGGGCCGCCCAGAGTCTGTGGCTGGACCTGAAGCATCGCCACCCCTTCTCATTAACCCACTGTGAGCCGAGCTCTCCTGGATCAGAAATGTGGCGACTGGTCTGAGGCCAAACAAGCAGGCCACAGGGCCTGGGCTCTGAGCCTTGGATTCAGAGTCCCAACTCTTGGGCACTCATAACGTTATGCCTTTTCTCATTATCACCCCAACCTGGAGACTCCACGGTTCATCACACCAACCCCAAGATCAGCAAGACAAGGCGCACCCTCGCTGCCTCCCCTTTGCTGTCCTTGGTTCCCTGTTTCATCTGAGGAGAAGGGTTTTTGTCACCACTTTGAAAACTCACTCCTGTCTGAAGGCTGAGGATGCTGACAGCAGCTCCCGGGAGGAAACACTCTCCTTGTTAGCTGCACTGAGGCTCTCTCACTGCCGAAACGTCTTCAGAGATGTGGTGTGGCTGCCCAATTCTGCATTCCTGTCTGCACAATGGAGCTGCAGTCTTTGGATGGTATTTCTACCTTTGCTGGTGCTTGGATGCAAAGAACCTCAATTTTTGAGAGATGTCTATAAGACATTATTTTCATGACATGCCAAGTTATGATTAAAAATAATTGGATTCCAAGGCATTGTGTTTTTAAAATATTTCCAGAATGTTGAACCTAAATCAATTTTTAAAAAACTGTCATCCAGTGGTCCTGCCTCACACAAAACAGTCCTCATTCAACTCACAGGATGGCTGTACCTGTGGAAGATGCACTTGGTTTCTGGTTTTGTGGTTAGGTGCCATCAAGTTAGTTCCAACTCAGAACAGAACAAAATACTGCCCAGCCCTGTACCATTCTCACAAATGTTGTTACGCTTGAGCCATTGCTGATGTCATGCTGCTAACCCATCTCATTGGAGGTTGTCTTCTTTTTCAATGACCCAACTCTTGACCACGCATGATGTTCTTCTCCAGGAACTGGTCCCTCCTGATAACATGTCCAAAGCACAAGAGAAAAAGTCTCCTCATCTTGCCTTCTTAGGGACATTCTGGCTGGCCTTCGTCAACTACAAATTTGTTAGTGTTTCTGGCAGTCCATGGTACCATCAATATTCTCCTTCAATACCGTAATTCAAATGAATCAATTCTTCTGCAGTCTTCTTTATTCATTGTCCAGCTTTCACATGCATATGAAGTGTGTCAGGCGCACCTTAGTCCTCAGACTGACATCTTTGCTCTTGAACACTTAAAAAGGTCTTGTGTCTCTAATGCAGTATGTTTGCCTAATGCAATACGGCATTTGATTTCTTGACTGCTGCTTCCATGAGAGTTGATAGTGGATCCAAGCAAAAGGAGGTCTTTTACAGCTTCAATCTCTTCTCCATTTATCATGATGTTATTTACTGGTACAGTTGTAAGGATGTTTGTTTTCTTTACATTGAGGTGCAACTCATGCTGAAGACTATGGTCTTTGGTATTTTAAGTCCTCTTCACTTTCAGCAAACGAAGATGTATCGTCTGCATGTCGTACTTGCTTTGTTATTGTTGTAAAGTGTCCTCAAGTCAATTCCGACCCATATCAACCCTGTACAGTTTTCCAAGCTGATGAGCTTGAACCATCAATCTTGCAGTTCAAACAACTTTGCAGTCTGACGCATTAGCCCACAGTCCCACAGCAGGACTTTAGGGAATCTTAATAAGCGAGTGTTGATTTTGTGAAAGGTATCTCAGTAACACCACAGGTTAAAGAGCTCAGCTGCTCACTGAAAGTTGGTGGTTCGAACTTACCAGCATCTCCTTGAGAGAAATATGAGGCAGTCTGTTTCACTAAAGATTTGCAGCCTTTGAAACCTTATAAGGCAGTTGTACTTTGCCCTGCAGGGTCCTTATAAACCGGAACAGAGCTGAAGACAAGGGGTTAGGTTGGATTGGATTGGATTTTGTCAAAAATGAGCTAAACTATTTCAAATATAGAAGTTAACTTTCCACTCCTGGTTTACAAAAAGAAGGTTTAAAATCAGATAATCTCTTCTTTTATCTAGAGCTTCAAAAATTTGAGACTTGTTTAAAAATGGCAAAAAGATGTTTTCCCTTAATATAATATTTGACACATTGTCAGACACAATAAAGCCAAGAAGCTGGGTTTATGAATCTGGTTTAAGACTTTGCTTGATTTTTATCTAGATCTTTCATTATTCATGGGTCTTCTCTTTATTTGTTTATTCTCTTTAGAAGGAGCAGGGCTAAGATTCTGTTCTGTGTTGGCAGACCCAATTCCACCATTGATTATCCAAGCATTTAGCTTGTCACTTCAGATTCTGTGTAACAGGATGGGGCTCTCCCAATCAGACAGCACAGACGATGGCTTTAAAGGCTAGCAGTCTGACTCCGGCCACTGGCGCCAGGGCAGCAAGCGGGGGTGGGGGTAGGGGGTGGGGGTGAGGGGGTGGGCTTCTCTCTCCCTGTTGGTGTCTCTTTCAGCTTCTTCAGCCCTACGGCCCTTGGCCATCTTCCCGAGGCATCTGCCTTCCTCCATTTCTGCTTGTTAATCTCCTTGTGCGTTCACAACTCAGACAGGACTGTGTTGGGTATGAGCACTTCACCTAACGCCAGATTGCATTATGGGTGGTGCCTGTATTACACCGTGTTCCATCTGTAGGTATGGGGGTAGCATGCCAACACATGGGGGGAGGGGCACGATCATTTAAAGAAGAGCATAGACTAAGAGGGAAGGGACTTTTAGGAAGAGAGTTTCACAGAATATGCCAAGAAGCTCCATAGCCCAGGTCCCACTGAAGTCCACATCAGCAAAGCAGGTCCTCACAGATGCGCAAGTCAACAGAAGGTAAATGATGAGGTAGGCATAACCTCACCATCCTCCCAGAATGCAAAGGGATATGACAAAAATCATAATAGGAAAAAACAGAAGCAAAGACGCAAACCAGTGGATATCCACGAGTGTCTTTGAATAAAAACCAAACAGAGGTGAGACACTGATCAGTTACATTACGTAAGAGACTCAGAGCAGTACGCGCACTCGCATCTGGGTGTGGAGGTCACTGGTAGGTATCAGATGACGAAAGTGTGGAGGAATAAGACATGGGCTAGTCTTTTGAAAAATGTACAACCTAGAAAAACTTTACTGGGAGTGAAAAAGCTTTCTAAGTGTTCTTATTCAGAGATGTGTGTGTTTCCGTTCTTAACAAGATGACCCGAACTAACAACGCCATGCTTACCTTATACATTTTTCAGGATAAATACAATTACCCATAAATACCCAGGGTGCATAAAAGACATCATACAGGTTTCAATCATGAGCTAAACACATTCGCAAGCGACAGTTGAGAGGGAAACATGGGCTTTTCAGTCTCTTGGGACTTAGGCAATTTATAATTCCAACTGAGAAACCAACAGAGTAATGTTTCATGATTTTCAAAAGTCAAGTGGAAACACAATTCCTAAAATACTTACTCAAAGTGACAAAAAGATGCACACGCAACCAGAAATAGGCACGAGGGAAAGCTGCTAAAAAAAATCTACTGGAAGTGAACATTTTATTCAGAGGCAGAGTGAAATCAAGACAGTTTTTTCAAGCTTTGCAAGTTGCGTTCATTAAATACAAAATAAAAAGTTTTCTTAAAGAGTCTCCCAGGGCTGCAGCAACAGCAAGGACTCTCCCCCAGTGTTGGGGTCTGGGAGTGTGAATTCAGGGTGTGGGTGGCACCTGGAGCCCTCAACATGCCCCCAGCATCAGCTAGCTTGTCCGGCTCCTGGGGCTGTATGTCCACACGGTGTCTGTCACGTCCCTGGGGAAACTCCATCTCTACTCCTTTATAAAATACCACTTACAAAGGATCAGGGCCCACTCTCCTATTTTCAAACAAGGTACAGGCGTACAACTTCAACATGTCTTTTGGGAGGACACTGTTGAGTAGCCTTACATGCAATTACTAAGAAGAAGGTAGAAGAATTGGTGCATCTGAGTTGTGCTGTTGGAGAAGAATGCAGAAAGGACCGTGGACTGCCAGAAGAGCAGACGGGTCTATTCTGGACAAAGGACAGCCAGAATGCTCCTTAGAAGCTAGGATGGAGAAACTTCGTCTCTCATACTTTGAACTTAGTATCAGGGGATACTGTCCCTGGAGAAGGACATCATGACTGATAAAGTGGAGGGTCAGTAAAAAAGAGGAAGACCACCAATGGGATGGATTGGTATAGTGGCAACAGCATTGGGCTGAAACGTAACAACTGTGCGGATGGTCCAAGGTTGAGCGATGCTTTGTTCTGTTGTGCACAGGGTCAATATGAGTAAGAACCGACTCAAGGGCACCTAACAACAACAACAATCCAATCTATGAGAAGCTCAGAGGATGAACACTGTACTACAAACCACAAGGTCAGCAGTTCGCGCTCACCAGCTTCTCCACAGGAGAACAATGATGAATGCTTTCTGCTCGTGCAAAGATTTAAAGCCTCAGAATCCCTAAACTGGGTCGATATGAGTAGAAACCGACTCGAGTGCACTTTACAACACCATTCAATCTGTAGAATCCTAGTGGCACTGTCTGATAAACACTGGGCTGCTAACTTTGGGAGAAAGATGAGACTTGTGCTCCTGTGAAGATTTACAACCTGGAAACCTTACGCAGCGCCGCTAGGAGTCGAATGGACTGGACTGGAATGTAACTGCTGTTGCCATTGTTATTATTCATTCTGTAACAGTAATCGCGGATTTTGACAGGATGAATATCTGTAAAATATAAATCAATACACATTCAAACAATAAATTGAAGTTATAAATACTCCAGAACCTAAGACAACTTTTTTTTTTAAAGCATAGAAGAATCTTTCCCCCCCATCACCACCCCCAAAATGTCTGAGGTGATTTTGTGCTTAATGAACAGATTTTGTTCGTTATAACTTTTTCTGTGTGCAGCTGTAGCTTTTAAGCCGACTAAGTATTTATTATTATTGTTTTTAATTTCCTTCTGAAGAGCACAACTTGAAACAGATTAGAATGATTTCACCCTTGAATGATAACACGAGGCTGAGTCAAAAATTATTCACACCCTGGTTCTACTGACATGTCCCCGGCTGATGACAACAGTGAGTGTGCCCGTGAAATGATTCTGTCCAATAGGAGAGTGACAGTGGATTATGTGGCAAATCATTTGCAAATCAGCCATTTGATATTAGAACTTTGTCTTGAAGTTGGAATAACGTATATTGCTGTGTTCAGTGGCTTTTCACAATATTCCCTTTGTAGGTATTTGTGATGAGTTCACACATAAACTCTCTGGAATTACATGTGACCGTTTAGCACACGGACGGATAAGTAATTTCATTAGCATCCTTTCCTCTTCAGTTGTTACTAATCATTCCCATGTTCAGTAAAGTGGAGGGTCAGAGAAAAAGAGGAAGACCCCCAATGAGATGGATTGGCACAGTGGCAGCAGCAATGAGCTCAGGACTAGCAGTGACTGTGAGGTTGGCCCAGGACCGGGCAGTGTTTTTTTCTGTTGTGCGTAGGGTCGCTCTGAGTTGGTACCAACTCAATGGCACCTAACAACAATTCTCAGTGAAAAGAAGTGTTTCCGTGTGTTCGCATGACTTTACAAAGATATTTAATTTACTTTTGTATAGACTGTGGCACTGTAGAATAAACACTGGACTGCAAAGGTCTATGGTTCACACCCACCAGCAGTGCACCTGAAATACACTTCTTCTAATTTTCCCAGACGCAGTGGTTCTCAGAAGATCCTGGTTGGTTTTCAATTAGAGATTCATAGTGAGGATGAGGAATTAGGTGGGGGGTCAGCAGACGTGACTGTTCTTCCTCTCAAACCCAGAACACACACATGTTCGTGTGTGAAGAGGCATCTAGTCAGGCTGCGATAGTCATTTCAGTAAAGAATGAACAGAACCAGGGCTGAACAGTTCAAAATAACGGCTCTAGTCAAAGGATCCAAACACTCTTTACTACTCAAAAAAAAAAAAGACCTTGTTCCCCCTACTGTCCCAGAGGGTCTCCCAGGCAGTCTGTCATTCTCTTCCTGCTGAGCGGCTGGGGGCCTGAAATGCACCCCTTCCTGCTCTCCTCTGATCCTGCACCCTTTCAGCGGAATATGCTCTCTTGTTTATGGGGAATCAGTGGACGCTACATTTTCCTTCTAACCTGGGCCATAGACGATATCTGACTCTGTGTAGGTGGTAGCTACTTGACAATGATGGTCTGATTCCATTGGCACTTAAACTGCCATTTGTCATTTTAAACCTTTTTTCTTGTTGGTTTGTTTTTAAGTAAGAAGCAATAGTTTATGACTTCTCCTGGTTAGTGCTGATGTGGACTGAACTCTGTGCATTTAAATAGTTTTCATGGAAAGTACTCCTGATTCATAATTTATTATTACCCGGGAGCAGTGTCAAAATACTGATTTTAAGTGGCCCAGCTATTGTTCTGGTCTACAGTGAATTTGA
Source organism: Chrysochloris asiatica (assembly GCF_000296735.1). Classification (NCBI taxonomy): domain Eukaryota; kingdom Metazoa; phylum Chordata; class Mammalia; order Afrosoricida; family Chrysochloridae; genus Chrysochloris; species Chrysochloris asiatica. Next base: position 19,494,875 of record NW_006408559.1, read on the forward strand.
GGTGAAAATTAGGGGCCCAGTGTGCCCTGGATATTACAATTTTATAAGATAGTGTCAAGACCATTGGGGTGGGGGTTGTCTCCAGATGGACCTATCCTAACTTCCTGCGCTAAGTGCAGAAGACAAAGCTAGAACAACACACTAGGCTGAGCCGTCATTTCCCGACAGCCCTCACTGTTGTCATTGAGGCCATCACCAGTCAAGGATTATGTCTAGACGTCCAGCTGGTCTGTCTCCCTTGTTTTGTTGTTGCGCCATCGAGTCGGCTCCAGCTCACAACCACCCTGTTTAGGTTTTCCAAGGAGAGGTTGGTGGGTTTCAACTGCCGGCCTTGTGGTTAGCAGTCTAGTGCTTATTCTACAGCACCACACCAATATATTATATGACTGCATTTGTATTTCTCTGTTCTTGTAGAAATTAGCCTCCTAAATACCGTTTAACAGCATTGTTGTATGAGTCAGCTCTGACTCATAGAGACCCTATTATAGAGAGTTTCTTAGAAGTGGCTGGTGGGTTTGAACCATAGACCTTAGCAGTCCAGTGCTTATTATACAGTGCCACAGTCTATATAAAAGTAAGTTAAAAGGTCTTGCTTCTAGGGTTCTAGTTCATACATGTTGTTGTTGTTGTTAAGTGCCATCGAGTCGGGTCCGACCCATAGCGACCCTGTACAGGGTTTCCGAGGGTGTAAATCTTTACGGGAGTAGAAAGCCTCATCTTTCTCCTGCGGAGCGACTGGTAGTTTCGAACCGCTGACCTTAAGGTTCGCAGCACGATTCGTAACCACTACGCTACCAGTTCATACATACATGAGTTTAATTCAAACAAAACATGTTTAAACATGTTTCTGCCATCAGTTGAGGGCTGCAGACACGTTTTCTCTGGAACACACTTGTCCGAGTCTCATTACAGTGCCTTCAGGAAAAGCTCAGTCAAAATAGTGGGTGTCTGGAGGATCTGCTGGGCCAGCTACATTCAAGGGAGAGTGGTCAGCTCAGAATGTTATGACAACAGTCATTTTTGTTTGTTATTTCATCGTTAACAACAGGGATTTATTTTCTCACAATTGGGCACTGGATCAGGGAAAAGGTACTGGTCTCCATTCTGCATCTGTAGACCCAGCATGCCTTGGGGATCTCCCTGTGTCTTGTCTTCAACCTTCCCCAGATCTAGGAACTTCCCAGTGCAGGGACCCCAGGTCTAAAGGGCACACGCCACTCCTGGTTCTTCTTTCATGGTGGTGGGAGGTCCATGTGAGCTCTGCTCACTTGCTTCTCCTTTCATACTGTAAGATAAAAGATGTCCCCGAGGAAACTCCCTTTTATTGGCTCAGGATTGTGACATTGCTGCTGATGGGTGTGAACTCATAGTGATTCCCTGCACACCAGGATGAAACACTGCCCTGCCCTGCTGTTTGGCTTGAGCCCATTGCTGCTGCCTCATGGTAACCCATCTTGTTGGAGGTCTTCCTCATTTTTTGCTGACCCTTAGCTTTTCCAAACACTAGGGGTGCTCCCTCCTGACAACATGTGAAATGTGCCAGTGACAAACTCTTGCCATCCAAACCTCCAAGGAGCCTTTTAGGCTATTGCAGGCCACGCTGAATCTTCTTGTTGATCTATCACATCAGATTGCATCATCAGAATCATCATGTTCTGTGTTCCTTAGTGGTTTTCCTTAGTGATGCCAAGGTGTCATCTGGAAAGATTTTCTCAAGGGACACAGGTTGATCATGGGTGCTGATTATGAAAACTTTTTTTAAGAAAACAGAAAACTGTACTGGCAAGAAGAAGACCAGAAAAGTTGTGTCAAGGAACCTGCTCATTCCTCAAGTGTATTGAGGGTTGTCCTAGGAGAATTTCATTGAGAAACCGTACCCCATTCACCCTACAGCATGGATCTTTCCCCTTTAGACTTCCACTGGGAAGCTACCACTCAGCTGTCAGTTTGTCATACTGTGATGGCTTGTGAGCTGCTGTGATTCTGGAAGCTATGCCGTGGGTATTTTGGATATCAGCAGGGTCACCCTTGGTGGACAGGTTTCAGATGAGCTTCCAGATGAAGACAGAGTAGGAAGAAGGAGTGACTACTTCTGAAGGTTTAGTCACTGAAAACCTTATGAATAGCAGAGAGAGAGAGAGAGAGAGAAAGAGAAGTGCGATTCATTAATTTGTTGTTGATCTTTAATTAATTTCTTGACCTTCTTGGACACTAGGGTTACATCTATTAGAGAAAGAAGTAGAAGGTGTTCAAGCTCACTTGTCCACATAACAAACTTGAAAACTATTTGTATACTAGACTTTAAGAATAAGAAGGTCTATTAGATTATTTCAGAATAAATTAAGTTAGCAGAAATAAAGAGATGGCAAGACTTGAAGATGAGTTAAGTAGTTTTTTTTCAGAAGACATTTGCTTGCCATGGACTCATGTCTCTGGATTCCTTGTTATATGGTGGGCATTGAGCCCAGCGTGAAGGGCAGTGGATCTGACAGATAAGGGTTCTCTCCAGGAGTGTTCACCCAATGGGTGAGAGGACCAGACCCCTGGACAGATCTAATTCCTTATCAAAACAAAGCAACTCACAAAAGGAGTGAGTATAGTCTTGCCTGAGTCGACTCATGCTGCCTCCGGGATGTACCTTTCTTCCGTGGATCCTCGTAGATTTTGCAGTTCCGTCTCTATAAGACTGCCCCTACATATGCCTACTTTCAGGGCTAGTGGTCTGACTGCTCTAACATTCCTGATGAATTCATTATGCACGGTTAGTTAAAATTTGAATTCACTTCAAAACGTTAAGACAATTCTTTTGATACTTAGGTCAGCCACTCTTAGATCTACAGAAGTAAAATAATTTAGGGTCATTCTGCATGCATTTGTGTTTCCTTTCTTTGTTCACCTTCTTCTAAGTATTTTTAAGTGTGAAATGTATTTACCTGGAAAGTGAAGACAGTCCATGAATTAATATTTGCCTTCTGTTCACATTAGATCATTAGCCCAAGGATCAGACTTGTATGTCTGTGTGTTTCTTAGAATATGACTTCAAAAAGCACTTATAATTAGTTTTAAAATCAGGGAAATTTATGGGAAAAGTCTGAATTCATTTATATAGAAGCAATGTGTGCTAGGATTCTATCTAAGATTTGTCATCCATATACTTGTGTGTTTTTTTTAATGTTTGATACCTGGATAGTAAAATCCCTTTTTAAAATGCCTCAACATTATCATAACTCAGTGGGTCGCTCAGCAGAGTATTTTAGAGATGCATTGCTGGCAATCTCTTCTGTCCCGTTGCCTACCACTCGTACATTAACTTCAGTTATAGATTAGTTAGTTGATGCATTTAAACCATTTTTAATTGTACTCTTTTCTAATGTTTTCCTCTAAGGTCATCATCAACCTGAAGTGAACAAACCACTTTTTACTTGGGACTCTATTGCTTCTACTTTTGTTTGTTGGCTTTTTCATCTTGGAAAAAATTTGGTCCACTGCGGTTTTGTCTTTGCTACTTTCTCTAATTTTTAACAGAAATGGTATCATTATTGAGTAAGTTGGGAATATAGCTCTCTTTTTATATTCCCTCAGACACTTTCTGTTCTGGCCATCTTGTGAAATATGGGATAGCTTCTTTGACACCGAATATTAAGAAGTCTGGTAGAATGTTCTTGTTGGGTGCCATGCAGTTGGTTCTGACTCATAGAGACCCACGTCCAACAGAACCAAACACGGCTGGGTCCTGCACCATCCTAACAACTGTTGTCATGTTTGAACACACTGTTGTAGTCATTGTACCCATCCATCTCATTGGGGGTCTTCCACCTTTACAATGACCCTTTGCTAAGTAAGCATGATGTCCTTTTCCAGGGGTTGGTTCCTCCTGATCACATGTTCAAAGTCTGAGAGAGGAAGTTTCCCAATCCTGGCTTCTAAGGAACATTCTCACGGTATTTCTTCCAACACAGAGTTGTTTGTTCTTCTGGCAGCCTAGGGTTTTTTCGGTATTCTTCACCAACACCATAGTTGGAATTCTTTGATTCATCTCTAGTCTTCCTTATTTATTGTCCAACTTTCACAAGTATATGAGGTGAATGAAAAAAAAAACTAAGGCGCACCTCAGTTCTCAAAAAGACATCATCTTTGCTCTTGAACGCCTTAAAGAGGTCTTGTGCAGCAGATTTGCATAATGCAACACTTCGTTTGATTTCTTGCCTGCTGCTTCCATGAGTGTTGACTGTTGATTGTGATTGAAAAGCAATAGAAGGAAGATAAAAATAAAATCAAAACCCTCCTATTTAAAGCTTCTGTGGACTCAGGTCACTCTCTTCACCTCTCAGCTTACGTTTCCCACCTGTAAACAAGGAGGATCACAGAAATGTGTCCCCAAATGCTATGTGGTATTGTGGCAAGGCGGAAATGTCTATAATAAAATTCATCACAATAAACTATTTCATTCTGAATGTCATCTCACTGTAACAAAACCACAAAAAAATATGTACAAGACCCAATATTGCTAAGGGCCATCGAGTCGGTTCCAACTCATGGCGACCTTGTATAAGGTTTTCAAGGAACGGCTGAGCTTGAACTGCTGACCCTTTTGGTTCAAACCAACCTTGCAGTCCAGTGCAGTAACCAATAGTGCCACAGCAGGACCCCACAAAACCGAAGAGTTGATCCCAGTCCTTGGTTCTTGATTTTATGGATAACTTCATGGGCACATCCCTTCATATGTCATCACATACTCTTCATGCATCTGACAGCAGGAAGCAGAGTGAGCTTCTCTGAAGGGCCTTGGCTGCTGTGTTAGCACAGAAATAACTGGGTACCTTTTTCCAGATTATGCTTTCTTCATCGCCCCATGATTTTATCTGGGACTGCTCTCAGTCCTTTGAATTGGGAATTGGGTCCCATTGATGAGGCTGGCATAGCTCCAGGCAGCAGATTCCTTTCTGGTCCTCATTAGGCGCTCTCAGGGACTCAGCCAAGTGCCTGCTGCTCTGGGTTCACTGAGGGAAGTGCCAAATCACATGCTCTGCTGCCAGCCTGCAGCATCCTTGGTCTCCAGCGTTCCAGCTCCCACTTGGAAACAAAGATGAAACTACCACCTGCGCCCCAGGCTCTTCTCATGCAACAAAGATGCGCCATGAGGCCACCTCCCACCGCAATTTGATTTCACATCTCCAGGGTGTTTTCTTTTTGTGCTTTAATTAATTGTAGACTCTGAAAAACAGAAAGGTAAGTCAGTTGTCTATTTCCTGACTGATCACAGGAGAAAATAGGTGGGCTGAGATGGGGCACATCGCCCCATTTTTATTACATTTGTGGCCCTGCATGGGTCTGCAGAACTCTCAGGTTTAGATTGTTTTTGTATTTTTTTTATCCACACCGACTCCTAGCGACCCTACATGACCAAGTTTTATGCTTTGCAGAAACCAGATCAACAGGCCTTTCTCCTTGAAGCCAGTAGGTGGGTTTGAACCACTGACCTTTCAGTTAGCAGTGGAGCACTTAACTGTTTCACTGCCAGGCTCAGTGTTGTCACGTGTAAACAGCATGATAGGAATGTCAGAACAGAGGCAGAACACAAGGCTCAGCTTCCCTCCCAGACCCTTCTTCTTCACAGGATGGTGGCTCCACATTTTCTTCTGCTTATGAAGTCTACAACACCGTGGGGGCCATGCTTTCAAGCACCTTTTCCATCAAACAAAGCTCGGTTAGTCAATGATCATTCATTTTCCACATTTACCCACCAAGCCTGCGTCAGTTCTCACCAGCAATTCTGATGAGCGAGTGAAAGTTATTAAGGACAAGTTACATCATCCCAGACACAAGTCAGTATGCAAGTCACTATAAAGTTTCCTTTTCACTTTGTCACATTTTGAGGACAACAGCCCTGATCTCTGGTTCCCACAATGAGCATTCATTTTCCCTGGACCTTAGTCCTGGAATTAAAAGACATGTTTGTACAAAGTTGTGCCCTGTTGACTAAGAATGGGTACTATTTTGATAAGAAAAAACATCAGAAAAGGTAATGTCACCAACATCCCTAGCATAGCTTAAAACTCCATGATGCAAACTGCCAAGTCCAACACAGGCGGAGGAATGGTTCCAGAAGAGTTGGCTCTTAGTCTCCTGAATTCTTTTCCTGGTGAAATGAGTTTGGGAGGACAGCCTAACTGGCGCATGGGCAGACCTCTGCAGGCTCACAGTGGCTAAGCCGCCGGTGCCCCGGTGCCTGCTGGGCAGCTCTGGTGACAGACCTTGTCATCTCAGACCTCCAGGAAGCCAGGCTGCAGACACTGGCACCAGGACTGGCGTGTCTTTATCGTCTTTGTTTGGAGTCACACTGTTCTGTTTATTGGCAACGTCTGTGGTTTTACAGTCGCCTCACCCACGTTCCAATCCTCATGGCCACTTCAGCCCACTTACTCACCATTTTGAATCAAAAGGATGATTTCCAGCTATCTGTTGTCGCATAACAAACCAACCCCCACAAACCGTAGCTGAAAACAACAGTGTTCGTTTTGGGCATGAATTTGCAGCCTGTAAGGGTAGGAGGCCTCAGCGGGGTTGGAAGGATCCTATTCCAGAGGGCTGGCTCCTGTGGTTGGGGGTGGGGGTGTGGGGGTGCTGATGTCGCTGCGGCTCAGCTGGTTCTTGGGCTGGGGGCCTCAGCTCCTCTCCGTGGGGGCCTCACCCGGGTCCACTGAGGGGTTCTCACAGTGTGGTTTGGCTATGGGATGAATGCTGACAGTCTCTCAGCCTGGGGCCAGCCTCTGTCCTGGCCATCACAGAGCCGCTTACATTCACATGAGGGGACAGTGGAGACAGTGCCGAAGAAGTCCATCTTGAACCCACCATGACAGCGCTCTTCGTATTTCAGCACACAAGCACACCTCAGAGATACAGTGGGCTCACTTACAGACCGCCCAAACTAAGCAAGGCACATGCATTTTTTGGATTTCCCAATGCATGTACAAGTTCCATTTACCGTCGACAGTAATCTACTAAGTGTGCAGTCTTCCATTGTTAAGTGTCATCAAGTTGGTTCTAACTCACAACGACTCTGTATAGGGTTTCTGAGGAATGACTTGTTAGTTTGAACCGCCAACTTTGCAGCTAGCAGTCCAGTGCTTATCCTACAGTACACAGCAGGCCACAGAGTATACGATGGCATCAAGTAATGTTGTGAAGTGAGCACATGCTATTAGAAAACTCCTGGCTCTAAGGAGGACGTGTGTGTGTGTGTGTGTGTGTGTGTGTGTGTGTGTGCGGGAGTTCTGACTCATTTCGACCCAGTATAGGGTTTCCTGGTGTGGCACTGTGAGTTAAAGCGCTGGACTGTAAGGTTGGTTTAAACTCCAAGGTCTGTGATTCAAGCTCATCAGTGGCTCCTTGGAAACCCTACACAGGGTTACTGTGAGTCAGAACTGACTCAACAGCATTTAACAACAACAACAGCATCGGGTTTCCAAGGCTGTAAACCTTTGCAAGAGCAGACATCCTCATCTGTCTCCTATCAAGTGGTTAGTGGGTTTGAACTGTCAACCTTGACGTTTGCAGTCCAGTGCTTATTCTACAGCGCCACCACACTCGCCTCCACTTGGATCGTTGTTGTTGTTAAATACGCTCGAGTCTGTTCTGACTCACAGCCATCCCATATAGGGTTTCTAAGGAATTGCTTGGTTTGAATTGACACCTTTGTGGTTCATATAGCCCAGCCCTGATCCTACAGTGCCACACCGTGAGTCCTCTTGGATTAGTCTATTTGGGTCATTGTTGTTGTTAAGTGCCGTCAAGTTGTTCCTGACCCATAACGACCCTGTATTGGGTTTCCAAGGAGCGGCTGGTGAGCTTGAACCACTGACCTGTGGCTCAAACGACTTTCAAGTCCAGCACATTATCCCACAGCGCCACGCCAGGTCCCCTCAAAAAGATGCTCCATTTTCATTTCTATCCCCAGCCTTTTCCCGGTCGGACCTGTGCCCTCTGCGTTCATGACTTTTCAGCCTGTTTTTGCCTGTTTCCTGTGACTAGTTGTCAAAGTTGTGTTTCACATGTCTGAGGATTTGGCACCACACAGATTCCAAGGCTAGAATGCTACTGTCCCTGCGATTTACCATGAAAAAAATTCTCTGTGGGAAGTCACAACTTGGGACCGTTGTTCTGAGCCATCCACCCCAGTGGAGGTAATTTTGTGTCTCGCTCTGCCCACCTCTATGATGACCGATGGTAAACGTTCTGCAGTACTTGATCCTCTTGTCTGCCTCTTTGAAGAATTCATTTGATCTTTCCCACCATCAGGTGGCAAATAATCAGTGTTCAATAAATATGAATAAATGTGTTTGCTGTCAGCTGACTTTGACTTGAGGATACACAATAATTTTTCAAGAAATGCTTGAAAACACTACAGGAATTGTTGGCCCCAATGTTGCTGTTGGAGGCACTTAGCTCTTGTCTAGATGGTCACATGCTCCTAGCTATTCTCGCCTAAGTTAGAGAACTTTTGCAAGTATTTCTACTGTGCACAGAGTCAGGCTTATAAGGAGCAGCTTTTCCTTCTTATACTGTGATCCTTCTTAGCCTAGAAGAATGAAGGTTTTAAATGTAAAATATTAGCTTGACATTAATGCTTCTTCACGAAATTTGTCATTTCTTATGCCATATTAAATGTCATGTTCTTTGTTTACAATCAAATCATTAGATTCTAAATCCTTCCAAATCAAAATGATTTCAACTGTTAGTGAGTTTCACCCATGATCTACAGGTGAACGTGATGGAAAGTTGTGACCTTAATGTGTGTATAAGCACAGCAAAACCTCATATGAGGGGATGTCATGTCACAACTCCAAATGAGGGGAGACAGCTGCAAACACCCATTAATAATTGGAACATGAATGTACAAACTATGCATCTAAGAAAACTGGAAGTTGTCAAAAATGAAATGGAACCCAAGAGGAAATTGTTCAGACAGAACGAGGGGTATCTAATAGTTTCAAATCAGGAAAATTGTGCAGCAGAGACGTATTCTGTCACCATACTCATTCAGTCTATATGCTGAACAAATAATCTGAGAAGCTGGATTTTATGAACGTGACATCAGAATTGGAGGAAGACTCGCTAGCAACCTGAGATATTCAGATAATGCAACCTTGCCTGCTGAAAGCAAAGAGGACTTAAAACATTTACTGATGAAGGTCAAGACCACAGCCTTCAGTATGGATTACAACTAATGTAAAGAAAACAAAATTTCTCACAACTGGTCCAATAAATAACATAATAATAAATGGAGAAAAGATAAAATTAGTCAAAGACTGTTTTGCTTGGATCTACTATCAACACTAATGGACGCAACAGTCGAGAAATCAAACTATGGATTGCATCAGGCAAATCTGATGTGTTTGGGAACTAAGGTGTGCCTGGCCCAAGCCTTGGTATTTTCAATCGTCTCATATGCATATAAATGTTTGACAGACAGTAAGTCTGACTACAGAATTATGAATGCATTTAAGTTAGGGTATTGGAGAAGAATATTAAAGGTATTATGGACTGCCAGAAACACAAACAAATTATGTTGGAAAAAGTATAGCCAGAGTGCTCCTTAGAAGCCAGGATGGTGAGGCTGTGTCTCTCATACTGTGGACATGTTACCAGGAGGGACACCCTAAAGAAGGACATCATATTTTGAAAAGTGGAAGGTCAAAGAAAAAAAGAAAAAGCCCCAATGAGATGGGTTGACACAGTGGCAAAAGCAGTGGTCCCGAAGCAACACCATTGTGAGGACAACACAGGAAACAGACAGTGTCACATTGTGTTGTACATAAGGTCGCAACGTAGCAACAACGTAGCAACACACCTCCATTTCTCTTCTCCTCTGGCAGTCTTCGTACTGCCCCACCTGTGCAGATTTGCACATGCTCTTCCTCCATTCTCCGTAAGTCTTGTGCCTGTCTCCACTGTTACCACTTTCCATTATAATACAATGATGATCACTTAGTAATTATTCTTAATCTTTCTCAATCACTATACATCTTAAACATCTAGATAGTGTCTTCATAGAAAATAATTGTTAAGATTTTCTGCTTGGGAAATGAAACAATACATAATGGGATAGGGGGGGAAATACACTTTGTTTTTTTTTTTTAATAATTTGGATTGGGTCTGACCAGAAAAATCTATTCTGTTAAAGTATAATTTTCAATAACAACAAAACAGGCAAATATAGCTAATGCTTGTCAACAATTGGACTTATTAAATAATGAGGGAACGTATAATGGTTAAACTTGACTACAGTTCATTTCAGATGCTAACTCTCCAGGTGGTGGTGGTGCGCTGTGGAGTTGGTTCTGATTCGTAACGACCCTGTAGAGGGTTTCCAAGGCTGTATGTTTTTATGGGAGCAGAAAGACTCATCTTTCTCCTGTGGAACAGCTGGTAGTTTCCAACTGCTGACCTTGAGGTTAGCAGCCCAATTTGTAAACACTATGCTATCCAGAAAGTACTTAATAAATGGATGTTGTTGGTATTGTTAAGTGTCATAGAGTCAATTTTGACTCATTGTGACACTGTATACGGTTTCTGAAGGGCAGCCAGTGGGTTTGGACCGCCCATTTTGTGGTTCTCAGTTCAGTGCTGATCCTACAACGCAATAATACCAGGAGCCCACTGACACTCCTGTTGGGGACCTCAAATGTCAATGCCCACAACACATCTGCAAGCATTGGATGGACAGCAATAATGCAACCACATGGGACTGTGGAGCCCCAAACACAAATCCAAACCCACTGCCAACAAGTCAGTTCTGCCTCCTAATGTCCCTATAGGAGTGTCGCTGAATATTCTGGAGTTTTAGGAGAATCTTGATATGGGAATTTTGATGCAAAAACTCACAGTTTGAAGGAATTGACAATGAATGAAACAGTTTTACAGTTCTGGGCTGAGCAAATGTGTTTGGGGTTTGCTAGCAGCGAGCCTGCCTGCTCTCCAGGGCTAAGCCCAGCTGAAATGATGCTTCTAGACAAGCTGGCTTCACACATTGATTTTTTTTTTTTTTTTGCTCAGTACACAGAATGGAGATTTTTTTTGTGTGGCTTCAGGAAAAATCTTTGTTCTGGAAGTTTCTGGAAAACAAACTGTTCCTTCATAAATTTGCATCTGCCATTGGAGTCCTGGTGTGGTTCGGTATGATAAGCACTGAGCTGCAAACCACAAGGTCAGTGGCTCAAACCCACCAGCTGCTCCTCAGAAACCCTACACAGGGTCACTATGAGTTGGAAAGGACTCCATAGTTTAAACAACAACAACAATTTCTCCGTAGAGCGATTTTCTCTGAGCCCGGCATCTCCACAACTCAATAAAGCCTACCCCCTGGCTGAATCAATTGACCAAGGGTTCACATCCATGCCAGGCTTGTTAGTTTAGCTCTGTAAAGGATATATTTGTGAAAATCCATACGTGTTTCAGGATTTCGGAAGTGTCCCTGGAGATGGGAAAAGAAAGAGGTTTTAAAGTACGTCTCCATTTTCTTTTCCTTAATTGTGTTTAAGTGAGAGAATTTTTATTTTTAATATCAATGAACCTAATTCAGTATGTCAGTTACAAATGGCTTATGATGTATAAATCTCATTAGCACTCCAAAGCTAGTCTTCACTAATGATTCTTCAAATTAATCTGATAATAAGATATGTTGTTGTTGTTGTTAAGTGCCGTCGAGTCGGTTCAATAAGATATGAGGGGGCTTCAAAAAGTTCTTGGAGAAATGACATTAAGAGATAATGGAAGGTGGGTTTAATGGAAGTAAACACCACAGGGAAGAAACAGGAAACTGTTATTACACAGAAGGGATTGTGATCATTGAGATGAAGCAAAGTGTATGACGTGTTGAACGTAAAACTAATGATCTGCTTTGTAAACCCTCACTCAATTCACAATAAAAACTTGTAAAAATAGACAGATAATGGAATTTTTCCACAACTCTTTGAAGCTGCCCAACTTTGTTTTTGAAAAATCCTGTAAAAAATAAACAAAAATAACTACACACTACTCAGGGTCGCTCTGGTAGCGTAGTGGTTACAAATCAGGCTGCAAATCTCGGTGTCAGCAGTTCGAAACTAGCAGCTGTTCCGTGGGAGAAAGATGAGGCTTTCTGCTCCTGTAAAGAGTTACAACCTGGGAAACCCTGTACAGGGTCGCTATGAATCTATGACACATTACCACACCACACAGCACTGCTTCATGATGTAAGCACTTTCCCATTATGTATTCCAATATAAGTAAGTCATGTAAATCATATTTTTATATTTAACATAAGTATGTTAGGATGGTTTGGCACGCAGCAGTAGTCAAACTAGTCTCTTTTCCTTCCAGTGGACTGTCTCAGATTTACCGAAAGGCATTAGAGATCAGTGTCATGCGTTTTGAGCCTGGGCAGGAAAACTATGTGCAGCGATTGCATTTCCACACAGGCCCTTCGTTTGGCCCTCTGGTCCTTTTCATCTGTAATCTCTGCTTGCTTGTATCCAATCCTTTGTCTCTTCTGAGGCATCTCTTCAAATTTTCAGAACTACCTCCTAACTTCTCCCTGTCTGTTGAGGGGGCCATTGAACTGCTCATGTGTTTGACCTCTGGACTATTCCTTTTCAGAGCTTCAGAATGTCTTCTCCATTCAACTCCTCTGTCCACTTTGCTCCACATTTCTAGATCTCTCTGGAGACCCTCTTCTTCCAGAGAACACTGGGCTTTTCCCCTGTCCCATCTCTGTTTTCACTTCCTGACGCCTCCCGGCAGAGTCATGGATCCGCACCCATAATGCAGACCAGTTATGACACCTACCTTCCCAAAGTGTTTTTCATTCCTCTGACTTAGCTTCAAAACATTTGTTAGAGCCTGCCATAGTTTTCTTAGTCATAATTTTTTTTTTTTTTAAGGTTTTACTGTGAATTGAGTGATAGTGGGCAGGGCAGGTTATCAGATTTATACTCAATCAATCGTACTTTATTTTATTGCAATGATTACAATCGCCTCCATGTACCATCAGTTAACCACTGTTCCTGGGGTTTTTTGTTGTTGTTTGTTTGTTTTTTGATGTCCACATACCACACAGAAAATATATATTCATTTAAACGTCCAGAGGGCACATTTTGAAAGGCAGCCTCCTGCCCGCAGACACACAGCCTTCCTCTTTCCATGAGTCCAGAGTTCTCAGCTGCTCCACCTCTTTGTGCCATTGCCTCTGCCACCGTCATCTCTGCTTTTCTGGTTAGGATCCCACACTCTGCTCATGCTCCTCTCTCTTAATGGTCATAGGGTCCTCTGTTCCTGGAATGAAAAATTAGCTACCCCCCGCTTTTTGTTACACATCTTCCACATTTACAGTTGTGACTATCGCAATTTGTCCTGGTAACAAGCACTCACAGTTGAATCACAAAATTCTATCCCCATCATCCTCCATCCCCTTTCACTAGACCCATCTGGACAAAAGGAAAACTATTCAGTGGAGATTCTAGTTTACCCACCTCATTCTGACACTAAGCACATGCATGAAAGTTTATAAGCCAGCCACTTCATGCCTTTATAGCCCTCCATTTTTGATAGCCAATATCTAAGCTGCCCATCCCTATCAACCCAGTGCACTGAGGAAACAAGCTTGATTCTTGATATAAAGAATCCTTCCCCTTCGGTTGGAATTTTGAGCAACTATATCCTTAAGCAAAGGAGCTCTGGTAGCATAGTGGTTATGAATCAGGCTGCAAACCACAAGGTCAGCTCGAAACTACCAGCTGTTCCACAGGAGAAAGATGAGGCTTTCTGCTCCCATAAAGATCTACAGCCTCCG
>NW_006408559.1:19510027-19513162 GCF_000296735.1 Chrysochloris asiatica
TGGAATTCAAAGGTAATGGCATTTTTGTCTTCCCATATTTACTAGACCATACTCACTCAGGGCCCCAAGACCAAAATCCCCACACAGAATCCACCCACACATACCCAGGTCCCATATTGTTCATACTTCTGTCCTGAAAACATCGAGTCATGCCCCACCCTGATGACTCCTGACCCCTCCACCTGATCATCAGCCATTTCCCCCTGCCCCCGATAGTGCCTTGGGCATAGGGGTCTGTGGTGGAGGGCCCAGTGTTCAGCTCTTACCTTCCCTCTTGTGGCCCAAAGAAGAAGGCTGAGCGAAGAAATGGGTAGGGCCGTTCCTTTGGAGGTGGCATTTCTGCCTCAGTCCTGAGCTCTAGGCAGCCTCCCACATCTCCAGAACCCAGCTTCCTTTTGGCTTAGAAGCAGGTCATTGCTGTTGGTCAGTGCCATGGAATCTGCCTTCAAGGTTGCCACATTTGTCTCCCATGCCCTTTAGGGTGGCAGCTGAGCCACCAGGGTACCTGTGGAGTGGGTTTGAGCAGTGGGATGGGATGTACACTCAGTCCCCATAATGAGCCCCAGCAACTTGCATGCCGTGGAGTGTCGGGACAAAAGACAGGTGGTCTCCTTCAGGGAGATTGTTGGATGTTGTTGTTATGTGCTGTGTAGTTAGTTCCTACTCATAGTGACCCTGCATAGGGTTTTGGAGGAGCATCTGGAGAATTAGAACCGCCGACTTTGTGCTTAGCACTCCAGTCTTAGTCTGCATTGCCAAAACAGGACTCCATACACATTTATTTTGTTAAAGAAAGTGTTTTTCACACCCACACCTCACATTCCAGATTCTCACTTTCTCCAGATCTGTAGCTGCTGCGAGCGGCTATTATTGGAAATTGTCGTTGTTCCTGTTAGGCCGCATTGAGTTGGTTCTGACTCACAGGAGCCCTGTATGAGGTTTCCAAGGAGCAACTGGTGGGCTTGAACTGCTGACCTTGTGGTTCACAGTTCAATGTTGACCCTGCAGTGCCACCAGCACTAAATCCCATAAAGATGTACTGGGAAGCAATGTTAGGGAAAAACAGTGGTTTCAACGTATTACAAATGTGTTCTCAAATCATGGATGATAAAACAATGCATGAAGCATCAAAAAGTTATATAGAATACACAGAATCACTGTACCAAAAAGAATTAGTTTATATTCAACCATTTCTGGAAGTAGCATATGACCAAGATTTGATGGTATTGAAGTAAGAACTCTAAGATTCACTGAAAGCATTGGGAAAAAACAAAGCTACAGGAATTGATGGAATACAAATTGAAATGTTCCAACAAACTGATCCAGAGCTTGAATCACTCACTCGTCTATACCAAGAAACTTGGAAGATAACTACCTGGCCAACGGACTTGATCCATATTCCTGCCCATTGCCAAAAAACGTGACCTAACAAACTGTGGACATCATTGAACAGTGTCATTAAAATCACATGTAAGTGAAAATTTGCTGAAGATAATTAAAAATAATTGCTGCCGTACATCAACAGGGAACTGCCAGAAATTCAAGCCAGATTCAGAAGACAACATGGAACAAGGGATTTAAAGGGATATAATTAATGATGTCAGGTGGATCTTGGCTGAAAGCAGAGACTATCAGAAAGATGTTTGCTTGTGCTTTAATGACAGTGCAAAACATTTGATTGTGTGGATCACAACAAACTATGAATAACAATTGGAATAATGAGAATTCCAGAACATTTAATTATGCTCATGAGGAACCTGTGCATAAACGAAGAAGCAGTTGTTTTAACAGAACAAGGGAACACTGATTAAGAAAGGTGTGCATCAGAGTTGTATCCTTTCCGAATACTTATTCAATCTATATGCTGAACAAATAATCCAATAAACATGAATTATATGAAGAAGAATGTGGCTTCAGGATTGAAAGAAGACACGTTAACAGCTTACAATATTCAGTTGACACAACCTTGCTGAAAGCAAAGAGGATGTGAAGTACTTATGGATGGAAATCAAAGAATACAGACTTCAGTGTAAATTACAATTCACTGTGAAGGAAATAATAATGTTTAATAATCAACAGCATGATCAATGGAGAAAAGTTTGACATTTTCAAGGATTTCATTTTACTCGGATCCACAATCAACGCTCATGGAGGCAGCAGCCAAGAAGTCAAATGATGTATTACATTGAGCAAATCTGCTGAAAAGAGCCTCTTTAAAGTGTTAAAGAGTAAAGATACCATTTTGAGGACCAAGGTGCGCCTGAGCCAAACTATGATATTTTCCATCACCTCATATGCAGGTGAAAGCTGGACCGAGAATAAGGGAGAGCAGAGCAGAACTGATGCCTTTGAACTATGGGATTGGCAAAGAATACTGAAAGTACCATGAATTTCCAGAAGAATAATCAAATCTGTCTTGGAAGTGGTCCAGTCAGATTATTTCTTAGAAGCAAGGATGGGGAGCCTTTGTCTCACATACTTTGACGTGTTGTCACTAGATCATGCTTGGTAAAGTGACGGGTCAGTGAAAAGGAGAGTAATCCCCAGTGGGATGGATTAACAAAGTGGCTTCAACAGTGGACTCAAACATAATGACAACTGTAAGGATGGGGCAGGATCGGGCAGTGTTTCTTCCTATTGTTCATGGAGTAGCTATGAATCAAAGTTGAATAGATGACATCTAACAACAACAACAACAACATGAATGTCTTCTCAAGTAACCCATATATATCTATTAGGTTTTCATTTAGTCATTTTCCATCAATGCAAAATCCAGCCTTTACTTTCAGGTTCACAGCTTTGCTATTGGAAGCGTCAGTGATTTCTCCAAACTGCAAAGAGGTTGACCACATGTGTGGTAATGAGATGCTTGTCCATGACCTACTCAAACACAGAGTTCATCCCTTGTGTCATCTGATGTCTCTTGTTGTTGGTAGGTGCCATGGAGTCGATTCTGACCTATACCACCCTATGCACCGCAGAAAGAGACACCACCTGCCCTGCGCCATCCTCACAATTGCTACTTGAGCCCATTACTGTTGCCACTGCACCAACCCATCTCATTCGGGATCTTCCTATTTTTCGCTGACCCTCCACTTTACCAAACACGATGCCCTTCTCCAGGGACTGGTCCCT
>NW_006408559.1:19514938-19530661 GCF_000296735.1 Chrysochloris asiatica
TTAGGATGTTTTTCATAGCAGGGTTGACTTTGGCAAAATCCCTTAGCTTCTGCCTATCCTGGAACCATCGTACTTTTAATTTTCTCCTCCAACATCATAACTCGAATGTATTAATTCTTCTATGGTCTTCCCTATTCACTGTCCCCCTCTCCTATGCATATGAGGCAACTGAAAATGTCTTGGCTTTGGTCAGGTGCATCTGAGTCCTCAAACTTACATCCTTGCTCTTGAACACTTTAAAAAGGTCTTGTGCAGCAGATTTTTCCAGTGCAATACATAGTTTGATTTAATGACTGCTGCTTTCATAAGTTTTGATGGTGGTTCCAAGCAAAATGAAGTCTTTGACAACTTCAACCTTTTCTCCATTTATCACGGTATTATTTATTTGTCCAGTAGTGAGGATTTTTGTTTTCTTTATGTTGAGATGCAATCCATACTGAAAGCTGTGGTCTTTGATCTTCACCAGGAAGTATTTTAAGTCCTCTTTGCTTTCAGCATTCAAGGTTGTGTCATCTGCATAGAGCAGGATGTTAATGAATGAGTGTCCGTGCAATCCTAATGCCACGTTCTTTTTCCTATAATGCAGCTTCTCAAATTCACTTGCTCAGCATATAGACTGAATGAAGATGCTTCAGTAATACAACCCTGATGCACTCCACTCCTGATTTTAAACCATGTAGTGACCCCTGTTCTGTTCAAGTGCCTGCCTGTTGGTCTGTGTTCAGGTTCCTCTTGAGCACAATGAAGTGTTCTGGAATACTCTGCAATGTTGTCCACAGCTTGTCATGATCCACTCAGTCTAATGCCTTGGCATAGTCAATAAAGCACAGGTAAATATATTTCTGGTATTGTCTGCTTTCAGCCAAGATCTGTGGTACATCAGCAGTGATATCCCTTGGTCCACATCCTCATTTGAATCCAGCTTGAACCTCTGGCAGCTCCCTGTCAATGTACAGTTGTGGCCATTTTAAAATTATCTTTAGCAAAATTTTACTTGCATCTGATATGAATGATATTGTCCGATGATTTCCACGTACTGTTGGGTCACTTATCTTTGGAATGGCACAAATGTGAATCTCTTCCAATCAGTTGGCCAGGTAGCTGTCTTCTAAATTTCTGGTCGTAAATGAGTGAGTGCCTCCAGCGCTGCATCAGTTTGCTGAGAGATTTCACCTTGTATGCCATCATTTCCTGGAGCCTTTTATTGTCAATGCCTTCAGTGCACCTTGGACTTCCTCCGTCAGTACCATTGGCTCTTGATCATACGCTTCTTCATGAAATAGTTGAACATCGATCATTTATTTTTGGTGCAGTGATTCTATGTATTCCTTCTATCTTCTGGTGATGCTTCCTGCAGCATTCCATAAGGGATCCGTTGAGTCGGTCTCATGCCCTTTCTTCCTAAACCACCTTTCTGCTTCAGGCCGTGACCATACACAAGTCAGCCACCATGAGAGGACTTCAGAGAAGGAGACTTGCTCTATGGGCCTCATTAACAAGTCCCACCTCCTCTACACATGCTCAGAGGCCCTAGGATGGACTTGGAGGGGTCTCTTCTGGGTAGACTCTGACTTCCATTTCCAACCCTGTCTTCTGCCACCATCCCATCTCTAATACCCACACACATATATACCACAAACAAACAGCACACATGCATACACAACACATGCACAACCACATGCATAGACAACACACATAACACCACACAGATACACAACAAATATATACCACATGCACATTACATGCATACACAACACCACACACATATATCACATATTTATAGACCACATACACACGTACAACACACACATACCACAGAAACGTACGCCACGCACACACCACATACTTGTATACCACAAATGTCACACACACATACACCACATTCTTATGTACCATACATATATCACACACTTATACACCATACATTCATATACCACACACACACACACACCTGCCTCCCCATTAGCCCTGACTGATTCCTGCATTTCCTGGGAAGCTGCCCCTCTATAGACTTTTTGGGACCCTATGGGATCTGGCAGAATGCACTGTGCACCCCATCACCTGGCACCTGGGGCTACAGGGCTCATTGCACCCTGCCCACATCAGCTCTCCCTTCCCCCACACTGAGACCCCTCAGCTTTCAACTGTCAGTCTTTCTGCTACTAGAATTCTTTACCACTGGTAGACATAGCGTAGTGGTTGCGAATCGGGCTGCGAACCTCAAGATCAGCAGTTCGAAACCACCAGCTGTTCCACAGGAGAAAGATGAGGCTTTCTGCTCCCGTAAAGATTTACAGCCTCGAAAAACCCTGTACAGGGTCGTTATGAGTCGGAACCGACTCCACGGCACACAGCCACCAGCCACCAGTAGACACTTAATATCAGCTCATTATCAAATGAATTAAAACGAACCATATAGACTCGTAAGAAAGTGCTTTCATTTTCTGTTTTAAATCCTTCCAGAAATCAGAACTCAATAAATGTGATTCTGATTAAGATGACAACAGTAATACTATAATATAATAATAATGAAGTGGTGTTTCTCTAAGCCTGAAATACCAACATTGTGCCAGAATGAAAGCTATTTTTGTCAATCTAAAATGACATCAACTGTGTGATCACACATCGGGAATCCATTGAGTGCAAACAGCAGCTACTTTATCAAAATACAAAGAGAGCGATAATCCGGAAAAACAAGCCTCAGTTGTGCTGACTGCACCCAGCCGCAAAAATCTCTGGCTGAGTTAAAGCCAGGAACCTAATGAAGGTTTGTATTTCCATAGGAGACAAAATACAACAAAATCCTCTCCAGATGTTAACGATCTCATCAATCTGTACTCTTTTAATCAAGTGTTTAAAAAAAGGAGAAAGAAAAACAGCAAAGCAAGTAAAAGTAGCTTTATGTATAATTTCTCCGACACGCTACATACGTGGATGAACACACACAGAGAACTGAGCACCGTTACAATGCATCAATATTGTGAGTAATTGAACATGTAACGTATGTCCTAGAAAATGAAACCTGACTTGAAACTGCATAAAGTCACAGAAGATGAAACCAACAGAGAAGCCCTTTGTAAAATTGTATCTCTGCTCGAAATCCTTTATGCTTGAAAAACATACTTCATATAGGAATTTGCAATAGCAAAAACATAAAACCCTTCCCCACAAAAATCAGTTAAATTTTCAGCGAATGTAGTAGAATCACAAGGGAACTGAGCATGTAGGCATGACCGAATTGAGTATTGGTGTTGGTGTTGGTGGTTATGTGCCGTGGAGTCGGTTCCAACCCATAGTGACCCTGCACAGGGTTTCCAGGGCTGTAAATCTTTACGGGAGCAGAAAGCCTCATCTTTCTCCCACGGAATAGCTGGTAGTTTCGAACTGCAGACCTTGAGGTTCGCAGCCCAATTCGTAACCACTATGCTACCAGAGCTCCTTGAATTGTCTATTAAATGTGGGCCAAAGCAGTTGTATTCGATGCTTGAGAAAAGGTCATTTTCTACTTCCCCACCCCAAACTTTTTACGTTCAACAATTTCTGTAATTTGACCAAAGTAATAACTGTTTTCTCATCAATTTAGGTCTTCGTCAGCCGCTATTTCTTGACTGTGTCGCCATTCATTTAAGACGCAGATTATGATACATCCCTTGTACGCCAACTTTGGCTCAGTGAAGTATTTATATACAACATGCATTCCTAGATACTTGTGAATATATATGCTTCCAGTTCTCAGAATTTGTCTGCAACCCACAGGATAGCAGAGACTTTGAATCATGTGATTACAGCCAGACAATCAATTATATGCAAACAGTATCAATTTATTCATTTATAAAAATTTTTAAAAAGTGCTCATTGGGTCTTACTAGGTGCCTGGCAGTGTTTGGGGCACTGTATCTACAATAGCGAGACAACACAAACAAACATACTTCTGCCCTTGTGCAAATCACATTCACTAGGGTAACACAGACTGTTAATAAGTAAAACAGGGGTAAAATGCACATTCATCAATAGGTCAACTTTATTTGCCAATTTTTCAATGTTTTGAATCAATATAGACACGATTTTGACAACAGACTTAGAGTGAAGTAGTCCCACTCAAAAGCCAGGTGTGGAGAGAAAGAAGAAAGAGGGTTAAAACAATGGGTTCAGAGAAAAGTGGAACACTGAGAACTAACAGAGTCTAAGTGTGGGATTCAAGGTCACTGAAAGAAGAGGGAAGGAAATGATGTGAAAGGAATGGTGGAGTCTTCACTTAGCTTGTGGAAGTAGCTATTGTACCTACCAGTTGCTACGGAGTCGCATGGACTCATGGCAACCTGTACATACCAGAAGGAAGTGCCATTGTCACAACTGTGTGATGTACTCAAGTCCAACGCGTATTCTGAGTGTCATCCAACCTAGAGGGTCCAGTTACTAGTCTGTCATGACCATAGAGTCTTCATTGACTAGTTGTCACAAGTAGATCACCAGCCCTGCCTTCTGAGTCTGTTTTGATCTGCAAACTGCTGAGATTGTCCATATGGATGACCTGCTGGTATTTGAGATACTGGTGGCATAGCTTCCCAACATCACAGCCACACGCAAGACATCACAGTATGACCCATGGACAAATGGACACCGGATGCTGTAGCCAGTTAAGTTGAAAGTTAATACTTACACATATATTCATAGGAATAGAGTTGTGGTGGGGACCAGTTTCATCTTCTACACATATGTCTGTTACCAACTGTCTGTTGCTGTTTTGATAAAAATACCTTTGTAATTTAGATTTTCTCGTTTGTCTTCTGAATCTGAAGAAGGAAGTGTTTCTGTTTCTTCATCTCCGTGTCAAAGCAGCTGTGTTACAGTACAGCACATTGGTTTCTGTGCTTCAATCAATAGAACTTACATGCCACTTGGGACAAAACAGATTCCTACAGAATCCTGCTCTAATAAGAACATACTTCGAGCGTGTGGCACTGTGGGTTAATACGGAACCACAAGGTGGGCTCCTTGGAAACGCTATACAGGGTTGTTATGGGTTGGACATGACTCGATGCATGTAACAACAACAATCATCCTTTAATCTTATGTATGGAGACAGAGGGGGCTCCATACATACGGGAGAGTATGCAGTGGCGTATGAATTCACACATTACCCATCAGCTACACCTTTCTTTTCTTCCTCGTCACTAAGGTGAATGTCCTCTGGAACAACACAGGAAAGAATCGTAGAGAATTTTTAAACAGGGCAGTTGAGCATCATTCTCAGCCCTGCTGGCTTACAGTGATGGCATTCAAGGTATCATGGACCTTTTCTGGAACGTTCTGTTCCTGAAGGCTGCTCCTCACTCTCCTTTGTCCACCTGTAGGGAAACCAGAGAAGGGCTTCCTTTGCTGTCTTAGGGGGTGAGGCTGAAACCTACTTGTCCTGCGATCATGGGACACCAGGGCCTGGCTCAACAAATTTCTCCTGGGACCATTAACATGCCCTCACTTGTCCACACTTCCCCCTGGCTGTGGCTGCTCAAAACCTGGCTTGTGTCTGATTCTCTCTGCCCACAGGACATGAAAACAGACATTGAGGTGCAACTTTGGGAAATTTGAACTGCCGTGTTGTTTGTCGTTGTTATGAACTGCCTTCAAGTCGGTTCCAACTCAGCTGCTGGTAGGTTTGAACTGCCAACCTAACAGTTCAAGGCTACCTTGCCATCTAGTGTTTATCCATGGTAGTGGTTATGTGCCGTGGACTAGGTTCTGCCTCATAGTGACCCTAAATAGGAATTCCAAATCTTTACAGGAGCAGAAAGCCTCATCTTTCTCCTGAGGAACCACTGGCAGTTTCAAACTGCTGACCGTTAGGTTTGCAGCCTGATTCATAGCCACTATGTTCCCACAGCTCCTTGTCCATAGGACCCTGCAATCCCAATGCTAGGCCTACACTCAGAACAAGTGAACATAGGACACCATAGAATCTGGTACAATGATGTTCATTGAAACACTGTTCCCATTAGCCAATGGGTGGACACTACCTACCTGTCCACCAGCATACAAACTGAGATTCATCCAGACAGTGTGATACTACTCAGCCACAAAGCAAAATGAACTCCTGATGCATGCATGCCACAGTTTGGCTGGACAGCATGCTGAGTGAAATTAGTCACCAACAGACGCATGGAAATAAGCAAATAATACAGAAACCAATGAGTCTTGGCGATTAGCAGGGTGGTGGGCGGGAGTGGAGTTTTGCTCAGGGGGCGGAGAGTTTGTGTAAAGTGTTGGTATCATTAGGGAAAAGGTATCCATAGAAGTTGTACAGCATGAAGGATGTTGTCCATGACTAAATTGTGCTGCTGGTGGTCACGTGCCACTGAGTCCAACACGTAGCGACCCAGTGTAGGGTTTCTGAGACAGTAAATCTTTACTGGAGCAGAAAGCCTCGTCTTTCTCCCACAGAGCAACTGATAAGTTTGAACTGCTGGCCTTGTGGTTAGTAGCCCACCTCGTAATCCATTATGCCGCCAGGACTCCTGCCACTGAATCGTACACATGTGGAAAACTACGGAATTGGTGAGAGTTGTATGATGTTTACTTTCACCACAATTTAACATACAGGGCTTAAAAAAACTATGGGAAGTTCTTTGTCAGTTTCACATGAGACCAAGGTTTGATGGTGTGTCCTGGGGAACAGAACAGAGTCTAGTTCAGATGATGCCATGTCCACATGTTCAGATTGCATACTGATCACATACAGTGTGGCCACAGGCCAGTCCTTGAGTGGTTGAAGGCATTTTTTGTTCCTGTCACCAAAGATTGTTCCAGACTCAATGCCTTCCAAGAGGTCCCTGGTTTCCTAACTATGCAAGCAACTCCAGCCCAGTTCCACTTTCTGAACTCATGTAGCCAACTGCGTGTGAACCCTTCACCTCCATTTAGATCTGCCAGTCTTCGTGTTTATATGTTAAAAACCAAATCACTGACCTGTGACCAAGAGACGCAAAATAAAGATGAAATAGAAACTTGCCCCAGTCTCCCTATCTTAGTAAACAAGGACAACTCTTCTATTTTCTCCGTATGTGATTGGATTTGTCATCAGTCCTCTATCAATACACATCCTGAATCCAAGCACATTTGTGACTTTTCTTTACTTGCTCTCACCTTGCTCCGGTGCCAATCTCTTCCCCTCGTCTCATCACAGTCTTTTCTCCAACAAGGATATCCTTTGTCAACACTCCTATTTAATATTGTGGAGACTTGGTGTGGCACTGTAAGATAAGCACTGGACTTCTGACCTTAAGATCAGTAGTTGAAACCCATCAATAACTCTTTGGAAACCCTATACAGAGTTGCTGTGAGTTGGAAACAACTCTACAGCACGTAACAACAATAACATTCAATATTGTACACAGAGTCTTAGTCTGAACGATTAGGTAAGAAAGAGAAATAAAAGGCATCCGAGGCGGCAAATAAGAAGTAAAATTGTCCTTATTTACAGATGATACAATCCTACACATGAAAATTCCAAAGATTCAGCAATAAAATTACTTAAACTTAAATCGAGAGTGGCATGGAATAGGACCAACATCAAAAAATCAGTAGGATTCCTTTGCACAGACAAAGAGAACTCGAAAATCTAAGAAAGGGTACCATTTACAATTGTGTTGTTGTTATTAAATTCTGTTGAGTTTGTTCTGATTCATAGTGGCCCTGTATAGGGTTTCCAAGGAGCATCTGGTGGATTTGAACCAACAACCTTGAGGTTAGCAATCCTGTGTCAATAACCACACAAAAAATGAAACACTTTGGAATAAAGGTAACCCTAGATAAAACAGACCTATACAAAGAAAACAGCAAAACACAGTTGCTTCTCTTCAGATGAGGCCAAGTAATCACATAGATGTATAAATCATATCCCGTCACTTCAGTGCTCAAACCTGCCATTGCTTTCCATGCCACTCAGGAAAATAGCCCAAGTTTTTGTGTTCCCTCATAACCAGCCACCCTCCCTCTCTTTTCTTCTTCTCTATTCATCTGGCCTCCTTGCTATTCCTCACACGTGTCTGGCCCACTTCTCAAGGATTCAAGCCCTAGTTTCCTTGGCCTCTACCAATGCCAACTTTGAAGAGAGAACTCCCCTGGAAACCTCCGTGGAATGGGGCCCACATCTGCATGCTGTCTCTGTAGTCACCCCACCAAATTGTGACGTAGCTGCATAATGTTGTGTTCTTCAAGCCTACAACAGTGCTTAGCAGCGGGTGAGGAGAAGCTCAGTATGTGTTGAAAGAAATCATTGGTCTTTTGAGAATGGACCTCCAGTCTCTGCAGCTGACCACAGATCTTACTGCTCTGGACAATGACTTGGAATCTCCATTACCACAAGCAAGCAGACGGGACCCAAAAGTCCTCTCTCGGGCTGATATACCCAGAACCTTCTCTCTGCCTGTGAACGTGGAGCTTCATGTTGTACACGGAGCAGAGCATCAGGCTAAAGCAGAGCTTTCATCTTTAGCACTGGGGACAGATAGACTAGATCATTCTTTTGTTTTCAGGGATGGCCTGTGCATCCTTCAGTAGTTATCAGCATCCCTGGCTTCTAGATGCCCGCAGCCAAGCCAGCCCATTGTGACAACCAAAACTGCTTCCTAAAGTTAGTAACATCCACTTGAAGGAAATGTGCCCATGGTTGAGAACCAGGGAACCTCCATCAACCTACAAGGGGTGAAGACATGTCTTCGAGGATTTCAGAATCTTGCCTTTGCCCACCATACCCTTCTTGCCTAGACTGAGGGGCTCAGTGAGCTGGTCTTCACAGGCGTCTCTGGTCCATCCACCTTCATGTGCCATCACCTTTGATTTCTCTAGATAGAGAATAATTTCTACTCTTCCTATTTGAAATGAAGTTCCCTTTTATACTCTCCTGAGTTTGCTCTAGCAAAAATTTGGAGTGAAAATTTTTAATCAAAGTTGACATAGTCTAGCTTTTGATTTTAAAAGGGAATTTCTGGAATTAAGAAACCACTTTACCTTTCACAAAGACCAGCTTCCAAGGCCCCCTTTTTATTTATGTATTTATTTAATACAGGACTCAATGGAGTCCAACAGAACAGTCATGAAACAATTTGTCCTCAAAGCTGTCATCGCCCATGAAGCAAGAGGACCCAGTGGGCAGTGCATGACAGACCAGAGGATGCTTTATATGGACAGATAGTAATACAACGATACCGATGTTTCATAGAAACAGTAAAATTCACGTTACAATTTCCAGGAGCAGATATAACGGTTATGTGTGTGACACATGGTATTTTCCAAGTGTCTCAAACACGTACTATGTCTCTTAGAAAGGAATCAATGATTGTGAGAAAACATGTGGCGTTCTCATTTCTTCCCTTCCACAAGGACACATTTTGATAGTGATCATCATTATTAAAGGAGATAAATATTTGCATACACTACATTATACAATCCTTTCATTAAGAAATGATGTTATTTAAAAAATATTTATTGGGTCCGGATACATGATGTGTTTAAATGTCTTTAATGAGTCGTTGAATATGCATTGGCTCTGTGGAGCTGCGTGCATTTGGAATATGGCTGTTTTTGGCAGCATGCGGATGATTTAAACTTCCTTAAAATAGGATATTAGAATGCAGATGTTCGTGCTGTCAGGTGCTTCCAAAGCATTAAAAATAGATGGAACCACATCCTTCTTTAAAGTGAAGCGGGTACTTCTACTCCTATGACGTGAAGCGATATTTCTCGTTTTTCTGCAGCATGCATACTGATAAAATCCTATCGCAGTGTGTATGACATGGGTCTAAATTTGGAAGAGTGCATGGTGATAATGAGGAGTAAGGAAAAATGAAAATCAATATATATATTTTTTTCTTTTTGGAAAGTGTTATACTAGCTCTTGAATGAATGAATAACCGCTCCCCGGGTCCTTGGGGTGACACTTTGTTCCGAATTCATGGTTTGGGACTGTCCCATAGGTGACATAAAATTATAATGAAATAATGTTAGTACTAAGACCATGTTTTATTTTCTTTATAATGTCTCCTTTAAACATCAAGGAGCTCTCCTAATTCAGCTTTCCTGCCATTGGCTGAATAAATCCAAATTCATTTCTCCCCTTTGTGTCTGAGTTTCTTAGACTCCATACATCACTTTTCTGTACTGGAAACATCTGACTGTTTGATGTGATTTGAGGGTGGGGATGAAAACGCTGGGTGTTGAGTCTCTATGCTAAGCCCAGCCCTATAAGGAAGGCGTGGTATGCATGTTTATTCCATCATCCCTGGATGGTGCAGAAGGTGAAATGCCCCCAGAGGCCCCTCAGGAGAAAAGTCTTGTGATCTATAGACCACAGCTCTTCTTGGACACACACAGGGTCACCAGGAGTTCTGACTATGATTAGGTCTGTCTCTGAAGGCCGCCCTCACTCTCCTTTGTCCACTTATAGGGAGACCAGAGAAGGGCTGCCTTTGCCACCTTAGGGAGAGAGGCTGAAACCTACATCTCCCACCATCATGGACCACCAGGCCTGGGCTCAACAGATTTCTCATGGGACCATTGTGTTGATGCTTCTGGTGATGTGAGATCCTTCCCGTGGACTCTGGGTGTTTGTACCTGGCATTTCTGAGCCACACATGAATCTGCATGGACTTTGCTCTCTTCATTCCGGGACCCCTATCACGGGGCTGAGTGTGAGTGATGTCTCCAGGAGGTTGACTAGCTCCTTTGTGATTCATCATGCTATGGTTTGTCACCTCTCATACCAGACATGTGAGTGACAAATGGGTCAACAGACCCAGTCAAGTTCCATGGAGAAAAAGCGGACTGGGTCTTGAAATCCCTGTGTGCTTTGACTGGAGTTTAGAAACGAGGGGACCTTCTCCAGAAGTGTAGAGGAATAGGCAGGGACCCAGGGACCAGGAGTTGCCATGTTACTGTGGAGAGTGCCGTGTGTGCCCCTTAGGACTGAGTAGGTGACTTTGTGATATTGGTGCCTCACTCGGGTGAGGAGGTGTCAGGATGCCATGCTGGGAGGTCTGGACCTTTTCCTATAGGAGAATTGGAGTTGGATGCACTGCTTACTTGTTACGCTACATCTGCCGCATTAACTCAAGCCTCCAGTGTAAGACCTGCTTCATCTGGAAAGGTAGGCTCCCCTCTGTAAGGACCGATGGCGTCTACTCCCTCCATGGTGATGGGGAGGAGGAGAGGTGGCCATACCCTCAGACATGCCTTCATGACCAGGAAAGCTTGGGTACCTAGCGCCTCTGCACTGAGGTTTCACTGTGGGCTGACGATGGTGCAGAACTGCCTAGCCCAAAGGCCTCGCCTCGGTCGGCCAGTCAACCACCTCCACAGGGCATGACCTATTCTTGGTGTTCTTTGGTCCCTGCTTGGACCAGTCCCTATGAAACACTCTGTGCAAACCTGGGTTGGAACCATTGTGTTGTTTCTGATTCACAGTGATGTCATGTGGCAGAGTAGAGCTGCCCACAGGGCTTCCAAGGAGCAAGTCACTAGGTCTTTCATGGAACTGCTAGGGGGTACGTACCACCAACCTTCTGGTGGACAGCCTCGTGTTTACCCATTGCACCCGCAGGACACCTCACAAAGAATTGTTATTGTTGTTGTGTATTATTAAGTCTGTTCCGACTCAGACTCATCGTGAGCCTGAACAGGCTTTCCAGGAGCTACTGTTGGGTTTGTACCACCAACCTTGTGCTGTCGGCAGCTTCTCCAACAGCGTCCCTATTCTTCTAACTAAATCCACTGCTGGCGAGAGCATTTTCCATTCATAGCACCCCCGTGCGACAGAGCAGAAGTGGCCTCTAGGATTGTCTAGGCTGTAGTCTTTGTGGGAGCAGGTCATTAGGTGTTTGTCCCCTGGAGCCAGTGGAGGGGTTTGAACCTCTGACCTTTAGACCATCGGCCGACAACATCAGTGCACAGCCCTCTTCCTAGGGAAAATGGATGGACAGATCTGAGGAGGAATCCCTTCCTTGGAAGCACCAGGTCTACGTCTTAAACATCCTGACTTTCAAGTGTGAAGCCAGAAGACGCTCTCTGCTCACGCAGACCAGCTGAACCTTCACAAGCCCCAGGAGGTCCTGATGGGGGTGCAGGTGTGAGGGTCCTGTCTGTGTCCTCACACGTGGGTTACAGTCACATCTGCAGGCAGTGCCTCTCCTCCTACTGACATTCTCAGAGCCAAGTCCAGCACAGTGACAGCCCCATGCACTTGCCTGAGTGGGCAGACAAAAGGCTATTCTTGAGATTTCCAAGTGACCATTTCCATGGATTTAGGGGTCCTAACAAACTTCTTTCTTCAGATGAGTTGATGTGAGAGGTGAGAGCTTCGTCCGATTCTGTCTGACAGATTGCTGCGTGCCGGTGAGTCTTATTCACCTCATGAGCCCCTCTTGAACTGCCACATAGGGTCCTCCTTGTACTCTTTAGGGGAGCAGATCTCCAGGGCTTTCTTCCGCCGAGTCTCTGGTGAGTTGGAAACACCCATCTTTGGGGTGGCTGCTGAGAGCTTGACTGTCGCACCACAAATCAGTTTCCCCGTTTCTGCTTCAGAATTGTCTCCATCTTCCCACATACACTGAGCGACCTGCCAAGTCAAGTCCCAGTGCATCCCTCCCTGACTCACAGATCGCCATCCGTAGTCGGCAGGATGTCCACGTGACACCAGAGCACACAGGCCACCAAGGCACTGTCCACGGGGCTGCTGAAGAGGCTTCTTGGGCAAGCTGCCTCTCTTCTTCCTCTGAAGCACCTTGAGCATGCACTGTTACATGATCAGTTGAAAACGTGGGAAGTTGAGGACGGCCATTCCTACAAGAGCAGAGATTCAGCTTTTTCTTACTCAGCTCTTTGGTCCATCACAGTTATTTGAAGACAAATTCAAGCAGCCTTATGCGTGACTATGGAAAAGTGAAGGGCGTTAGTTGTTTGTGCGTTGGGTTGTTTTCCTTTGTGTTTAAACTGATTGAAAATGCCACAAGGTCTGTGATTGTCTAGATCTTTGGATCAAAAAGGTTTTCAGCTTAGAAGCACTTAAAGAAAATAGCTGCATGTCACTAATTGTGATTGGCAGCAGGGACACGTTGCTTTAAAAGCATGTCTATTTTCTGGTGCAATGTGCCACATTCTACATGGGAAGTCTTCAGATCTTCCCAGAGCATCTGGGTCTCGGCCTCACCCTGCACTGTGGCTGTTTCTAAGCTCCAGTGGATGAATGTGTTGTCCATCCTGTTTCCGTTTCCCTGTGTTTCATCAGGATGCCCACTTCTCTTGTTTTCTTGTTTTCTTAGTAACAATAATGAGGACACCTACTGTTGAGATAAACAGGTTTCATCGCTTGCGTTTCTCCCTTTGGATCTAACAGCCGATACTTTCTTGCTGGCCTTGATGGAGGGGAAGGAAGGGTCAGAGCGATAACGCAGGCTGGCCCCCTCACACTAGCCTGTCACATCCTGGGTCCATTCCATCACGGCTGCTTGAGGGCGGTGGTGTCTGGGTTTCTCCCTTGTGGGTCACAGACAGCACTGCGGGCACTGTGGGAGGAAGTGATTTATCTAGGCAGGGACCAGTGTGCTGAGTCAGCATTGCAGAAGCCATCACCTCGCCTAGCGCACAGTAGCCCGGGACTCTCAGGAGCGCTTCCCCTCAGCTCTGATCAGGAGCTATTGTCATAGTTAGGGAATCCAGACCTGCCACCTTTCCCCAAGTCCATAGAAGCAGGATGGTGCCAGAGCCTCTTCCCTTCGGTCCTTCAGCCCCAGATGGTTGTGTCATAGAAGCCACAATTCACACCCTCTGCCCTCAAGAAGACACCAGGATGAGTGTCTGAGAAAATGAGGAGTGAGTGAGTCTGGACACAGTAATGAGGTTCTCTCTAGAAACCCGGGAAGCACACTGATGGGCCATTCAAGGAAGGTGGTCCATGGTGCTTTATTTAATTGGGCGTGTTCACATTCCTGACTGCTGCTTCCATGAGTGTTGACTGTGGATCCAAACAACTTCAGTTTTGATTGTGGATCCAAACAACTTCAGTCTTTCCTTATTTATCATAATGTTATTTATTGGTCCAGTTGTGAGGATTTCTGTTTTTTTACACCGAAGTGCAATCCATATTGAAAGCTGTGGTCTTTGATCTTCATCCCGAAGTATTTCAAGTCCTTTTCATTTCCAGCAAGCATGGTGTGTCATCTGCATATTACAGGCTGCTAATATGCACCTTCCTCTAATTCTGATGCCATGGCCTCCTTCAGATAATCTTTCTCAGATTATTTGTTCAACATATAGATAAAAAAAAAAAACACATGGTGAAAGGGTGCAGTCCTCAAACACACCTTTCCTGATTTTAAACCATTCACATCCCTTGTTCTGTTGAAACAACTGCCTCTTGGTCTATGTATAGGTTCTCATGAGCACAATGAACTCTTCTGGAATACTCATTTTTTGTAATGTTTTCCATAGTTTGCCATGATCCACACAGTTGAAAGCCTTTGAATAATCAATTAAAAAAAACACGTAAATGTCTTTCTGGTATTTTCTGCTTTCAGCTAAGGTACATCTATCAGCAACAGTATTCGTCATTCCACATCCTTTTTTGAATCTAGCCAATGTAGTACTGCTACCATTTAAAAATTATCTTCTGCAAAGTATCACGTATATGTGATCCTAACAATATTATTTGATTATGTTCCCATTCTGCTGGGTTATCATTCTTTAAAATGGGCAGAACTATGGATGTCTTCCAATCAGTTGACCAGCTAGGTGTCTTACACATTTCTTGGCATTGATGAGTGAGTGTCTCCAGTGCTGCATCCATTTGTTGAGACATTCCGATCTGTATTGCATCAGTTCCCAGAGTCTCGTTTGTCACCAACGCCTTCAGGGCAGCTTAGACTTCTTCCTCAGGACCATCAGTTCTTGATCCAATGTTATCTCTCAATAAGTTTGATCATCAACCAATACTTTTTGATACAGTTACTTTGTTTGTCCCTTCCCTATTCTTTCTTATTCTTCCTCCATCATTCTCTTTTTTGCCCATGATGTTGTTGTTTTTAAATACCATTGAGTTGCTTCTGTATAGGTTTCCTGAAGAGTGGTTGGTGGGTTTGACCCACTTAGCTTGCAGTCAGTAGTTCAGTGCTTATCCCACAGTGGTACACCAGGAGTCATTTAGCTAATTGATCCTTCAGTATTGCAACTCAACACTTGAATTGTTTCTTCAGTACTTTTAACTTGACAAATCCTAAGTGTGTTCTTATCTTCTGGGTTTCTAAATCCACATCTTTGCACACTTCATTATAAGACTTGACTTTGTCTTCTCCCGTTCCCCTTTTCTCCTCATTTCTTCCAGTTGCTTTAGCTTCTATACACAAGTATCAGAGTTTCTTCTAATGTTCATTTTGGTCTTTTCTTTCTTATCTGTCGTTTTAATGTTTTTCTTCATGTATGATGTTCTTGATTTCATACTAAAACTCTCTGGGTTTTGATCATTAGTGTCTAATGTTTCAACTCTGATCTAAACTGGTCTCTAAATTCAGGTGGCATACGTTCAAGGCCAAATTTTGACTTTCATGAACTTGTTAAAATTATTTACAGCTTCATCCTGAACTTGCATAGAAGCACTTGATGGTCTATCTGTAGTTGGCTCTTGGCTTCATTTTGACTGATGTCACTGGGCTTCTCCATTGAGCGTCTCTTCCCACAGAT
>NW_006408559.1:19532101-19543589 GCF_000296735.1 Chrysochloris asiatica
CCCACCACAGATCCTTCCTATCTTATAATTTTCACATTCCAATCACCATCAATACATCTTGATTGCATATTTGATCAATTTCAGACTACCAATACATCTTGATTGCATATTTGATCAATTTCAGAATAATGAAGTTGAGGGAAGTCTTCAATTTCTTCATCTTTGGCTTTAGTGGTTGGTGTGCGAATTTGAATAATCATTGTATTAACTGGTTTTCCTCATAGTCATAGGTATCTCCTCCAATCACAGATAGCACTGTAGTTCAATGTGGATCTTTAAATTCTCCTTTTGATGATGAATACGAGGCCTTTCCTCCTGAATTTGCTCCTGGTGTGGTAAACGACGTGATTGTCTGATTCAAAACAAACAAAACCAGTCCATTTCAGCTCGCTCTTGGCTAGGATAGCGACTTTTATTCATTATATTTCATTTTTCATGAACTCCACAATTTTCCTAAATTCATACTTTGTGCCATCCACATTCTGATTAATAGTGGTCGTTGACCATTAGGTGAGGAGCTTACCAGGGGATAATGCACATGATACCATGGCATGTTGTTTGAACTTGTCCTTCACGTTATGAAGTGCACAAAAAGCAGCTATTCGTCATTGGTGCCCAGTAGTTAAAGATGGGCAGGTTCTAGCTCTCCTGACGTCCTGGGTCATTCCAGTAAGAGCAGGTGTGAGATGAATCCTAGGACTCCAAAGTCCCCGTGAGCCCCAGCTCTCTGTCCTGGGGTGGCACCTTCTCGGTTCCTGGAGACATGAGGCCCGATGTCCTCCCAATGTCCTCATAGAGTGTCCAGTTCCTACTAATAGCAATGTTGCCCGTGTGCACGGGACACCAGTGCACACCCAGAGGCAGGGGTCATCCACAGGACCCAGAAGATAGGGCTTTTATGGGGCTGGTTTCCCACGCAGCTCACCCAGTGTACTGTGTGCTTGCCTGAGATACAGACTGGAGATTGTCACAGCTGAAGTGCCTGTCCTAGCTGGCTCCCCGCCTGGAGCTGTGGATGAACATCCCAGTTTTTTAGAATACTTCATTTATCAAATAACTCATTATAGATTTTTTTTTCATGTTTTATTGTGAATTGTATGATATTTTACATGAGAGACTTTTAGTTTTACATTCATTCCATCGTATATCGTCTTCATTGCCATGGTTCCAATTCCCTCCATGCATCATCAACCGACCAAAGGGTATACCCTATAAACCCACCTCATACACTCCACCCCCCACCTCCACGCCCATTCTTCAGGACCCAGTCCCTCTCCCTCTCTGGATCCAAAGTCCCCAGCCGCTTCATCACTCCACATCATCGTCTGTGCCTCTATCTCGGGCCTCGCTGCTTCTCTGGGTAGGGTCCAGCACTCGGCTCTTCTCCGTTGATAGTCCTAGAAACCTCCGCTCCTAGACTGGAGAGTTAATAACTCCCTTCCTTGCTACAACACACACGTCTACCTTTACATTGCCAACCCTCACAATCAGTCCTGATAACAATCATTCACTATTGTATCACAAGTGACCCTTCTGCATTTAATTTCATATTTCATCAGCTCCACCTAGACAGATTGGATAGTAACTCAGATCCTGCCTTCCTCCATGCCCCCTGGTCATTATAGATTCTTGCATTGTCTCATTGTTGTTGTTTTTTAGTGCCATTGAGTCTGTTCCCATGCAAAGCAAGCCTGGTGAGTTTGAACCGCTGACCTTGCACTTAACAGTCTAGTGTGTATTCTAAAGCGCCACCTTAGGACCGCATTGGCTAGATCACTTCAATGAATGTGATTGTATGTGTATGAGACAGTATGCGTGTGTACGATAGAGAGCATGGTCAGACACGTGTGTTGGGAGTGTCTGTGCTCATGAAATGTACAGACAGTGTAACCCCCAGTATCTCTCCTTAAACTGATTCTGTTGCCTTCTCTGATGGTGTCCCTCCCCAGGCTGGCCATCTGTGACCACGTTTTACCCTTCATCTTAGGACGGGCAGCCCTGGTGGTACAGTGGTTAAGTGCTCATCTGCAGTCTGGAATGTTAGCAGTTCAAACCCACCAGCTGCTCCTTGGGAGGGAGTTTGCATCTGTAAAGGTTACAGCCTGGAAAACCGTATGGGCAGCTGTGCGCCGTCCTATAGTATAGGGTCACTGTGAGCTGAACGTGACTTCAGAACAATGGGTTGGTTTGGGGGTTTCTAGGGTAGGAAAATACGCTTTCTGCTTTTTTTTGTAATTCCAATTGAGCTGTATCTCTGAAGTGGAACTTTGACCCCTTTTATACCCAGCCAGACTGGAAATCCTGGACATGGAGCTACTGTCTGATCCTAGGTTCCCTCGTAAATAGTTGGCCAGACAATGGATGAGTCCCTGAGGGTGCCTCCCACCACCATGTCCCTGTTGAGTCTGCTGGCTAGGCTTGTGCACTTTACAATATGTTGTTGTTGAATTGTGAAGTGCTGTTGAGTCAATTCCAACCCATAGCGACCCTGTACAGAGTTTCCAAGGAAACGCTGATGAACTTGAACCACCGACCTTGCAGTTCAAACAACTTTGCTGTCTGGCACATTAACCCACAGTGCCACACCAGGACACCGTACACCATGTTAGCAACCTGAAATGTAACCTAGCCAGAGCCATTTTTCAAAACAAATAAAACATTACCTTTGTTATACTGGGAAAGATATAATTGCTATAAAGTAAATTTCACTCAGATGTAAATCTTGTAGAGCCACAAGATAACTTTCTAAACAAAACAAAGAAACAAAAACCCAATGTTCTAAAGCAAAACAAAACAAAAGTCAAAATGTCCAAATCACTGCTACTTTAAAAAAAGGAAAACATTATTAAAAAAAAGAATATAGTATACCTTTTGGGAGTGTGGCAGCTCCATAGAATAAGCACTGGGCTGCAAACCACAAGGGCAGTGGTTTAAGCCCACCAGCGCTCTGCAAGTGAAAGGTGAGGCCACTGAAACCCTATGTTGTTGTTGTTGTTGTTAAGTGCCGTCGAGTCGGGTCCGACCCATAGCGACCCTGTACAGGGTTTCCGAGGGTGTAAATCTTTACGGGAGTAGAAAGCCTCATCTTTCTCCCGCAGAAAGGCTGGTAGTTTCGAACCGCTGACCTTAAGGTTCGCAGCCCGATTCGTAACCACTACGCTACCAGAGCTCCTTACTGAAACCCTATACTGGATCCTAATGAGTCTGAACTACCTCGACAACACTTAACAATAACAACAACAACAACAACAGAAAATGTACCTCTGAATATATGTTGCTTAATAGGTGTGAAAATAAAATTGAGAATCTCTAAATAATTTTAATTCAAATGTGAAATATATTTGCAGACCCAAAAGTCTTGTGTTTTGACTACAGTTTTAGCAAAGTCTGTGTACACTCAGAGTTTGGGGTGTGTCCTCATTCTCCACTGATTCAGATGCAGATTCAATTGAGCTCCCTGTCACCTTCACCACAATCTGATTTCCTACACTGTTTACCAGGCAGCGCAGAGAGCTCCCTTGTCAAATGTAGACCTGCGCTTTTTTGTCCCAAAGCTTACGACCTTGATGCTGGGAGCACTTTTGCTGTTATTTTTCAAAGGAAAAGGCTTTTCTTAATTGTTTTTCACCCTCTTGTCAAAAAACAAGTTTGCTTAAGAGAAGCTGATTCTTCTCTTCATCGTGAGGCAGTCATGACCCTGTGCTCTTGCTGTGATAAAAAAATCTGATGAGCAGATTCTACTGCTTTTCTTGAATCAAGTACGTATAACAGGATCTCCTTCAGCAAAACTTGTTTTGCAAGTGAAATAGGGATATAAAAGATTTAAAATGCAGTGTAACACCTTTATTTGTACCTGTGTGTGTATTGCTCACGGGGCTCCACCCCATGTGTGTAGATCTCTTTTTTCATGTTTATAAATACATACATGTAGGATTTTAAGAGTGCAGATTGTTTTATGTGAGTTATTATACCACACTGCCTTCCCCGGGGCTGCTCCTGGACCTCAGTCTCCCTTGGCAGTCACCTGCATTTCTGCTATTTTGTGGGCAGACGATAGACTATGGGCTTCTTCTTGATTTGTTTCATTTTGAGTATCTTTTGCCCTAACTTCCTGAAGGAGGAGGAATATTCAGACAACCTCTCGGCAAAATCTAAATTCAGTTACAACCAATAAGTGTACTACAGCTGTGCCTTGCTTAACATTCAGGATACATTCTTTGAAATAAGGTGTTGTGTGACTTGTATGGTTTGTGAAAACCTCCGTTTTTTCTTTAAGTGTCTGGAACTGTGAGGGTACCAAGAGGGATTCACATGTGGTTAGCAGCATCTCACATCCAATACACTTCCGTTTCACATTTGTAGCTTTCAGTGGAACCAAGCCTTTAAGAGTTTGGAGATAGTTTCCCGTGTTTGTGAGGATCATCTTGATTGGTCAGCGTGTCATGACTCAGTCAGTTGCATCCACTGATTTTACACCTTCGTGTTCTTTAATGCCTTTTGTCCCACTTCGGAATCGATACTTCTCTTTGGTTCTTACTGCTGCTATCACAGCCCTGGTTTTGCTGCAGTTGGGAGAAATGATGAACTTCACAGAAATATTTTCAAAAGAAAATTAAATTGAGAAAGAATGCTAAATGCTCAAGAGATGAGTGATATACAAGACTGGATATTGCTGTCCATGAGTCGAAGTGTATGCTGTCACATAGTAAAAAAGTTTTAGATTGAAAAAAATACAGTAACATAGAAGTTTATTATATCTGTAGGTTATACGGAGTCCTGGTGTGGCGCTGTAAGATGAGCACTGAGCTGCAAGGTCGGTTTGAACTGCAAGGCTGGCGGTTCAAACCTACCAGCCACTCCTTGGAAACCCTATGCCAGGTCATTATGAGCTCCAACCAACTCGATCGTGCTTAACAAACAACAATAGGTTATGAGAGGAGACTTCAAAAAGTTTGTGGAAAATGCAATGAGAAGATAATAGGAGTTTTCCATAAACTCTTTTAAGCTGCCTTGCAATCACTTTGTATACAGGGGACATAAGCTACACCGATTGTTTGGGGCAGCTGTCGCTGTCCTTCAATCTGGATCTCTGAACTGTATTATAGAATTGGAATCCTGGTGTGGTGCTGCGGACAGCAAAGTCAGTCTGTGGACTGCAAAGTCAGTCTGAACCGCAAATTTGGTCATTCAAGCTCACCAACCCCTCCTCGGAAACCCCTCAGAGGTTCCTGATGCCTTAACTGCCTGCCCCCTTTCAGCTTTCTCCCTTGTTCTGCTGTGAAAATGACTCAGCCCATCCTTTGCCACCACTCCGCACCCCAAGTTCTGTTAAACAGCTTTCAATCACTCAGTCTACCTCCCAAGAAGGTGTTAATGACTTCCTTCGGCCCTGTTGTCTCTTCTACAGCTGTGGTCCACATGCACATTTATCTTTTTAATAAATGTTTCATTGTCTGAGAGATGCGATCTCATGAAGCACCACTAGCTTTGATTTAGTCGGCTCTGCTTTCCCCAAAGTCATGTGCTGCTATGTTCCCAGAAATCTCTGAGCATGTTGGCTAAGTCTCCATTGTACTGCGTGGCCATACTGTTTGTAATGAGACCTCTATTGTTAGCCGTGTGATTTGCACTTCTTAGGACTAACTTTTCAATACACAGTCTTATACATGCAATTTATCTGAGCTTTACATTTGGTTTACTTAGGTAACAAAAACTCATATGCCCTGGTGGTGCAACAGGTAAGCGCTTGGCTCCTAATGAAGGACTAGCAGTTCAAACCCAGTCAGCAGCTCTGTGGCAGAACATGCCTGGTGATCTGCTCCCAAAGTGAGTACACCCTGGAAAGCTTTATGGGTCAGTTCTGCTTCATCAGTTGGGGTCGCTAGGAGTTGAAAATGACTCGACAGCACCCAACAAGTTTTCACCAAAAGTTTAAACGGATAGTTCTGGGTGGTGGGTTTTTCTATCTCATCATTCTCTTATTCCATATTTTCCAAATTTTCAGCAGCAGGTATATACTCACTTTAAAAATGTGGAAGAGAACGAATAGACAGTGTTTTCCCATTAGGGAGAGGAAGCTAACGAACCCATGGTTGGAGAGGTCAGTCTGTATCTCACTGGATGGAGAAGCCCTCAAGTGACTTTGGAATCTGCAACACTCGGGACTGAACCAACAACACTCGGGACTGAACCAACGCCATAGAAGTGGCAACCCTGCCTCCTCAATGGTCACTGCTTTTCTGTAGTCCAATGAACTCAAGAGAAAGTGACAGGCATCAGCAACTCTTCAGAAATGCTTGACTTGAGGTGTGGACGTGGGTATGAGCTGTAGTGTGCTTGTGGCTGTCTTATGAGATCAAGAGAAACTACATGTAATTCCTGGAAAACAGGGTTTAAAAATTCCTCAAAATGTGTAGAAATTATACACAGTTTCTTTTCATCACAGCATTGCATTAGAAATATTCTCAACCTAGTAATACACAGTACTCTAAAAATATGTAAAAGTCTCAACAATTCCTCTTCAGGGATGGGGAAAAAACAGTATATACTTCTTTCTCAGTTACACATATATTGGAAACTTTTCTGCTCTTGTTATACAAAGAGTACACTGAAAACACATCAAACTCGTATATTTCCTAAAAATGGTTGTGACCAACTGCATGGTTTTTTTTTGTGTTGTTGTTGTTTTTTAAAAAAAACAGCCTGCATTTGATGTGTCTTTGTAATTCAAAGTATAATATTTAAACTTAAAACTATGTAGAATTCTCATTGAATGAAATAAACTATGTGTGTTTCTTGTGATTCTCACATTGTGTTAGAAACCTCTGCACCCTTTTAGTACAAACCACACTTTGAAATGAAGTAAAATTGCTTCTTGCTTTTTTTTTTTATTTATTTATTTAGGTTTTCTTGTGAATTGAGTGATAGTTTACATGGGAGAAGATTGTGGTTTTACACTCATGGTTTCATTGTAATGATTACAATCTCCTCCATGCATCATCGTTCAACAATATTTGCTTCTATTCCCTCTGGGTTTTGTTATAGTTGTTGTTTGCTTTGGGGATGTACACAGAAACACTCAGGTGTATATAATCATTTAAACAACCAAAGGGCACATTCTGCAAGCCTGCCTCCTGGCTGCCAGCACACAGCCTTTCACTTTCCATGAGTCCAGAGTCCTCAGAGGCTCTAACTCTCTATGTCTTCATCTCTGCCTCCATCTCTGGTGTTGCTGCTTCTCTTAATGTTGTTGTTGTTAAGTGCCGTCGAGTCAGTTCCAACCCATAGCGACCCTGTACAGGGTTTCCGAGGGTGTAAATCTTTACGGGAGTAGAAAGCCTCTTAATAGGTTCCCGCATTCCGCTCATGCTCTTCTCCCTTGATGGTCCTAGGGTCCTCTGTTTATGGACTGTAAGATTAGCTACTCCCCCATTTTTTGTTACAAAACTTTCACCTTTACAGTTGTGACAGTCACAATTAGTCATGATAACAATTATTCATTATTTAATCATAAGAATCTTATCCCAATCTTCTTTCACCAGACCTGGCTAGACAAGATGAAAACTGTTCAGTGGAGACTCTACCTTCCCTTGAACATGCTGAAACTAAACTCCCTCTTGAAAACTTGTAAGCCGGACACTCTGTGCCTTTATCGCCCCCTCATTTTAGGTAACCAATGTCTTAAGTTGTACTGCTTGCTTTTTGAAAAAAAGAAAACTCCTCAAAACTTGTCTGACATCAGGAGATTTTCAAAGGTGAGAATCAGCTGATAAAAGCTGTAGACTATTAACATGCTGAATATTTTACAGTGAGAGTTGTTCCTGCAAGCAGTGGCTCCTATGTCCCTTGGTTTCTGCTTAGGAGCTGTAGTCTCACTTCCATATGTAGAGGGTCACAAGTGAGCTCCCCTGAAAGTCACGTGTGAACAGATACATGTGATTTGTTTTGGTTCCTGTTTAGTTGCTGCCACTGGCCTCATCCCTTACTGTTTCTTTTACAAAAAGCAGACCTTCCCAAGAGATGTCCTTGAGTATGATGCACTGTTGTTATTCAATGCCACTGAGTTGATTTGGATGTAAAGTCATAGGGGTTTCTACATAGATGTGTTAGTAGAAGCAGATCTCCAAATTTTCCTCCTTCAGAGCCAGGTTCAAACCACTAAGCACTTAGTCATTCAGTCTCCCAGCTACTTTGGATGTGTCGCAGTCAGATAAAATACTGCCTTAGCACTTGCTCTTTACCCATAAAAGCACCTACCCCACCCTTTCAAAACAAATCACAAGTTCATTCTTTCATCCTTTAAACTCTCTCCCCCACTGCACACACAAATATAGCATTGCTGTGGAGTCAATGCTGATGGTCAGACACGATACAGGACAGATTAGGAGTGCCCCACAGGGACTCCGAGACTGTCCTCTGTACGGAGCCGACCGCCTCATCTTCCTTGAGCATGTGAACGATTTACCACTGCACCATCACTTAATTTGTTCCTAGACATTCATTGAGATCTTGGATTTGATTTTCCTTAGACTGTGTTGGTTGTGTTCTGGCAACTGTTTCCCATGTGAGACTTTGTGCTTATTAATTTTCAAACTCTAATTATTTCTTGGAATCCTGGTGTGGTGCTGTGGGTTAATGCATTGGACTGCAAAGCCGGTTTGAAATGTAAGGTCAGTAGTTCAAGCTTTGGAAGAAGTGCAGCCAGAGTGCTCCTTGGAGGCCAGGATGGATAAACTTCGTCTCTCCTACTTTGGACATATTGTCCGGAGGAAACAATCGTTGGAGAAGGATGTCATGCTGGGTAAGGTGGAGGGTCAGAGAAAAAGAGGAAGACCCCTAACGAGATGGATCAGCCAGGTGGCATCATTGATGGACTCGGGGGTGGCAGCGGTGGTGAGGTTGGCCCAGGATCAAGCATTGTTTCGTTCTGCTGTGCATGGGGTCGCTATGAGTCGGTTCCAACTCGATGGCACCTGACAACAACAACAACAACAAGTTCAAGCTCACCAACTGCTCCTAGAAAGCCCTATACAGGGTTGCAGTGGGTGAGAATTAACTCAACAGCACTCAACAACAACAATTATTTTCTATCTTACTCACTAGACGACAAGCTTCTCTAGGGTCAGAACCTTCAGTAATCATGGTTTGTCTTCTTTATCCAATATAATGTCTCATTCATTTATTCAAAAACATATGTATTGAAGTCCCTATATATAGTACAGGGGTGTGATACATTAGTGGTCTCAGAAATCTGACAATTCTGATACAATAAGTGGTTTTTGAAGATGAGTTTATAACCTGTTATTCCTTCGTAAAGTTGAGTGAAAACCGAGGGTATCTATGGAAGCTAGCCATTTTTGCTGTTGTTAAGTGTTGTGGAGACAAGTCTGACCCATAGCAACTCTGTATAGGGTTTCCAAAGAGCAGCTGGTGAGCTTGAACCACTG
Organism: Chrysochloris asiatica; assembly: GCF_000296735.1. NCBI lineage: Eukaryota > Metazoa > Chordata > Mammalia > Afrosoricida > Chrysochloridae > Chrysochloris > Chrysochloris asiatica. The sequence goes on from NW_006408559.1 coordinate 19,541,548, forward strand.
ACCTTACAGTTCAAAGGGCTTTGAAATCTGGCACAGCGCCCCACCAAGACTCCATGGAGCTAGCCTTTACTGTAGGCTGAATGGAGACTAGACATTTATAGGAAACTCTTATTTGGAAATGTGAATCTGTTGCTATGGCGCTCTTCCTGTCTCATGATGATCATATAGCGCAGAGAGGGTGTACCCCATGGAATTTCGTAGGAGGCCATCTTGATGGGATTAATTAGATTGCCAGTCCTTTGTCCCTCTGAGCTCCAGGTGGATTTGAATTCATGACCTATTGGTGAACAGCTGAAGGCTGAACCTCTGTGCCACCCAGGCTCATTATAAATATATGTTGTTGTTCTTTGCTGCTGACTGCCGTGGAGTCAGTACTAACTCGCAGTGACCCTGTATTGGGTTTTCAAGGAGCGGCTGGTGGGTTTGAACCTCTGACCTTTCTGGTTAGCAGTGTAATGTGTATCTTATGGAGCCACGCCATGAGTTATGCGTGAAATATATGTAGAGGTCAAATATTTAGGATTTTACAGCAAAGGAAAAAATGGAAATGGTAAGACATGACCAAAGGACTAAAGACCAAATGCATCATCAGCTGTGAACGCCTCCCCACAATGAGCAAGAATGCGTCTGACTTGCTCACAGCCCACCACCAGGAGGCGCAGCAAGCTCTAGGCTGCAGGGAATCGCCTTCCTTCACAATAGGAACCTGTCTTCTAAGTCACTCACTGTCCACCTGGAAGATCCATTGCTCCTCCATTTGTTCATCACTCTAAGATAAAGACTTCCAGAGAGGAAATAGAGCTACAGGAAGTTCAGAACTGCCTCTCATCCATTTGCGGACAACCTATCTATAACATATCCATGCTGTGTAAACATCTAGCCCTCAGGAAGAAACACTCACGCACGTGACTGAGAGAAGACGATCATCTCTTGTCTTGGTGAAATTCAGCATCCCCGTGAGACTCATTTTGGGGTTCTTGATACACTGTTTTCCTCATGATACTTGATTCTTAACCCCTCTGTTTTGTATTGTGTCCGCAATAAGCAAGCTCTGTGCCTCGGAACATTCTCACTTGAAACCAAGGTGAATGGGCAAACTGTGTCCATTTGAGCCAGAACATGGTGGTGTTGGAACCTGGGCAAAAGTGAAATCAACTCAAGAAAACACTGAGGGAACCCAATAGTGTTTGTACTTCTCAAAGCTTAGAACTCTTTCTTTGGCTATGAATGAGGTGATTTGTTTTGAATTTTCACTTTATTTTCTCATTATCCAGTTGCTTGAAATTCATCTGGAAATTGTTGGGCTGCTCAGTCTCACGGGCCCAGTATTTGAAGTATCGCCAATCTACCCCTGAGATCACGTTGACATTTGCCTGATTTACAGATTGAAATGAGTGCAAGCTCACAATGAAAACCCCCTTGTGCTTTCTGTGATTTTCACAAGTTATAGTTATTATTGGTGTTGTGTTGTGACATGCTGTTGAGTTGTTCTAGCTCATAGTGACCTTTTATCAAGTTTTCGAAGAGCAGCTGATGGGTTTGAACTGCTGACCTTGTGGTTCACAGTCCACACCAGAAGTCCATAGAGGATATATTATAAATTAGTTGACTTCATTTCTTACAATTTAATCTTTCACTAATGTTATAAAAATTAGCATGTATCTTATTTTGCCCCTAACCTCCCCACAACCTCTCTCTCCTTTTATTTTTTTAATGTAGAGGTACTGTCATTGTATGTGTGAATGTGTGTGTGTAAGTGAGTGTTTACATATATGTGAGTTTGTATGGATGTGCGTATAAAACACTTAACTGTGCTCATGAGGAATCTGTACCTGGACCAACAGGCAGTTGTTCGAACAGAACATGGGAGCACAGAATGGTTTAAAATTAAGAAAGGTGTGTGACAGGATTGTATTATTTCACCATATTTATTCAACCTGTATGCTGAACAAATAATCTGAGAAGCTGGGTTCTATGAAGAAAAATGTGGCATCAGGATTGGAGGAAGACTCATTAACAACCTGTGATATGCAGATGATACA
>NW_006408559.1:19543849-19550513 GCF_000296735.1 Chrysochloris asiatica
ATGTCAGCTTGAGGACTAAGGTGCGCCTGACCCAAGCCATGGTATTTTCAATAACCTCATATGCATGCGAAAGCTGGACAGTGAACAAGGAAGACCATAGAAGAATTGACGCATTTGAGTTATGGTGTTGGAGGAGAACATTGCAATGCCATGGGCTGCCAAAAGAACAAACAGATCTGTGTTGGAAGAAGTGCAGCCAGTGTGCTCTTTGGAGGCCAGGATATCTAAACTTCGTCTCTCATACTTCAGACATATTGTCAGGAGGGACCAGTCTCTTGAGAAGGACATCATGTTTGGCACCAGCAGCCACTTGCCTTTGGAGTCTGCCGATGGAAAACATCCACCATGTCAGATAAAACCACTTACCTAGGCTTGACGTTTTCTCACTGGCTTCTAACTGATTTTAGGATGAAAGCCCATCTTAGAATCCAAATGTTATGTCTACCTTGGGGAACGTTGATAGAGAAACGGCTGACTCTAGATGTCACAACTCAGTGAGATGCTGATGACTTCCTGGTCTTCAGATGCTCCTTGGTGTCATCTGAAATGAGATGGGTTTGTTGGTGTCTGGATATTTAGGCTTTGCTGAAAACCCTTCAACTTATAGACAAACTGATTTTAACTATGCATTGTAATTGAAAAATTATAGACTGCAAAGACTTTAAAAGCAACATTTATAATTCTTCTTTCTGAATTAACTTTTTTTTTTTTAAGATTAATCAAGAACGTAGGTCTCTTCCATGCTGTGGTTGTTGTCTGACATCAAGTCAGTTCGGACTCATATGGGGTTCCCAAGGCTGTAAACCTTTATGGGAGCAGGACACCTCATTTTTTTCCAATGCAGTGTCTGGTGGATTTAAGCCACTGACCCTGTGGTTAACAGCCCAACATGGAGCCGACTCCGGTACCAGGATTCCAGCGCTCTTCCACAGCTGGTGCTTTATCCATGATTGATGATGTTTCAAAACCATGATCAATTTGATATTTGAAGTCTAGACCATGTTAGCTATTGCTACTCAAAAAATATGAAAAGGTTGCCTCCGTCTGAGGCAGAAATTTAAATGGTAAAAGGGATGTTCTACTCGCCTTTTATCACTTCAGTGTTGACACTTGCTATTTGTATCTTTTCAAGGAAGTATTTGATTCAAAGCAAATCAGCTAACAAAGTCAATGCCAGAGCTTTGACTGGAACAAAACTAAGTCACCTCCTTGCCACCCAGCCTTGTCAATAATTAGCACTGAGAAATGCCAAGTGCAAACCTGCTCTAGGCTATGCCTGCTCCATGAACCATGTACAGCAAGGTCTCCCAGCGGTCATGGCAGCAGGCCACATCACGGACTGGTCAGCCTGTGACCTTGCAGCAGGGGGAGGCCAGCTCAACTCGGCATGACACATTCTGTGCAAACTACATTGGATTCCAGCATCTTCCACCCTCTTTCTAAATGTACTGAAAGAATGTCTCAAAATGCTTCCCTAAATCAATATCACGTCAAGAATGTGCACTTTCTTGAATTCAGTCCTAACCTGGCTTATGCTTGCCTTTTCTTAACTTTTCTGAATCTCCTAGTGGACTCCCTGGGTGGTGCATAACACACTCAGCGGCTAACTGAAAGGTTTGCAGTATGAGCCCACCCAGGGACATCTTGGAAGGAAAACCTGGCAATGTATTTTGGAAAATCCAGGTACTGAAAACTCCACGGGGCACACTTCTACCCTGCCGTTCATGAGGTCGCTTTGAGATGGACTTGAGTCCAGGCTAACTGGTTTTAGTCATGCACCATTGCACACACGTATTATTCTATGTAACTCTTCAAGGCCCAAATACAGCATGTGACAAGAGAGCATGACTGTTCTTCCTCTGGGCTCCCACTCAACCTGTGTGGCATCCGTGACTGACTTTTGTGCTTCGGTATCAACTGACTTTGTAGATATTGTTGACAAAAGCAAAATAGGAATGACGTATGTCCATTAGCGTCTCCTGAGGAAGTGTTGTTGCCGTGTCTGGCACAGTGGTAGACTCTGAGGATGGCAGTGAAGAGAAGACGGGGAAGGTCATCTCCGTCCCATGTGGTGGTCTTGTGTGCCGTTGAGTCAGTTCGATTCATTGTGACCCTGTATAAGGTTTCCGAAGAGTTTGAATCGCTCACCTTACATTTCAAACTGACTTTGCAGTCCATTGCTTATCCTACAGCGCCACACCAGGACTCCCTGGCCCCTGTAGATGCTAAGCAGGTAGAAATCAGTACATGTGAAGCCAGGTGGTGAGAATGCATTTGAGGAGCCAAAAAGGAGGCGCTTTTCATAAAAGCACTGAGGAGGGCCCCAAAAAAGGTGGTGACTAAACCAGCTGAAACGGGCAGACCCTGAGACCAAAGTCCATGGGGTGAGTGTTCATGGAGTGCAGTCAGCATGGTTGGAAACTGAGTAGGACGGATCAGAGCTTCCGATGACGTGGGTGGTGGAGTGTCATGTGGGATTCCATAGGGCAGTAGGCACCACAGTGAGGACTTAATGCTTTGTTTTGGGCCTGCCTGGTCAGGAGCCGCGAGGAAATGATTTCACGTGCTTTCCTTTCATATGACATTGTCATCTGCTCTCTTCTTCATTGCTGAGGAGGCACGGGATCCATGGTAGAAGGGTTCATTTGGGCCCTGGGTGGAAACACAGAGAGGGAGAGTGAGGGTGCCCTGTGGACCCAGGGCCCAAGGCTGCAGGGGCAGGTGGAGGCCAGGACGCGCAGTGCTGGTTACTGAGGAGATGCTGAGAAGAAATCAGATTTCTGTTCAATATCAAGGGCATGTGTTATAGGTCAAAGTGCCAAATGGAAATCCAGTTTAAAAAAAAAAACAAACAAGTCTTCTAGAGCCCTGGCGTGGTACTGGACAGCTCACCACAGGGTCAGCGGTTCAAACCAGCAGTAGCTCCTCAGAAACCCTGTACAGGGCCGCTATGAGTCAGAGCCAACTCAACGGCACTTAATAACAACAACAACACAACATAGATTGTCTACCAGGAAGTAAATCCAAAAAGCTGCAAAGGAGTGAAGAAAAGGATCCTAGGAAAACTACAGATGGAAAGAGAGCAGGGACCAGGCCCTGTTGACGCTCACTGATAAAACCTTACTTGTTTCTAGAGCTGAATTTGGGATTGAAAGTAAGTTTAAAACACACTGTAAATCGACAACTCCCACTGACTTTGCTGTGCCAGAAGGGCTGTTAGAAATACAGAGAGGATGTGCAGAGTTTAATAAGCTTCTCTTAGGACATGTTGATTTTCCATCTCAGTGAAATGCACAATCAGCAGTCCTGATGTGGTGCTCTAGGTTCAGCACTGGACTGCTAACCACAAGGTTGGTGGTTCAAACCCACCAGCGGCTCCTTGGAAACCCTATACAAGATACCTGTGAGTCAGAATGGACTCGATGGCATTTCGCAACAGCAACAATCACACACTGAGGGTCCCCATCACACTTCCTGCCTTGCCCACCTCTGTTTCTCAGAATTCTCAGAGCTGTGGTAAAACTTAGTCTCAACCACACAGTCTCTTCCATCTCCAGTATGAACAAGCTTTGCCAGGCTTTGGCATCTTTCATCTGCCCACACTGGTCTTCCTTGCTTCCATTCTTGACCCCTTATCTTACATGGACTTCACAAGTGTCCGCCAGTCTTTAAAAAACCTGAATGGCAAGGCGTCAGATCTCTTCCGGGTTCCGTGATGACTGGCCATTTCACTAGGATCAAAGCCACATGCCTTACAACAGTTGACAGTCATTTCCATGACCCATCCCCTTCCGGTATCTTTCATCACGTCTGCTGTCAGCCTCCCTACAAGCCAGCAAAGAGAAATCTCTTGTAAAAAGTATTCATCCACTAGAACAAAGGCTGTAGTCCACGGGGCATTCGCAGCCTGAGAAGGAGCTCACTGGTGAAGTGTTTGCATTCTTGCCTTGTGTCTGTACTTTGTGGGAATTGTAACAACGTCTGTGATTGTCACCCTCTGACCTGAGCAAAGAAAGCTTCCACAAGACCGTAGAGAAGACTGTGTGGGAGGTTGGAGTGTGAGACACAAGGGAAGCGGAAAACAGGAGTAAAGAAGAAGGCTGGTGGAAGCATGCACCGGTGGAACTGCTAGCCCACAACTCATGCTAACGTAAACTGATGGAACCTCAGTGGGACAGCGGGGAGGAGCATCCAGGTGAACTATGGCAGCCCAGGGCATCATTTGAAGTCTCAGGGCCCCGGGTAGGTAAAGGCCAGGGATCGGGACAGCATCACTGCCTCACAAGCAACATGAACATCAGAGCAGAAGCGCCACCATTCTATGAGAAAGAAAACCATACAGTCAGACATGGGCATAGACCATGGATGGTTAGACACACAGGGGCGCAAAGGAAGAAAAGAAAACCTGTCCATACAAAGCGTTTAACAAACAGACACACACGTACACACCCTACAGCACAGCCGAACCGCCCTTTGGGATTCTGAGACTGTAAGTCTTTACAGAAACTTCCAGACTCATCTTTCTTCCTCAGAACTGGTCGTGGTCTGAACTCTGACCGTGTGCTGTTGCTGTGCTTGGTCCTGAGTAGCCAATCCCCGCTCAAGGAGACACTGTGTGTGTGTGTGTGTGTGTGTGTGTGTGTGTGTGTGTGTGTGTAGACTGCAAAACTGCCCCTTAGAGCCACAAGGCCAGCACTTTTGGGAAGCACGTCGCCAGGCTGTCGTCAAGGGGTTTCTGTGCTAGTTCAAACTGCCAACTTTCTGTTAGCAGTCAAATGCTGAATACCTTATGCCACCCAGAGACTCCATATACACTGTTGTTGTTAAGTGCTGTTGAGTCGGTTCTGACTTATAGCCACCCTGTATAGGGTTTCCAAGGAGGAACTGGTGAGTTTGAACTCCTAACCTTGCAGTTTAGTGCTTATTATACAGTGCCACACCAGGACTCCATATATATATATAATTGTTACACTAGCTTTGTGAATCCCCCTCATATATGTATGTTTACGTAGAAGCACCAGCTCATTTTTACTCTCGAGCCGAGACAATGGTGCTTAGGAAGGCCCTCATCCAACTCCAGTAACTGGTAGCCACTGTGGATGGACTTAGTAACAAATGTAAATGGGACACAGGTTGAGGAGGAAGAGGGTCAAGTTGATGGACCTCCCAGAGAGCCTCATGTCAAAGACAAAAATCATTTCAAGACATGCTAAGAAAATGGTTGGAAATATTAAGACAAAGTTACTGTCAAAACATACACAACTCATGAAGATCGATGACAAAATGACCTGACATTCTGGTAGAAAGAGGGCAAAAAGCATGGTTTACAGTCACACAAAGTAGAAATGAACATACACTGATAGGTATCAGTGATAAAAACACAAATGAAATAAAGTATCCTAGGAGCTCTGGTAGCGTAGTGGTTACGAATCGAGCTACAAAGTTCAAGGTCAGCAGTTCAAAACTACCAGCTGTTTTGCAGGAGAAAATGAGACTTTCTGCTCCAGTAAAGATTTACAGCCTCAGAAACCCTGTACAGGGTCGCTATGAGTCGGAACCGACTCCACGGCACATAACCACCACCAGGTGGGGTGTTGGAGTTAGGGGGACTGGGAATGCTAAGGTAAAATGAGGCAACCTCTCCCCAAACAGCTTCTCAATGTGTATGAACCCTAAGGTGGGTGTGGGCTTTGTCCCATGATTCTAGCGTCCTTAGGAAATGTTGGGATAAACTCATCAAGGCGTATTTAAACAGCTTCATTGCAGCCTAGCTTAGAAGAATGAAAAGATCCAAATGTAACTTACATTAGCAGGAGTTTGATTGAATCCAGAAGTAAACCACACATTAAACTCACCTGTTATCTTTAAATATGCTAACACAGGAGAAAATGTTTATATCAGAATAATGTTAAAGAGAAAGAAGGAAGGACAATCGCCCAGTTTTTACAAGGTGATTCACAGAGGCACACATCTGGAGCCCAGGTGTGGCACTATAGGGTAACCACCATCAGCTGCTTCTCCGAAAGCCTATGCAAGGTCGCTAAGAGTTGGAAGTGACCTGACAGAACTTAACAACAACAACAAAGAGATGGTGGCTCAGCGTGAGGAGACGATGACATTTGTTTGTGTGTGGTTTTGGGGGTTTTTTGCTGATATTTCTTTTGATGTTTTCCGCTGTGAATACAAGTCCTTTAAAGTAACGAAGTCAGTCAGGTTGTAATCGTTGTCTGAGAGAATCCGAGCTGGTCTATGTGACATTTGAAATTGCCTGGGGTTTTCTTTCTCATTGGCGTTTTTGCAGTAAGCATCAGAATTCCATTTGTGAGAAGCATCCTGTGTGCCCTGGTTATTGTCCCCGCCCTTCTTTATAAACCACCTGGATCACTACTTAGCAGTGAATTTGCCTGGAGCGGGGACACTGCCACCTTGCATGTCCTAATGGGAGCTCCCGTGACTTAACTGAGGCCGAGCCAGAACAGCCCAGGGCTCAGCCTGGATTTCCCAAGAGCTTCAGAAGCAGCTTTACGGGCTTTGCTTCCGAGTGAGCTGCTAGGCTCTGGAGGTCCAGCAATCTGTGGTTTCCACACAGTCAATGGAGCTCCCCTCACAGACAAGTGAGCTGCTAGGCTCCGGGAGGTCCAGGAATCTGTGGTTTCCACACAGT
>NW_006408559.1:19553821-19556870 GCF_000296735.1 Chrysochloris asiatica
ACAGTGTCAGTGTCTGGTCAGTGAAAGAGGAAGGCCCCCTATGGGATGGGTTGTCACAGTGAAGGTCATAGTGGTCTCAATCATAACCGCTCGGACAAAGGGACAGGGCCCGGCAGTGTGTCCTTCTGCTGTGCGTCTATAGGGCCTCTATGAGCCGGAGGCTGCCTAGCAACAACCACACTAGATTAGCACTGTGTTCCCTGTAACCTGTGTGTCTCTGAGGCTAAATGCAGTCAGAAACCGTAATGTTAGTCTTCCCCATCTGACAGACAGGTGCGCACTGCCCCTTCTGCCGAGTTTAAAAACCAGAGCAGGTTGGCGTCAGCCACCAATGAGTGGTCAGAATGCTGAACACTCGATTCCATGGTTTTTGGAATTTTTATCTAGGTGTTTGGAATTTGTTTCTCCTGGTCCCAAAGCTTCACTTGGCAGTTAAAGGCCCTGAGTCGGCCTGCAGGTGCCTGAGACACTGTTCCAGTTTACAGTCTGACTAACTCAGTACAGCGGAGGTGGGGGTGGGGGGGGTGAGGGTTGGTCTGTAAGGAAGTCACCTGAATTCTCCTTTGATGCTGACTGTTGGTTTTTACTTCACTGTATAGGGCCAGACAGGGTGTGAGGTTGGGACTCTGAACAGCATTTAGGAGCAGATCTGAAAACCCCGGGGGCCTTCATGTCAGTTTACCAGGGGCCCACATAGTGCAAGCAGTTCGCAAGTTGGGGTGCTAATGTAAAGGCTGGCATTTCAAACCCACTCTGAGACACAGTGGAAGAAAGGCCTGGAGATCACAACCAGGAAAGCCTGTGGGGCATGTCTGGGCTGTAACAAGCAGGCTGGCTGTGAGTGGCCTTGGTTTAGGGCTTTGAACTCTGAGCTGGGAGCCCTCCCACCAGCCTCAGCTCTAAATTCCTGAATGAAAATGAGATTTTCCTGATTTCGTTTTGAATGCAGGCAACTCAATCAGGAACCAAACAGGAGTAGTGATTTGTAAAACAATGGCATTTGCTTCAAACTGAAAAGAAAGCACACAATTTCCAACCATTGTCCCTGAATAGAATGAAGTGTTTGGTCTTTGTGAAAGAATAGTGAGCAATTAAGCTTTCTTTTGAGTTGTCTTTGAAACTGTTTTGTTTACACTTGAATCCTCAGATTGATGCAGGAAGCTGAACTCTACATCCCTGATGTGCCAACCCACCCCCATCCCACACCCCAGGCAGCTTTTACTAGCCCGAGGAGCTTTGTAGACAAAGAATCCATTCTTGCCAAGAGTTTTGAAGTACAGTTGACCCTTGAACACTACTGGTTTGATCTACATGGGCACACTTACAGGGATCTCTTTTCCTGTGAGCTGGAGTGTGCGTGTTTGCTGAAAATGTCCTATGGCACCAAGGATTCCGCGTGGATTTAACTCAGTGATGATTTATCTCAAGCTGCTTCAGGCAGATGCTCCTGACACACACTGAGCTCAGTGCAGTATCAGCAGGAGCAAAGTCCGCTACTGAGTGCACCGGACCGGGCAATGCACACCATGCTGTCCAAGCGCTAACTGTACCATCTATTCAAACACGAGGAGGCTTCATTAATTCCCTGGAAAGATGGTATTAAAAGGTAATGGCTCTTGTCCACCAGCTTTGTGAAGCCCCCTTGGGCTCACCAAGTGAGCTGAAGCTCCCGTTCTTGTGGGGTAGTTAGGGTCTTCTCACTTGTGCTACAAAAATTCTGTTCTGTTAAATTCTAGAAGCAACTGAGCCAGGAAACAGTTGGCAGCGGTCAGGCATGGCTGTCTTTCATCAGCCTTGAATCTACAGCAGGAATCTGGCCACCCTTGGCCCGGGGGCATCATTTGCCAGCCCTCAGGCACAGCACTTTGTTTAGGGTTGTGTAGAAATGGAGGCTATAAAAGACACACATACTCCCAGGGGTCCGGTGTGGAGATGTAGGAGAAGTGCTGAACTGCTAACCACAAGAACTGCAGTTCAAACCCACAAGCTGATCCTGGAAAACCTATTCAAGGGCACTATGAGTCAGAACTCACAACAACTCCCCAAGGAGAAGCAAAAATGAGTGAAAACATAAATTCTCCTACAGAACACCAACCCTGACTCATGGTGAGCCCACGAGTAACAGAGCCCAGTTGTGCCCTATAGCATTTGCAATGGCTGCTGTTTCCACTGTGGACCACCGGCACTTCTGGGTGGGTGCCTACATCCAACTTTCGCTTTTAGCAAGTTACTGTTGTCACCATGTGTAGGTACCCACTCGATGGCACCTACCAACAACAATTGTTACCAGAGATCTCTTTATTATGCATTTATTATTCTTAAATGCCACTGAGTCAGTTCAGACTCATACTGACCCCACATAGAGTTTCTGCTGAGGGGATGCTGGGTGTCCAGCATGGTGTTAGCCGGCTTCACTGGTATGGAGCCATTACCCCATTCTACACAGGAAGACTTGGAGGGTCAAAGATCCCTCACTGGTGAGCCCAGCCAGGCCGGATTTCCGGGGTTCCTCTCGCTCTTGTGAGAAGCCCCAATAGTGCAGTGGTGAGGAATGGCCAGATGCTAGCTGGAAAAGGTCTGTTCGAACCCACTATCAGCTCTGAGGGAGCAAGAGGAGGGGTTTGCTTCTGTGCAGCGGACAGGGTCACTGGTCAGACTGAACAGCAGTGCACCCAGAGGTGAGTGAGCTTTAAGGAGCCCCCATGGTGCTGAAGGAGCTCTGGGAGCGTAGTGATTATGAATCGTGCTGCTAATCTCACCGTCAGCAGTTCGAAACTAACCGCTGTTCTGGGGGAGAAAGATGAGACTTTCTGCACCCATAAAGATTCACAGCCTCGGAAACCCTGTACAGGGTCGCTATGAGTCAGAACCGACTCCACGGCACACCACCACCACCCCCAGCACTCTGCTGCTAACAAAGAGGTCAACAGTTCAAACCCACCAGCCACTCCAGAGAAACCCTACAGAACAATTCTGCTTGTCCTGTGTGTCGAACAGAGATGAGTGAGATTCGACTTTATTTCTTCCCTAAACGTGTGTTAAGTATCCA
>NW_006408559.1:19556970-19569382 GCF_000296735.1 Chrysochloris asiatica
TGGAGCTCCCCTCACAGACAAGTGAGCTGCTAGGCTCCGGGAGGTCCAGGAATCTGTGGTTTCCACACAGTCAATGGAGCTCCCCTCACAGACAATCAACCCGATGTTTGTGGAGTGGATTCGGACTCAGACTGGCCTGGCCCCAGGTTAGAGCAGAACCAACGGCCAAGGGTGTTCTTACTTGTCAATCTTTGTGTAAACGGACCTCCAGGACTTTCTTCTGCAGCACCTCGGAGGGTGGGGGCTGGGAGCTAGAACACATAACATTTAGGTTCATTCAGAAGAGTCCTTCTACCATGAAGCAGAACGTGGAAGGAGGGGTGGGGAAGCTAGTTTGAGGACTGGTGTTTTCTGAACACTCCCCGACAATCTTGCAGGAAGGGCAGTCGGGATGCTTCTTAGAGCTGAGGATGGTGAGGTGACTCTCACATGCTGCAGATGTGTTACTGAGAGGGACCAATCACTGGAGAGGAGACTCATGAATGGGAAAGTGGGGCAAGCTCTCCAGAGAGATGAAATGACACGGGGCAGCAGCAGTGGGTTCAGACTGAACAGTAATTGTGAAGCTGGCCCAGGCTGGGCAGTGGTGTGCATAGGGTCTCTGCTGGTAGGAGCTAACTCCAATACACGTAACAACAGTATCTCTCTTTGTCCGGGCCCAGGGTCTGACCAGGCTGACCAATTCTTGTCTCTCAGGCTGCGACAATGAACCCCAGGCTTCAGAGATGGGATTGTGCCTTCCTTAGAGCCCTTCTTGGAAATGGATGGAAACCATGAGGGCAGTTCTTAGTAGCCTTGCTTTATTACGTAATGCAAGAGCTTCAGAAGAGGGGCCAGAGCCCTCCCACTGGGCCTGGGGCTGGGACTCTCCCTGCTGCCACCCTGCACACGTTAAGTCAGGGAATTGTGCTCGAAGATTAAAGGTCAGGGGGTAAAACCCAAACCATACTGTTCTCATTGTGATTTCCTGTTTATTTTACTTCAAAACGCCTTTTCCACTCCCTTGCAGAATCAGAACACCTACCCTGGAGGCTAAACCCACCAAACTGTGAGCCTGGGAGGAACCCCACCTCTCTTCCCCTCCTCACTCCTTCCCTCTCCTCTTCCCATTCACAGATGCTCAGAGGCATTTTCATTGTCTTCAGCTTCAGCCTGAACTTGCAGAAGAGCAATTGATAGTCTGTTCCTCAGTCCGCCCCTGGCCTTGTTTTGACTGATGATACAGAGCTTTTCTACCATCTCTTCCCACAATTTGATTTCTGTGTGTTCCTTCTGGTGAGGTCCATGTGTATAGTCTGTCACCAAGCCATATTTTCCAACTAGTGATCCTTCCTCTTTGTCTCCACCCTTAGCATGACAATCACCAGCAATTAATATGTCTTGATTACATGCTTGGTCAATTTCAGACTGAAGAAGTTGGTAACATTTTTAAGTTTAATCATCACTGACTGTAGTGGTTGGTGCATAAATTTGAATAATAGTTGTATTAATTGATGTCCTAGGGTTCTGGTGTGGCATGATAGGGTAAATACACTGGACTGTTAACCACAAGGTCAGTGGTTCAAATCTGCCATGCACTCCTTGGAAACCCTATACAGGATAACTATGAATTCGAAGTGACTCAGTGGCACTTAACAACAAACTGGTCTTCCTTGTAAGCATGTGCATAGTATCCTATCAAAGACAGTATTGTATTTCAAAATAGATGTTCAAATGTTCTTTGTGATGATTAATGTAACACCATTCTTCTTCAACTTGTCATTCCAGCATGGCACCCATGTGACTTTCACATTAAAAACAGCCGCTACTAGTCCATTCCCACTCTCAGATCCCTAAGACATCGATCCTTATGCTTTCAGTTTCATTGTTGACAAGTTTCAATTTTCCTAAATTCATACTTTGTACAGTCCATGTTCTGATTATTAGTGGACACTTGTAGCTATTTCTTCTCCTTTAGACTTGTGCTCCATCAGCCAACGAAGGTCCCCAAAGCTTTACTCCATTCATGACATCATGCTCCACTGTACTTTGAGGAGACAGCTCTTCCCCAGTCATGTTTTGAGTGTCTTTCAACCTGAGGGGCTCATCTTCAGCGCTACATCTGACAATGTTCACTGCTATTCATAAGGTTTTCAGTGGCCAACCATTCAGAAGTGGGCCCCCTCACCTTCTTCCTAGTCTGTCTTCATCTGGAAGCTCAGCTGAACCCTGTGCACCATGAGTGACCCTGCTGGGATTTAAAATACCAGGGTTCCAGAATCACAACAACACAGAAGCTTCCACAGTACAACACACTGATAGATGAGTGGGGGAGGGGGTCATCTGTTACCCCCATTTAGAATATAGATGGATGCTTCCAAGGCCTGGTGAGGAGAAGCCAACATTGGGATGCTATCATGTGATGAATCTAGAGCAAACATATGCCCATCAGTCAGAAGACCACTGCTGTGACCCAGATACCCAGTGTGCCTTCCCAGGGACAAGAGACAGGAGTGGCGCCAGGTTGCCTGAGGTCAAGGAGTCCAGCAGTGCAGATGTGTAAGTACATTAGGAAATGTTGCCTGTGTCTACCCTTAAAGCAGGAGTCCTGGTGTGGTACTGTAGGATAAGCCTTGGACTACTAACTGCAAGGTCAGTGTTTCAAGCCCACCCGCTTCTCCTCAGAAACCCTTTACAGGGTCACTGTTTGTTAGAACGAATTCAACCACACTTAACAACAACAACTCATCCAACAGGTGGATTCAACAACTTCCTGGAATGACGTTATTATTGGAGGGCACATCTTAATTGTCTGACTTTGTCTAAAGACGTTTCTAGAAGATGTAAGATACTTGACGAATACCTTCTACAGAGCCCTGGTGGACTCCTGGCGTGCCATTGTAGACTCAGTACTAGACTTTGAACCACAAGGTCGGCAGTTCAAACCCATCAGCTGCTGCTTGGAAACCTTGTACAGGGTCGCAATGAGTCAGAATCGACTCGATGGCACTTAACAACAACAGGGAGCCTTAGGAGTGTAGTGGATTATGAACTGGGCTACTACTAACGGCAAGGTCAGCAGTTCAAATCTACCACAGGAGAAAGATGAAGCTTTCTTGTCCTGTAAAGATTTGTAGCCATGGAAACCCTGTCCTGGGTCACTAGGAGTCAGAACTGACTTTGTGACACACGACCACCATCAACCAACATAGTAACTCCAGCGTGACCATTTTGTATCAGGAAATGCCTTTCTTTAATATTCCAATGAGAACAGAAACTGAAGTTGGTTACTTGGTTGTTTAATCCAATTAGAAGAACACTTCCTCATCGGTGGAAGAATAGCTTTTCTGAACCTACAAATAGTCACCTTCATATCACCTTTCAGCAGGAAATGCAGGCTTACATGTGTATGTGGAGTAAGCGGGCCCAGATGACAGCTGGTGTGTGTCAGTGACTTTAGATTACATCCAGTGTGATTACTTCCATCGGATTTCTTGGGAGTAAATGAACAGGCTATGGCATTTTTCAGCTCTCAAGGTTGACTTGCACTGAGGCAGTATCTAGGTACAATAAGACATCATGGATAGTCGATGCTGTTTCAGATCTGAACGATCAATACTAGGTAATAAAGAAAAAAAGCCACATTATAAGTGGAGCTATGAACATTTTTGCTGCCCAAGAAGGTATAAATCCCGAAGAACCGACCGTAATGTAAAGGTTGGCATCACTATTAACAGCACACAGAACATGGGCTATGGAATCATATCTCTGTCTGTCACTAGCTGTGTGACTTGGAGTCATAACTTCTCCAAGGACCTGCCACCCAGTTTTGACGACAGAGCTCCCGGCTTGTGCTCATGCCTGGCCATTCACCTGCTCTGTGGCATCCCGCCGGGAGCCTGAAGGAGCTTTCTGAAATGTAGGGGTAGGTGGTAAGGTCACGGCCTTAAAGGGTCATCATGAAGGGAAAGCTCTGCGTCCAGCATTTGTTGTCCTGTTCCTCCTGCTGGTATACCCCAGATACCCCTGGGGGGCCTTTCTCTCTGTTCTGGAGGAGAGAAGTCCAGATCAGGGTCCCAGCCATGTTGACTGCTCACTGCTTCAGGGTTGCTTGGTTCCTTGGTTTCTGGATGGGTCTTCACACAGAGTCTGTCTCCCACTGCGTGTGTGTCTGTGTTAGGTAATGCTGCCTGTGTCTCCCCATAAAGCAGGAATCCTGGGTGAGCAGGAGGGATGAGATACAGACCCCGTTCAGCTCAGGTATGAGTGAATTAGTACAGCAAAGAAAACCCTGTTTCTACGCAGTATTCCACTATCGTCTTGTTTCTGCTGCTCTTGTTAGCTGTCTTGGAGCTGCCCCCCACCACACACACACACACACACACACACACACACACACACACACCTCACAGTGACCCCATGCATCACCTGGTCCTGAGCTGTACTGTTGTTCACTTGTCACAGTTAATGCACATAACTGCTAATGGAAAGTTTGGCTGTTTGTCACCCCAAGATGCTCTGAAGAAACTTCTGGTGATCTACTTCCAAAGACTCAGTCACTGAAAACCCTGTCTGTCTGCTCTGACACATATGGGGGTCCCATGGACCAGAATCAACTTGACAGCAACGGTTTGGGGTTGTTTGGGGATTTTTTAGCTGTGGGATCACCCACTGTTGCTGAGATGATGCCAAAGGGTCTATGGTCTGACTTTTCAAAACAACAACAAAAACTTTATAAATCATTATGTTTTTAAATTGACACATAAAGAGGAAAAAGTTCTGGAATGTTCTCTCTCACTTTGTAATATGATTTCTTGCACTTCTAGGAAATGATATTAACTTATAATGTAACACCTAATGGCTATGTATTAGATTATAAATTAGTGTTTAGTGAAATAGCATTATGGGTAACTGCTATTTTTTTCTGAAAAGACGATGTAATGTTGAACAGACATACACAGACACATTTTACGTTCTGAACTGGAAGCTTCACTGGAGACGAAGGCCTTAGACAAGGACAATGGAAATGCTACAGGGATGGTTTTTAAAACCTGGTAGGAATACAATGTAAAAACAAAACAAAAAAAAAACAAAAACATTGCATACACTTTCACTCAAGTAAAATGGGGAGAAATTGTCTATATACAAGGAAGATAGACCTTTCCCCCATTAGAATTCTTGCAAGTGAAACCAAAACGGATTATCTTTGAGTCGCTTCTGACTCAGAGCAATTCTGCAGGAGCAAGTAGAACTGTCCCATGGTGTTAACTTCTGTCAAGTCGGTTCTGACTCATAGTGACCCTGTCTCTCATAGTGACCCTGTCTAGGCTTTCCAAGGAGCAGCTGGTGAGCCAGAACTGCAGACCTTGTGGTTCAAACTCACCCTGCAGTGCAGCGCATGAACCCGGTAGAACTGCCCCTGAGGATTTCCCAATGTTAGATCTTTATGGAAGCAGAACGCTTCTTCTGTCTCCCCAGGAGCAGCTGGTGGGTTTGAACCTCTGACCTCTTAGTTAGTAGCCTAATGCTTATGCCACAGTGTCACCAAGGCTCCGTTATAAGTGACAGAGGGTTGCTTTCTCAGTCAAAACTTGACAGGAGTGTGACCATTGGAAATTTCCTGTTATGATCCAGGTTTCCGGTGGATGTTTACATATTTCCTCATGTGATGTTCAAACGGACCTTGCAGTTCAGAGCATGATCCCTCAGTGCCGCACCAGGACTCCAGTATCTATAGAGAGTTTGAACTGCAAGGTCAGTGGTTCAAGCTCACCAGCTGCTCCTCAGAAACCCCATACAGGGTCACTATGGGTCAGAACTGACTCAATGACACTGAACATCAAGAAGCATATAGATCTATATCTAACTGTCCCGTAAAAGGTAATGTTCCTTTTGGTTTCAGCTCACAGATAGATGTGTGAGTGGGTTTCCAGCCCCTCTAATCTAATTCCTTTGGTTATTTGTGGAGATTTTAAAACTCTTGTGATCTTACTTTGTATTGCGATTTCTCCTGTTCTTCCGACAGGGCATGATCCTTGTACGACATCCCACACAGCCTGGTTCGGTAATGCCATCTGATGCTGAGAGGGATTCTTGCCCACGAGTTCGTTATCAGCATAGTTTTAGTTTGACCTCCGCTGTTACACATTCCCGTTGGTTACACATTTCAGTTTGACCTCCATTGGCCACATTCTTTTCCTGTCACCAAGTCCAGCCTCTCCTGAGCCTCTCGACCCCTCACGTTGCTGCCAACGGCTGTGAGCTTATAGTGTCTACTAATGTTCCTAAGGAGCCCTGGTGGTTTACAAGGTGGGCTGCAGTTTGAACCTGCTTTTACTTAATCTTCTCTATGTCCAAGAAAACTTCAGACTATTTATCCACATTGTTAGAGGAATTATCCTTAGAAAGTCATTTAGAATTTCCTTGACTTGCCCCATGCAAAGTCTCTGTCAGGGTGAAAGTTATTTCGTGTTGTTTTTGTGAAATGCCAACGAGTCAGTTCTGAGTCATAGTGACCCTGTATAGGGTTTGCAAGGAGCATCTGGTGGGTTTGAACTGCTGACCTTGTTCACAGTCCAGCGCTGGTCTTACAGCACCACACTCCGTTAGTTACCTTGTATAAATGTTAGCCACTTTGACCCAAATTGCAGATGTGTGGCTCCCTGCAGTAAGCCAAACAACTGTGTTATATTAATTATTACATTTTGAATTAACAAGGTATTTTTTAAGTGAAAAGTGTATCGGAGATACTGTGGAGATGCACTCTTTAGGACCCCCTAGAAATAACACTGACAGCTGTCTGATTTCTGTGTGATTTATTAATGGTTTTCATAATTGAGGAGTATCCTCCCACCCTTCATTGGAGGAGATCCTTGGAGGTTTGAGCAAGTTCCCGACATCAAATATGGAACACTTGGTTTGGGTTACATTAGCAGGTCACTTTGTGGGGGAGGTGGGGTGTAGATCTGGCTGACATTCATCATACACAGGCCTTGGCAGGAACTGTGGGCATACAGTGTTTACTGCATTAGCCATCTCAGGAAGCATTTGCTTGCTCATAGGTTGGTAATGAGCGTATCACAGAACATGGGCCATGAGCAGAGGACTTGGATCCCATCTCGGCTCTTTCTTTCCCTCATAAGTTCCCTTCCAAATGGATTCATCTAGCCAGTCTCAGCACACACTATTCTAAACCTGAAGTCGATCCAGAATGTTGTTAACATTCCAGCTGAGTCCAAGTTGAAATGCAAGTTTCTAGAACAAGATGCTTGAAAGAACTTCTCCATTTGTTTTTCTTCTATGGACAGCCTTGATTTTCAGAACTAACATAGATGTTGTTGGTTTGGTGAGACAAAGCAACAGGGGTGTTCTGCCGTGGCCTCCAGCAGAATCTGTGACAGGGCCTGGCCATAGTGACACGTTCAATTTTGTTTAAGCCTCGATAAAGCTCTCCAAAAACAGGCCAGCTAGCTTCTGTCCATCGATAAAGCTCTCCAAATACAGGCCAGGTAGCTTCTGTCCAGCTCCTGGGAGTGCGGGTTCCTTCCTCTTATCCACTACCTACCTCCAAGTTTCCTTTAGATCTGGGAATCCCTGTGGTCTGCCTCTTAAGAAAGAGCATGCCTCTTTCACATTATCTGAAATTCTCTCCCCTTCCTGTGTGCTGCTCGGGAGAGAGACAGATGCCACACACTCTCCATGGAAAGAGCTTGGAAGCAGAAAATAGACAAGGTTATGAATAGAGAACAAACCGGTTCTCATTCCTGCTCCTAGTGGATTCTGAGAGACTTCCTTGTGGGCAGCAGGCTTCATGAAGTCTCCTTCAATTTAAGGGATGGAGAAGGCAGGCGTTCAAGTGAGCCTCTTACCTGGCCGCTGTGTTTTGGGTGAGTCTCAGTAAGCACACTGGATGAATGGGATTGGATGGAAATGAACCAGAACATTGGAGGCACCTCTTTCAGAGAAGCATTGAACTTCAAGGAAGGCACCTGATCACCCTCTAATGGAGAGGAGGGACAGAAATGTATCTGTCTGTGGAATGTAGAAGGGGCCCTTGTGGCGCTGTGCTTAGGCATTGGTTATTATTCACAAGGTTAGAGGTTCAAGCCTACCAGTTGCTCCATGCATGAAAGGTGAGGCTATTTGCTTCTGTAAAGGTTTTCAGTCTCACAAACCCATGAGGCACGTCTTCGCTGTGAGGTAGAATCAGCTTGGTGACAGGGGATATGGGGTATGGGATATTGAGATTTTGGGACAAATTTGCTGCAAAAGGTCTCTTTAAAGTGTTAAAGACAAAACAAAGATGTCGCTTTGACAATTACAGTGCAGCTGACTCAATCCCGTTATGTGCATACGGAAGTTTTTGTGTAGTTGTCAGTGAATAGGAAGACAGAACAAGGATCCGTGCATTGTCATTGTGGTGAAGAATGCTGGCCAGATCATGGACGACCAGAGAACCAACCAATCAGTGTTGGAAGAAGTACAATCAGAATGCTCCTTGGAAGTGAAGCTGCACATGTCGTCAGAAGGGACCAGTCCCTGGAGAAGCACATCATGCTTGAGAAAGTGGAGATTCAGTGAAAAGATGAAGACCCCCAAGGAGATTGCGGGCACCAAGGCTGTAGCAATTGGATCAAATGGATCAAATGGAATGGTTGTAGGGATGGTTCTGATCAGGCCGTGTTTCCTTCTATTGAGCACTGGTCACTGTGAATTGGAACCAACTTGATGTCCCCTAACACCTATAACCACTTCTTGAACAGTGAGAACCAACTCAATGTTGCCTAACAACCTCAGCCGTCTTCAGAATGGTGAGACCACAAGTATCTGGTCTTTAAAGCCCCCTTCATGTGGAATGTTCTGTTATTACTGTGGTCCTGGGAACAGAACCATGAATTAGACCCGGGACACCACCCCAGATGTGCCTGTGTGCTGGAAAGGGGACACCTGAGTGGACTACCATTAATGGGAAATGGGTCATTCTCCCAGGAACATACAGGACATGGCCCTGACGTGACCATGGGGCCTGTGTTAGAGTGTCCAGTTCTGCCACAGACAGGGAGGTGCTCAGGAGCTGCCGGGGTGACACGAGACAATGAGTGCTGCTCATTGTGGTCACTGTTGGGGTGAGTGAGTGACACAACTGGGCCACAGCCACCTGTGCAAGCTATTTGGGTGACTTGGAAGCCGTATTTCTGTTAGTTACACTACGAATTGCTTACCCCATTTAGGTTGTTACCATGAACTAGGTCTTTCCTGCTGCGAAGCTTGTAAAGGTGGGGACCCTGGATGCTGTTTCTTCTCCATCATCATGAGCTTAATCTAAAGCCTGAGAAGCGAGGCACGCAGCCTGGGTAAAGAAATAAATGAAAGTGAGTAACCGTGGAGCTCAGGTGGGGACGCCTACTCGCATCCACAGTCCTTCCTGATGACTCCGGCTGCAAAGGCATCTGTCAACTGAATTGACTGCGAATCAAAACCCACTTCCGGCTGAGTAGAGCAATCTGGGGATGCTGTGTGCCTGTGGGTGTTACAGCTCACCTGTGTTGTCGCCTGCAGCTGGTTATGTTAAAAAGGAAGATGGACTCTGAGCCGAAAGACTATGGGGAAATGACACAGACCACCATAGAATTTGAACATAAAACGTCTTAATAACCAAGTTAAGGCGCTCAGCACCATCTCCGACTTCATTCAGTAAGTCAGGGGTGTTTGGAGGTGTACAGAAACATGTCTAAAGTCTGCATGTTGTAAAGTCTGCATGGAGAACTGGAAAATCGTCTATACTGACAGTCGTTAGGAGAACAGAATTAGTGTTGTGCAAAGTGGTCTTTAGGAGACAGCACTGAGGAAATACAAAAGGACATCTTTCACCAAAGGCCACCGAAAAGTCTCCATGACGTGAGTAATTTAACTAGCATGAACTTTAAGAAAAGAACACAACAGAAGTAAAATCAATAGATTAAAAGTTGCCTTTTACACTGAAGAAGTGTAAGGTGCATTGAAGGAATTGGCAAAGAACAGGCTCCAGGAATTGATGGAATAAAAAATGAACTTTAAAGAGAGTGAGGTGGCACAGGAGGCACTCACTCATCTATGCCAAGAAATTTGGAAGACAACTGTCTGGCCTACTGATTGGAAGAGATCTGTATTTGTGCCCATTCCAAAGACAGGTGACCCAACGGAATGCAGAAATCATTGGACAATATCTTTGATATCTCATGTGAGTAAGTTTTACTAAAGGTAATACAGAAATGGCTGCTAGCATTCATTGACAGAAAACTTTCAGAGGTTCAAGTCAGATTCAGAAGAGGCCGTGGAATGATGGGTATCATTGTTGATGTCCGATGGATCTTGACTGAAAGCAGAGAATACCAGAATGGTGTTTACCTGTGATTTATTGACTATGCAAAGGCTTTCCATTGTGTGAATCATGACAAACTATGGACAACATTGCAAAGTATGGGTATTCCAGGACACTTAGTTGTGCTAATGAGGAATCTGTACCTGGGCCAAGAGGCAGTTGTTCAAATAGAACATGGGAACACTGAATGGTTTAAAATTAAGAAAGGCGTGTAACAGTATTGTATTCTTTCACCATACTTACTCAACCTATATGCTAAGCAAATAATCTGAGAAGTTGGGTTATATGAAGAAACACGTGGCATCAGGATTGGAGGAAGACTCCTTAGCAACCTACGATATGCAGATGATACAACCCTGCTTGCTGAAAGTGAAAAGGAATTAAAATACATACTGATGAAGATCAAAGAACACAGCCTTCGGTATGGATTGCATCTCAATGTTAACAAAACAAAAATCCTCACCACTGGACCAATAAACAACATTCTTATCAATGGAGAAAAGATTGAAGTTGTCAAGGACTTCATTCTTCTTGGATCAACTATCAACACTCATGGAAGCAGCAGTCAAGAAATCAAACGATGTATTGCATTAAGTAAATCTGCTGCACAAGACCTTTTTAAAGTGTTGAAGAGCAAAGATGTCAGCTTGAGGACTAAGGTGCGCCTGACCCAAACCATGGTATTTTTAATAACTTCATATGCATGTGAAAGTGGGACAGTGAATAAGAAAGACCATAGAAGAATTGATACATTTGAGTTATGGTGTTAGAGGAGAATATTGAAAGTACCACAGATTGTCAAAAGAACCAATAGATCTGTGTTGGAAGAAGTGCAGCCAGAGTCCTCTTTAGAGGCCAGGATGGCCAAACTTCGTCTGTCATACTTCGGACATATTGTCAGGAAGGACCAGTCACTGGAGAAAGATATCATGTTTGGTAAGGTGGAAGGTCAGAGAAAAAGAGGAAGACCTGCAGCTAGATGGATTTGCAAAGTGGCCACATCAATGGGCTCAAGCGTGGGAACAATTGTGAGGTTGGCCCAGTATCAGGCAGTGTTTCATTTTGTTGTACATAGGGTCGCTATGAGTCAGTACCAACTCGATGGCACCTAGTAACAACAACAGCAATTAGTTCAAACTTGCCAGCCCCTCTTTGGAAACTGTATACAGGGTCACTGTGAGTTGGCACCAACTCAACAGCACTTAACAATAACAGCAATTTTCTAAGATGAATCTCTTTGTACACTTTCTCCGTCATGTTACTGTGAACCATACCTTCATTTACACTTTCTTTTATTCAAGAAACAATTCCTTTATCGCAGATGAAAGTAAAATTTTACTAAAAGTCAGTCCAAAGCATTGGCAACAGTACAAGCAGAAATTCAAGCCGGATTCAAAAGAGGACACGGAACTCGGGACATCATTGCTGACGTCAGCTGGCTCTTGGCTGAAAGAAGGGCATACCAGCAAGATGCTTACATGTACTTTATTGACTATGCAAAGGCACCCAGTTGTGTGGATCATAATCTGTGGATAACTTGCAAAGACTACATATTCCAGAACACTTCATTTTACTCAGAAGGCAGCTGTTCTAACAGAACAAGGAGACACTGAAGGTTTTGAAATCAGGAAAGGTGTGAGCCAGGGTTATATGATAAACAAATAATTCAAGAAACTGAATTATATGGAGAAGAACATGGCATCAGAATTGGAGGAAGACTCATTAACAACCTGAGGTAAGCAAATGATACATTTTGCTTGCTGAAAGTGAAGAAGACTTACAATACTTACTGATGAAGATCAAAGACTAGAGCCTTCAGTATGGATTGTACCTCAGTGTAAAGAAAACGAAACTCCTCACAAACTTGATTTTTCTTGAATCCACATTCAGTGCTTCTGGGGGCTGTTGTTGTTGTTGTTAGGTGGCATCGAGTCAGTACTGACCCATAGTGACCTTATACCCAGCAGAACAAAACACTGCCCAATCTTGGGCCAACCTCACTACTGTTGCCACGCTTGAGTCCATTGATGCTGCCACTTTGCCAATCCATCTCGTTGGGGGTCTTCCTCTTTT
>NW_006408559.1:19572687-19648706 GCF_000296735.1 Chrysochloris asiatica
CGCTCTTGTGAGAAGCCCCAATAGTGCAGTGGTGAGGAATGGCCAGATGCTAGCTGGAAAAGGTCTGTTCGAACCCACTATCAGCTCTGAGGGAGCAAGAGGAGGGGTTTGCTTCTGTGCAGCGGACAGGGTCACTGGTCAGACTGAACAGCAGTGCACCCAGAGGTGAGTGAGCTTTAAGGAGCCCCCATGGTGCTGAAGGAGCTCTGGGAGCGTAGTGATTATGAATCGTGCTGCTAATCTCACCGTCAGCAGTTCGAAACTAACCGCTGTTCTGGGGGAGAAAGATGAGACTTTCTGCACCCATAAAGATTCACAGCCTCGGAAACCCTGTACAGGGTCGCTATGAGTCAGAACCGACTCCACGGCACACCACCACCACCCCCAGCACTCTGCTGCTAACAAAGAGGTCAACAGTTCAAACCCACCAGCCACTCCAGAGAAACCCTACAGAACAATTCTGCTTGTCCTGTGTGTCGAACAGAGATGAGTGAGATTCGACTTTATTTCTTCCCTAAACGTGTGTTAAGTATCCATTGTGCACTCAGAATTGGAAAGGCTGTGTGGGAGGGATGAATGAGACAGCGGAGATGTGCGGATAGAGAGACAGCAATGGGCAGTCAACACAGGGGCCCCCGTTACTGGTTTTTCTAATTCTCTCATTTCAGTCCCGGAAGATTCATCTCCTACATCTTTGATGTTGTAACTGGAGTTGCACATTTTAAACCCCATGCATTTTACAATATGCATGATTTTAACTTCTCTTCTATTTGGATTGTACAGAGACTTGGGACCAGCTTTCGACAAAGAGCTTTTCAATTTTTCATAGCTTCTGTTTCACACTGACAATTACGGGGAAGTAGAGTGGGGTAGGGAGGGAAGCAGCCTTAAAGACAGAATCAAGTAGTCCCCCTAAATGGATCAGCACTGAGCATATTGACCCCCAAGTTCATCAAATATGCTACTGTTTATTCTATAATAATTTAATGGTTTCTATTGATATCGATTTGAGTAATGATACTACATACTCTGCACATATGCAAACCCCCCCTTACCAAACGAATTGCTGTTGAGTTGAATTTGACTCATGATGACCCCAGAGAATGGAGTCCAACTGGCTGTCATCCTGAGAGTGACTGGTGGATTTGAACCGCTGACTTCACGCATGTACATTCAGCTGGTGTATTTTACTTCAAACACAACAGTGTTCTTGAGATGAGAAGCAACATGGACCAGCCAGCTTCTCACTGCAAAGTTGTGTCTGTATCACTGCATCATTTCCAAGGATAAAATTTCACTTGCTGTTTTCATGAACATTCATGACTGTGTGGTGTTTAGAGAGTTACGTTGGTATCAGTTTGAGAAACATCCGTGAGCACATAGAACATAATGACGGCAAACCCTCCCTTGCGCAGATCTCTCAGCTTCTCATTTGGGTTCAGTGATCCTTTGGAATGACCACACAGAACTCAGGTGCTGTTCTCACAGTTACCGGGTGGATTAGGACACTGAGCAGGTTCCAGTGCAGGCTCAGAAAATGCTCAGGGCACGTCTTACATTCAGGGCAGCCTCTCCTCAGCTGCACCCTCAGCCTCCCAGTCACAGGCCCCTTGTCCTCTGTCCTGCTCCAGCAATGTCAGGAAACTCTTTCAGGGTTGCCGATACATACACACAGGGCACTCCATTCGGCTGTCAGCTTCAGACCAAAGATCTGTGAGTCAGCTTATGGAGCTCCCCCAAGTATGTGCCTGGAGACCCCCTATTCTGCAAGCAAGACTCCTGCCCGAGTCATTCAGCTGGACTTCCTCCATGGGCTGGGCAGCTCATCAAGTCTGTCTCCTGCTCTGGCTCTGGGTTCTGCAACTGCTGTTTCTCTGCTGCTTTGCTCCTTGGCTCCAGTACAATGCATAGGGACCACCTCAGTGTCCAAAGCATGCACTCCACTCCGGACTCGTGTTCTTTGATGATAGTAACAACCTCTCTCCTGCTTCTGAAATGATGCATTCTAAACCCAACAGGATGGCCACATTGGCCCATCCCTGCAGTTGATGCCCAAGTGTTTACAATCACGGTCCTGTTAACAATCACTCACAAGGGAACCGTATCATCTCTCTCTGTCATCTCTTCTCCAGACCCATCAGGAAAATTTTGTTTGTCAGTAGTTTACACTATAGCTGTGGCTTTTGTCTATGGCTAGAGGAGAACTTAAATGATTCACAACACCACAACATATAAAGCAGATGATAGACAGCCACTGATTTACAGAAACTAGGCTGAGCTAGCCAGTCTATTGGTAGATAAAGCAGTCTATTTGTATAGAAGGACATTGTTGAAATCTCCCCTTGTGTGTGTGTGTGTGGTTTAGGCACATAAAAACAAAAAAGCCAGTTGCTATTAGTTAGCTACAATACATAGTTGTTGTTGTTAGGTGCCATCCAGTTGGTACCTTAACAACCTGTGATAGGCCCATGATACATCTTCCTTGCTGAATGCAAAGAGGACTTACTGATGAAGATCAAAGACCACAGCTTTCAGAGTAGGCTGCACCGCAGTATAAAGAAAACAAAAATCCTCACCACTGAACGAATAAATACCATCATGATAAAGGGGGAAAGGACTGACGTTATCAAAGACTTCATTTTAGTTTCAATGACGTGTATTACATTAGGCAGATCTGCTGCACAAGACCTCTTTACACTGTTCAAGAGCAAAGATGTCAGTCTGAGGACTATTTCCAATAGCCTCATATCATATGAACGTGGGACTATGAATAAGAAAGACCATAGAATTTATTCATGAGGTTTGGTGTTGGAGAAGACTATTAAACTTACCATGAACTGCCAGAAAATGAAATCTGTGTTGGAAGATGTACAACCAGAATCCTTCTTAGAAGCCAAGATGGCCAGACTTTGTGTCTTGTACTTCAGACATATTATCAGGGGGGGCCAGTCCCTGGAGAAGTTGGTAAATTAGAGAGACAGTGAAAAAGAGGAAGACCCCAAAGAAATGGGCTGACACAGTAACAGCACCGGGGGCTCAATCATAGTTACAGTTGTGAGGATGGTGCAAGACCATGTGTGGTTTTTTGTTTAGTTGTACATAGGGTCTCTAGGAGTTGGAACCGACTTGATAGCACTTAACAGTAACAATAACTGCTTTGAGGAGGCAGCTCTTCCCCAGCCGTATTTTGAGTGCCTTCCAACCTGAGGGTTCATCTTCTGTCCAATCAATCTGACAGAGCTCTCCTTCTAGTCTTAAGATTTTCAGTCAATAGTCATTCAGAAATTGTTTTCTTCTCCTTCTTGCTAAGCTCTCTCAGTCTGGAAGCTTTGCTGAAACCTGTCCATCATGGGTGGCCCTGTTGGTATTTAAAATACTGGTGGCATAGCTTCCAACCTCATAGCAACATGGAAGTCACTAAAGTATGACAAACTGACAGATAACTGGTGGGGATGAGGAAGAAAATGGAATAAATAAAACTCCAGCATAAAGATGTTTGTCATACCACACACAGTGGATTTCATATTTTTTAGGAAGAGTGAGCACTGTGCAAAAAATTGAATTTTTTTTTTTTTTTTTACAAAGATAAGATAGAAGTAAATATAGTAAAAGCTTTTAAAGACTCTAAAATGATTTAAGGCAGTGAAGCAAGAAACACCTCAGTGCCCTTGCTGATTCTTCTTGGAGAAGAAACCCCAGGTCCAACTATCTACTTGGTTTGGGAGCTCTCTACTAATCTCCAAACTATTAATGTCTTTTGACCCTTATCAGTCAAGAAATTTAGGAACTTCTTTGAAAACTCACAGGAATTAGATTAAAAGAAAAAAATCAGTTGCCATTGGAATATCCCAGCAGATCTTTTTGCATACGAGGTGCACCATGTTGGCACTCCACAGGGAGAGATGGAAGTATGCGGTGTCTGTTAGACATGATGCTTCGACTCAGCCCAGTGCTACGTACCCATCTGAGCTCAGACAGACACTAGGACAGACAGGTCTCTTCCCAGCAATGAAGTTCTAGGAACTGGAACAACTACATAGATTGAAATGACTTACATTCTCCATGGACATAAATATGAAGGGGCTTAAAAAAGTTCATGGAAAAATGGAATCAAAAGATAATGTAAGTTTTCCATGAGCTTGTTGAAGCTCCCTTATACACTCATACAACTCCTCCCCCGCAAACCACTAACTACATAAGAATTTTTGGAATTTACTGGTTGCCAGGTTTCCTGTCTATTAATAATAAAGCTAGACGAGCTCGTTTCCATAGCGCATTCCCCCTTGGCTCCACTTTCAGAGAAACTGTAGACAGACCTGTAAGGTGAGCCATAACACCAGGGAGGTACACACTCCTTAGGACAGTAAAACCACAGCAAATCCAAAGAGCAGCATTCGCTCTGGGAGAAAGCTCAGAGGGAGGAGGTGGAAGAGTGCCACTCCACTGTGGGGTGATAATCAACGTCAGGAAACAAAATGCGCATAACTTGCTGGATGGACAACCAATTCGCGCCATAAACAGGATATCTTCATAGGAGACACCTAAGGCTCTGTGATTCTAACTTTGGTGTTGGAAACAAGCGTAGAAGAAGAGAAGGAAGGTGGCTTTTTCAGTCTTCACTGTGCAGAGTAGACATACATAGTTAACTCTCAATGGACCATATCAGTAAGCACTTTAAATTGTATGCATTTCATATACTAATCACTCAAGACCCAAAGTAAATGAGATCGGGTCTAACCTCTCAGGTAGCTCTTTTTCTTTGGTGAAGAAGGCAAGCAAAGAGACACTATGTCACAGAGTGGTAACAAGGGGAGTTCTTCTGTGTAAGCCCAGTACGTTATGTACGTACTGGATTGCTTACCATGAAATTCAGGGTTCAAAACCACCAGCTCTTTGAAAATCCCACACAGAACCGACTCCATGGCACTTCACAGTAATTCTAACATGAGGGGAAGGACATGGCAGTAGGTAAAGATTTACCATCTTTGAAGCCCTATGGTGGTGGTTCTGCTCGGTCCTGCAGGGTCACCACGAGTCCAAATCCCCTCCATGACAGAGATTTAGTTTATGATAAGAGTGTAAATAAAATTTATTGGGTGTGCAGAAATGGAAGAACAGCCTGGCACATTTTGAGAGATTGACTAAAAGTAATTTGTGATTTAAATAGGCCACTTGTGAAAGCTCTAAGGGTTTTATTGATTTTCTAGATCTGCACAAAACATCACTGCTAATCACTTCCCGCCACCAGGTTTTAAAACATGAATCCCAAGGCCTGAGGAATTCACTGACTTTTCTAAAGACATTCATTTTGTTCGTGATGTAAAGCCATCCAGGTCTCCTACTGTCTTGTGATTTCCAAGTCATGTGCCCTCCAAGTGTTGTCCAGAATAGATAAATCCATAGCTGAACAGATGATTAATTTCTAGCCAGCTATCAATAGATAGATAGATAGAGTTGACCAATAGGTGATGTAGATGGATAGATGGATGGATTGAAGCACATAGATAGATGATAGGTGATATTGATGGATGGTGGATGGATGGATGGTGTGAATGGATGGATGGATGGACACATAAATAGATGACTGATAAATAGTCGATATGAATGAATAGACGGATGGAGAGCTGCTATTGAGTTGAAACTGGCTCATGGTGCATAAAAGTAGGTCCTGCTGCCAGGTCCTGGGGATGCTCACAATCACGCATGTTTTAGTCATTGTGCAAATCCATTTCTCCGAAGGTCTTCCTCACGCTCAGTGGACCTCTGCTTCATTGATGTCCTCTTCCAGCAATTGGTCCTGCCTAATGACATTAAGGAAGATGGCTGTAAAATGTAATTTTGTGATCCATAAGGTTAACTTTTGTAAGTTGGTATCCGATCTTTCTTTCTGGTCTGTCTTAGGCTGGAAGCTCTGTTGAAACTTGTCAACCTCTGGTGATTCTGCTTGTATTTGAAATAGTGTTTGCATAGCTTCCAGTATGGCAGCAAAACACAAGCCACCACACTGCGACACACGGACAGCCCAGTGGTGCTTGAGGATGTTTGGATCGTCTAAAACCCAACTCTTCCTGGGGCCACCTCACTGTCTGTGTTTCTGTGTGCTCACCTGCGCAGTGGGCCTTTTTAGGATCACCTCCTCCTTTGCGTTTAATGTCACTCCTATCTGGAATGTTCTCTCAGATCATTGCTCCTCTGGCTCCTTCTCCTTATCTCACCCGAGTTGTCTTCTCAGAGAAAGTCTCAATGATCCCAAACTGTACAGCCATCTGTCCCCACAAGAGCCCCGTTGTTACAGTCTGTGGTCCCCACAATATTTGTTCTCTGAGATCATTGTATGCGTTTATCATCTGCTTTGCTGAGAGCAGGCCCTAGTCCCTAGTCTTTGCCACATCTGTCTGGTACCCAGCGCCACACAGCAGCACTAAAGCCCTAGTGGGATGTGTGCTGGAGAATGATGAATTCTAGTCCCATAGACTATGTGCAGGGCAAAGGAAGATCTAAAGCTATGGTGATTTGTGGACTGACCTAAGGTAAGAATGATACATTTGTAAAAGGAAAAGAAAAAGGGCATGTTGTCAGAACTTTGTACAGTACTAACTCCTTTAGAGTCAGGCCTTGAAGGTAAAGAGTAAAATATAAATCACTTGCGAAGGTGTAGCTTTCTCCTCTGATTCCTAAGTGCTTAAAAATACTTTAACATGAATCATGGAAGGTTGCAGACATCACAGCAAGGATTCTTCTTCCAAGAAATTTGAAGTAGGGCTTCTAACCGGTTCATTCCAGTTTGATGCCCTGCTGAGAATTTGTATTTGCATGAAGTTATTCTGAATCCGAACCTACAAGTTGACAAGATCTCTGGGCACAGAACTTCTGTTTGCATGCCCTCGGCAGAGAACTCATCACCAGGTGCAGGGTCTGAACAGAGCCAGGGGCATGGCCTGGGGTGCAGCGCTGGCTCCTACACACACACTTGTTGTGTGTGGATGGGGAACTGGCGGGAATGAGGGGCAGCCATCGTTGTCCAAGGTTGAAGAGACGTCTGAGCACTGAGGCCGTCTTCAACTCATAAACACCAATGTGTTATTGTTAAGTGTCGTTGAGTCGGTTCCAATCCACAGCAACCCTATACAGGAATTCCAAAGAACTACCGGTGGGTTTGAACCGCTGATCTTGCAGTTAGCAGTTCAGTGCTTATCCCACAGCACCACACTAGGACTCTAATTCGTAGCGTTGAAGTAAGTAAAGGGCTGTGTGGTGCATGGCGCTGTTCTCACGCACTTTAACTGTGTCAGTAATGAAACACAAAAGTTGCTATTGTCCTTGTTTTCAGGTGCTACTGGGTTGAATCAGAACCAGAACAACCACATACAACACAGGAGAGCTACGGCAGGGTGTTTTCTTGGCTTCTCATGTAACGTCGCAGCCCTGGTGACCCAATGGTTAAGTGCTTGACTGCTCACTGGAAAATTGGTGGTTCAAATCCATCCACCAGAACTGCAGGAGAAAGACCTGGTGACCTGTTTCCATAGGGATGAGGGTCTAGAAAATTCTGTGGAGCAGTTTACTTGGTCACATGGGGTAGAATCTGTGTGTTGAATATTGATAATACAATGTTGATCATACAACAGTTTTTACAGAAACAGATGGTCATTGTTTTCTACTGTGGAACTCCTGGGTAGATTTGAACAGCTGACCTTCCAGGTCCAGTGGAATGCTCATGCATTGTGGTAGCAGGGCTCCTTGACTCACACATCAGTGGCCATAATGCAAAGCTATTTGTGATGTAGTTATACCAATGTGTGAAATGCAAATATATGAGGATAGAAAATTCAGTCCCTTAGGGGACTCCTGGTGTTGCACTGTGTGATCAGCACTGGACTGTGAACCACAAGGCTAGCAGTTCAAACCCACCAGCTGCTCACTGGAAACCCTAGTCACTGTCACTATGAGTTGGAATGGACTTGATGACAATAAAGACAGGAAAGTGTTCTAGGTCACTCACAGGGTTGTAACCTGAAACAGGTTCTTAATCACCTGCTGCTAACACAGTCAACACTCAGAGATAGGACTCAGAGCAAAGAGCAAAGCCTTTATTGTGTATCGATGTACAGGGGAGCAGGAACCTCCCAGATCGGCCTCCCCAAAGGTAAGGAGAAGGGAGGACTTATAGGGATCTTGGATGCAGCATAAGAGCCTGAGGAATTTTAGATACTTCTTCCTTGCTTTGTTTTTCTCAAGTTACACTGACAATCCCAGGCATGCAGTGTAACAGGCCCCATTGGTAATTTCCCAGCAGTGGTTGTTAGTGGCCTCCACTAGAAATGAGCAGCTGTTTTTCTTCCTTCGTGGGATAGTCCTTGGAGTGGGGATTAGGTACCAATTAAAAGAAGAACTGATTAATCTCTGAAATAAAAGAGAAACGGTGGGGTAGTAATTGACTCTGACAGGTAGTTAGACAACAAGCTACGTTTTAACTGTAGCTGTTCTGGCTGTCTGGATCCTATATGACTTTGGCCAAGCTAAGCCATTCCCAGTGTCCTTAGTTTCTCACTGCCCCTGTTTCAGGGGAAGGGATTTTCAATCCTGTTCATGTTTAATGCTCTGTGGAAGATTTACTATTGAATTTAAAACCTAGATGGAAAAGGCTCTTTCTTCATGTGTGCCTGTGTGTGTTCATACATGTATCTGTGTATTTTTGTGTGTGTTCTTATATACATGATTCCATGTGGTTGTGTATGTTTGCCTATCCATGTGTGTGTCCATAGATGTATCTGTGTTCTTGTGTGCTTGTGTGTGTATCCATGTGTGTGTTCATAGTTGTCTCTGTATATCCATGTGTGTCCCTGTGTCTGTGTGTCATGTCTGTGTGTCCACGTGTGTGATCAGAGAGAGAGAGATGTCCTCACTGAAGCCCCAGTCCCCTTCTGCCGCCACTGGCTCCATCATTGTGGGCGATGGACCGTGTGGTATTTATGTATCTTCTGCTTGGCTTCATGCTCCCTGCCTCTGATCAGACAGCATTTCATTTCCAATCTCACAGATGACAGAGGGAAATGCAGAATGTGTTGCTGCGGATGTCAAAAGGTCTGCAGAAGAAAAGACAGCTCTACCCGGATGTCTGAGTTTACAGCAATTGAGAATAAATGCCCATTTCCAATTCTGGGGTCTTGTTTAAGTTATACGTATTCTGTACAGGTTTGCTGTAACCAACACATAAGCAGACTAGAGTAGGCAGTAAAAAGAGAGAACAAGCAAGTGAGAGAAAATACAGTGCCAACTATCCAATCAACTGCATTGTGAACCCATGATGTTAGGCGAACTCTGGTAACATCATGTATCTTGAGAGTTATAATTGATCATTGGTGGTGGTGTGTCATGGAGTCGGTTCTGACATATAGTGACCCTGATTACACACTTGAAATGATAGTCTGATCATGTGAGAAGAGGGAGAGAGCTTTAACCATCTATTCAACCTTCCAGTCTCAAAAATTAATGATTTTTGAGGGGAAAAAAACTTATAAATTTAAGGGCGTTAAAACTTTTGGTTTCTCTTGAAGGACACATTGAATCCAGGTGGGAGTGTGGGGCTCTGACCATGTGCTTGACATTCTAATCCAGAGAAAGGGTGCTGGGGGCTTGACACCAGTCCCTTACCCCACAAGTTTACCATGTTTCATGTTTAAGAAAAGGCCACAATTTTAGAGACTGCAGACCAAAGGACAAAAGAAACAACTGGAGAGAGTGAGTGAAAATGTGGACTAAAGCACAAAATTAGTAAAAAGACCTATTTGCTGGTCAAAAAGAGACGGGGGGAACCCAAGTTTATGGTCTGGAATGGAACTCACCCTCACAGCGCAACTGCCAGCCAAGCACCAGGGAGGCATATGGGGGATTGCAAAACCAGTGAGATATGCACACCATGGGGTAATCAAGCATACAAGATTCACAGGGTGGCATTTACCTAAGGCCACAATCCAAAAGTGGAATGGAAACAAGAATCACGGAAGAAGTGAGATACGTGATGTTACACGGGGGTGGGGTGGGGTGGGGGGACTGCAGTCATGAAATGAAACAAAATGTATGATCTGTTGACTGTAAAGCTGATCATCGGCTCTGTAAATCTTCACTCAATTCACCAAGGTTAAAAGACAAAACTAAAGCAGAAGCACATACACAAAGCATAATATTGTCACACAGCAGGACATATACAAAACTTGTTGTTGTTGTTAAGTGCCATCGAGGCAGTTCCAACCCATAGCGACCCTGTGAAGGGTTTCCAAGGAGCAGCTGGTGAGCTTGAACCACCAACCTTGCAGTTCATACACAAAGCATAATCCCTGACACATAGCAAAACGTATGCAAAACACACCTGACACACAGCAGGACATATACAGAACAGACCTGACACATAGCAGGAAGGAGCTCTGGTAGTGTAGTTGTTACGAATCGGGCTGCGAACCACAAGGTCAGCAGTTCGAAACTACCAGCTGTTCCACGAAAGAAAGATGAGGCTTTCTGCTCCCGTGAAGATTTACAGCCTCGGAAACCCTGTACAAGGTCACTATGAGTCGGAACCGACTCCACAGCACACAACAACAACAACATACAAAACATACCTGACACATGGCAGGATGTATACAAAACATACACAAAGCATAATCCCTGACACATAGCAGGACGTACTACTGCAACACAGCCGGCTACTCCCCACCCCTCAGCTCTTCTGTGTGTCCATTTTCATTTCCCTTTTTCCAGGAGAAGCAGAGTTTGTGTATGTGTACTCATCACAGGCATGGTGTTAGGAGCTGTCCAGGCAGATGGGACACTGCGCGGACTGGCGTCCTTCCCAAGATGGGTGCAGTAGCAGGATTGTGATCCATGGGGTTCTCACTGGCTGATTTCCAGTCCTAGTCCTTCTTAACCTGGAAGCTCCACTTTCACCTGTCTGCATCCCAGCGGCACTCAAGCCCCCACTGACAGATGGGCAGTGGCTGTGTATGAGGAGCACGGGCCGGACTCCAGCCAGGATCTCCCTCATGGAAGTCAGAATTCTCCCTCTATAAAGGAAACACAAGCTTCCATTGTGTCTCCCTTTGGCCAGCTGACCCACCACCCAGTCCCCTCAGCCTCTCTCCAGTGCATTTGTCAGAGAGCACTGTTTGTGGGGCGTCCACCTCTATGCTTGCCAGCACTGACTTTGCCCTTAGCTGAAAGGCCTGGAAGACAGTTGCTAGTACAGACAAGCAGTTAAAACCAAAATCAGGAAAAACATTTTCACCTGAAACATCGGCGCATCTGGTGGGCGGTGGGCTTGCACCAGAAGCATTCTTGGATGCCAGTTTCTTTCCATTCCATGTGTTTGACCACATTCAGGGAGGGTTCCTGACAGTGTGAAAACCGTGTGTGCACATAGCTTTTTTCCTCTGTCCACTCTAATTCCGTCGTGTTCTTCCTTGTTTTCCTTCCATGATCTGTTCTCCTACAGTTCTTTTGTCTTTTCCCTCTCTCTCATCTCTCTCCCTTACTCCTTTTTCTATTTTCTCTTTTTATTTTTATTTTTAAATTTTTATTGTGAATTGAGAGATAATTTACATGGGAGAACATAGGTTTTACATGCATTGTTTCATTGCAATGATTACATTCCCCTCCATGCATTACCATTCAACAGTATTTGCTTCTATTGTTTCTGGTTTTGTTTGGTTGGTTTTTTGTTTTTGTTTTTTTTTGTATGTATACAAAAACACTCAGGAATATAGAATCATTTAAGCAACCAAAGGGATTATGGCCTTAAGGAAATGCTACCCTGTGAATCTTGTGTGTTTGACTACTCCACAGTGTGCATATCTCATTAGTTTTGCAATCCCCCATATGCCTCCCTGCAAGCCTTCCTCCTGGCCATCAGCACACATCTCCTCTTCCTCCTTGAGTCTAGATTCCTCAGCTGCTCCATCTCTTCATGTCCTCATCTCTGCCTTCATCTGTAGTGTCTCTGCTTCCCTGGATAGGGTCCCACAAATTTGCTTGTGCTCTTCTCCCTTGTTGGTCCTAGGGTTCTCTGTTCCTGGAATGTAAAATTAACACTCCCCACTTTGTGTTACACAACTTCTACCTTTACAGTTGTGATCATTGCAATTAGTCATGATAACAATTACTCATTATTGAATCATAAGAATCTTATCCCCTTCTCCTTTCACAAGACCTGTGTAGACAAGATGAAAATGATTCAGTGGGGATTCTACCTTCCCTCACACACTCTGAAACTAAACTCCCTCTTGAAAGCTTGTAAGCCAGTCACTTTGTGCCTTTATTGCCTCCCCCCACCCCCATTTTACTAGCCAATGTCTAACTTGCATGTCCCTATCAACCCTATGTACTGAGGGGATGGAACGTTTCCTCTTCTTTTTGCTGATTCTTCCTTCCTCTTCTGGTGGTCATGACTACAAGAAAGTGGATTTTAGAAAGCTTATAGATCCTGTCTAAGAACATCAAAAAAGTAAAAATAAAGAGCAGCTGATAAATTGCCCCTCCATGACTGCCACAAGAGGGTTGGTTCAAGAGGACAAGTTTACTGTCTCACAATTTGGGAGCCAGAAGTCCACGTTTAGGGTGTCAGGAGGGCCATGGGCCCCTGAAGGCGGTAGAGGAGGATTCTTTTTGTCCCTTCCAGCTCCCAGTAGCCCCGGGTGTCAGGAGGGCCATGGACCCCTGAAGGCGGTAGAGGAGGATTCTTTTTGTCCCTTCTAGCTCCCAGTAGCCTGGGTGTTCCTTGACTTGTGGTGGCGTCTCTCCAATCTCTGCCCTGTTGCCAGTGGTCTCCTCCTTCAGGGTTACTTCTCTTTTCTGTGGACACCACTCATCGCATATGGAGCCACCATCCTTCAGTATGGCCTCACGCTAACTTAACCAATACCATTCTCAAAGGACCTACTTCCAAACAGAATTATAGTCACAGTTACCAGGGATTAGATTTTTCAACAAAAAAATTTGGAGTGGGGGAGGTGCAATTCAATTCATAAACAAGGGTTTCCCACTTACCCCAACAGTATGACTCATTAAACATACTTCTGCAACCTCTCTGAGTTTATTTTTATAAGATTTATAATTCTTTTTTTTTTTTTTTTCTTTACAAAAAGACCAAGTTTCTGTTGAATCCCTCAGTTCTCTTGGTCCCAAAGCTTGTTGGCAGTGGGAATCCTATAAATCAGTGTTACATTCTGGCAATTTTGCAAATCATCAGCTAAATGCAATGCTTTTGAAAATGCAAGCACAATTCTTCCTAAGTAGGTATTTAACGTTGGTGGAATTTGCATTTGACAGTCCCGATTCATGTGTTTCCACATTGGGGTGAAATGGCCCTCTTTGCGTTCTAATGGGATGAACACAGTGGAATTAACCTTTTGCCATGAAAACACACCATTTCAGTCAAAAGCTTTCACAGTCTTCTGAATCTGCTCTGGGTAGTTATAGGCTGAATACTACCAGTACAATTCATGCGATGATGAACGTGGCCCTAGATGCAGGCTGCCCACACTGGGAGCCCTCCATGACACCATGAACTGCCATCAGCAAGCAGAGGACACTGACCCAGATCATTTCCTCATTATGTTGTCTTCTCTGAACGTGAGCGATGAGATGGTAGACATTCACAAGCCACAACAGGTAGTAACATAACAACATGTTGATAGGAAACATTTGACATTTCCCATTAAGATCACTCTTTGATTTTTGGGGGCTAATTTATGAGTCAGTTCAAATATTCATCTTCCGTAATATCAACTATAAGCAGAGCCAACATTTGCATAAAGGATGGCCTGTTTCCAGCAGAGAAGCCATGCCTGTGGATACCAGTTTTCGATTTTAGATAGTTAATGTTTTCTCTGTTGTGTTGTTGTTGTTAAGTGCCATCAAATCGGTTATGACTCAGAGAGACCCTCTACAGGGTTTCCGAGGAGTGGCTGGTGGGTTTGAACCACTGGCCTTGCAGTTCAAATCAACTTTACGGTCCAGTGCTACACCAGGACGTTTTTTCTGGAGAGCATCAAAGCAATTAAGCAATGGCATTGAGCAACTGCCACTTGGTGTTGTTGGGTGCCCTTGACTTGGTTCCCACAGTGCCTCATCCTTCACCATTCTCATCATCACTGTGATGTTTGAGCCCAGCTAGCACGTGTGTGTAAACCTGGCTCCTTTTCAAATAGTAATCATCATTTTGACCAACACTTCAGTGCTTAAAGTTTGTTTGTTAAATCTTGATTATTTTCTTCAAAATATTTTCTGTATCTTTAATGGTTGTATTATTTGAAAAAAAAAAAAACTGACTTTATTAAGGAGCTATTTGATCTATGCTAAAAATGTATTATGATCTGCTTCAAATAGCATGTGGCAGTTAACAATTATTGTGTGCAGAGATAGCTTCTGTCTCTCAGAAAACTGCAGAGAACCTCTGAATTTGAGAAAAATTCCTTCAACCAATTATTTCTGTCCTTGATGTAGTGTGCAAAGAATGAGTGATGTTTTTTCAAGGGCAGCATGATGTCTTGAAGCAGCAATTCTCAAACCTGAGGCTGGATCCCTCAGAATCAGGGTCAGTGGGTCTGGGGAGAGGAACCCTGGTAGCTAGATGCTAACCCAAAGGTTCATGGGAGAAAGGGTGTGGCCATTGGCCCCTGCAAAGATGGAAGCCAAGGGCAGCTGATGGGGCATTTCCACTCAGTCCCCAAAGGTCCTTGTGAGCCACACCGCCCTGGGGAGGGCTTCAGGGAGAATCTGTGTCTCAGCAATCTAGTCCCAGGACCATGCTTCTCATGCAAATCACCAAGTCTGCTCTGGGAAGAAGCACAAAGGCAGTAAATCATGGACAGAACTTCGTTGTCCATCTTGATTCAGTGGAGCGATTGAAAAGCAAAGTGAAAACAAACATAAATCATTCAATGAGAGAAAGCAAGAGGGCCCAGCAGAAGAAACCTGGCTCCTTCCAAGGGGAGCTCCGCATGTTGCTTTTCTTGAGGACAATGGCTTGTCCAGAGGTCCCTCCTACAGAAGTGATCCCTTGTGACAGAAATCAGGACTATTATGGGTACCCTTTTCCATCAGATAAGCATTTTCTGTGGTCAGTGACCTTTACAATCTAGATTTATGGTCCTGTTTTCTTTCCCTTCAGCGATCATGCACTCCCAAAGTAGTGTGTAAGCTGACCAGGTTGGTCATGTCAAACTTGAGTGGTTTGTCCTGTAGTAACCCCAAGATGGCAGGAACCCTTCTGACATGCATACTTCTCAGGTCACCTTTACTGAAGAGTTTGCAGTGGTGCACCGAGAAATAAGTATTGGACCATCCCTGCTGTTTGTTGTGAAAACAGGAAAACCAACATTTGCCTAGTCAGCATTCAAGAAGACCAATTCCTTTAGTCACACGTTGCAACCACCTCCAGTATCCGCCATTCTTCCTACATGGTGATGTCCCCCCTTACCCACCCCCACATTCCTACACAGTGATTCCTGTCCTCCCTCCCTCCCACCCCTGTATCCACCCCGACATTCCTACATGGTGGTTCCCCCCTCACCTCTGCTCACTCCCACATTCCTACAAGGTGATCCCCCCTCCCTCCTCCCACCCCTCTATCCACCCCCACAATCCTACATGCTGAACTCCCTCGTTCCTGTGGGTCAGCCATCAGGGGCTGATCCTCACACACCATCAGAACTTTTTCATCAGGAGGTTGAGGGTAGAGCATTGAAGCCAAAGAGAGACCTGTAGTTGGATTTTTTTCAATCACTAGAGGGTCGAGTTTGGGCACTTTGTTAAACCACCTTTTTGTTGTTAAGTGCCATCTAGTGGGTTCTGACTCGTAGTGACCCTGCATAGGGTTTCCTAGGAGCTCCTGGTGGCATTGAAACCCTGACCTTGTGATTTGCAGTCCAGTGCGTACCCTATAGAGACACACCAGCACCCCTAAGCCACCTTGTTGTTATTAAGTGGCACTGAGTAGGTTCTGACTCTTAGCGACCTTGTGTGTAGGGTTTCTGAGGAGCACCTCATGGGTTTGAACCTCCAACTTTGTGGTTAGTCATCCAATACTTGCTCTACAGTAAGGCGCACTCCAATTGAATCTAATTTAATCACCAACAGTAATCAGTTGGTTTCTTCTGTTGAATCTCTAGAGAGATGTAGCAATGTGTACTTTAGGAATTAGTCTTTACAAAAGCAAGGGTTGTTTGGGATCATATTGTAGTCCTTTTAGTGTTGAACATTTAGTATTAGGTGCATTCACACTCATTGTGTCGGCTTTAATTCCTGTAGGATGAACGGTATTTTTGTACTAAAAGCTAAACCCGATGAAATGAGCCTGGTCATACTTCCTTGGGCCAATTTACTCTCAGAGTGAAGAGCAGACATGAAACTAGTGAAGGAGGGTGAATGGTGGTTGTTAGTCCACGTGAATTTCATTTGAAGTCTCCTGAGTGAACCACGTGTGGAGGAGGAAAGCCATCCCTCAATCTTCCTACCTTGCAGCCATTTGAATTCAGAGGCTTCCAAAAGCTACTGGGATCTGAGTATTCTTGAAACAAATGGAAGCTGTTTCGTTGAATATGACCAGTGTTGATGCCCCTCTGGTAATTTACGAAGTGCACTCATGGAAACATCCAAGGACACGGGGAGAGATGCTGATAGTGATGGAACTTGAATGCAGTTAACCTTTTTCCATCTTGATTTTACTGATGAACACAATGGGCAACCAGTGGATGATCATAACCATCGTATTACAGTCCGGTGGTTGTAGGAATGAAACAGGATGACCTTTTGTTAAACAACCTAGCACAGGGCCATGGTAGGCACCTGAGGCATGCTGTAAATTTCTGTTCTTGTCAGTTTCATCTAAGGATACTTACTCCGCTCCCAAGACCTCACTCCTTGACTAATGTCTCTTCATTACTGAAGTTCTGTGGTTCAGCTTTTAGCTCAATTAATATTTGAGCAAATGAGTGAATTAACATTTCTTCTCTTGAGCGCTCTTCCCAGTGTACATGTTCTTAAGCTCCCATATGGGGAGTTAACTTAAAATGGGCAAGATTAAAATTCATGGTCACATAAAATGAATAAAACTTTAATGTGGAATATAACATTATTTTTGAATACTGGAGTTCAAGTTACCAGAGAAAGAAGCAAATCTTTACAAGATCTGGTTGAAAAAGCTTTGGACAAGCACTCAGGATGAGACCATGAGGTGATTTTTTACATACAGATGAAGACAGGCATTCTGTCTGTGGGCCGGGCTTTCCAGAGACGGGCAAGGCCATGACATCATTTCCTGAGTGAGCCCTGATAGCCTGATACTCAGAAAACCTTGAACTTTTGGTAACTTGTTAGCACTTACAGCTCCACTCAGTTCTTTGTTTTTTCTGACTAAGATTACTTATTTGGGTAGCGGGTATTTCTTATCTTATTGGGAGCTTTAAAAGGAAGCAGTTTTTGTATCTCTGAACAGATGAGATTGTTTAACATTGCTCAAAACTTGCCCAACAGGCTAATCTAAGTGCCCAGCTAGACCATTTAAACACATGACAAATGCGCAGATGGAAGAGAAGTGGATTTGAAAGAATCTTCTAGGGCATCAGATAGTAGAGGTCAAAGCTATCTGGATTGGCTCCTGGGAACATCGGCTCTGAGGCTGCAACAATGTGACTCAAACTAGGAACAGAGCCATCTTCTCTGGTGGAGAATGACCACAGCCGCTTCTGTTGTTCAGACCTCACCCCAGACCCCAGCCTCTACCTCCTCCCTCCATTTCAACTTCCTAAAGGCCCCACCCTGTTCTCATCACCCATTCCTGTCACTCAGAGCTGCTCTTCTCTCTGCAACAGCAGAAATACCACAAGTGGACGGCTTCACCAAACAAACTTCTTCTCCCACAATTTAGGGGGCTGAAAGTAAAAAATCCATGGGGAAGGCTTTCTTTGTGTCAACCCTGGACAAGGTTGTCTCCTTTCAACATCGGTGACCTTGGCATACCCTGAAGGTCCCCATTTGTCTTGGGATCAATCT
Source organism: Chrysochloris asiatica (assembly GCF_000296735.1). NCBI lineage: Eukaryota > Metazoa > Chordata > Mammalia > Afrosoricida > Chrysochloridae > Chrysochloris > Chrysochloris asiatica. The sequence continues at coordinate 19,590,730 of NW_006408559.1, forward strand.
TCCCCTGAATCTAGGAGCTGCGCAGTGCGGGGACTCCAGATCTGAAGGACGCCTTCGGAGATGCCTCTGAGGTTTGCTACTTCTAGCTCTCATCACTTGTACCAGAGAAGGTGTTGTAGGCCACACCCAAGCATCTCACAACAGATCAGGGCTGGGACCTGAGTCCTGGTGTTACATCCCATGCTAGTCCCCTTACAATGGACAGCTGGTTACATGAGATCACAGTATGTGGCTGCTTACATCACTGTATAGCTGCGGAGTTAACACATAACCCTCGCAGATGGTGACAAGCACCAAGGTGACTAATTGGGGGTGTGTGCATCAGGGTTGTATTCTTTCACCACATTTATGCAACCTGTATCCTGAGCAAATAATCCGAGAAGCTGGGTTCTATGAAGAATAACGTGGCATCAGGATTGGAGGAAGACTCATTAAAAACCTGCGATATGCAGATGATACAATCCGGCTTGCTGAAAGTGAAGAAGACTTAAAACGTTTACTGATGAAGATCAAAGAGCGCACAACCTTTGGTATGGATTACATCTCAATGTAAAGAAAGCAAAAATCCTCTCCACTGGACCAATAAACAGCATTCTTATCAACTGAGAAAAGATTGGAGTTGTCAAGGACTTCATTCTTCTTGGATCAGCTAGCAACACTCACGGAAGCAGCAGTCAAGAAATCAAACGACGTATTGCATTAGGCAAATCTGTTGTACAAGACCTTTTTAAAGTGTTGAAGAGCAAAGATGTCAGCTTGAGGACTAAGGTGTGCCTGATCCAAGCCATGGTATTTTCAGTAACCTCATATGCATATGAAAGCTGGACAATGAATAAGGAAGACAGGAGAAGAATTGATGCCTTTGGGTTATGTTGTTGGAGGAGAATATTGAAAGTGCCATGGGCTGCCAAAAGAACCAATAGATCTGTGTTTGAAGAAGTGTAGCCAGAGTGCTTCTTGGAGGCCAGGATGGCCAAACTTCATCTCTCATACTTCAGACAAATTGTTAGGAGGGACCAGTCCTGGAGAAAGATATCACGTTTGGTAGGGTGGAGGGACAGAGAAAAGGAGGAAGACACCCCCCCCCACCCCCCACCCCCCGTGAGATGGATTTGCAAAGTGGCAGCATCAATGGGCTCAAGCGTGGCAATAATAGTGAGGTTGGCCCAGTATAAGGCAGTGTTTCGTTCTGTTGTCCATAAGGTCGCTATTAGTTAGTATGGACTCGATGGCACCTAACAACAACAAATTGTGGGATCACACTCTTTGGAAATGAAAGGAAGCACGCCTGTGGGAGGCAAAGGTTGGGGTACACTGTATCCTTGCTGAATGGCTCAATGGGACCCCGGTGGAACCCCACCACTGGCATGACCCTTCCTTCCTGATACCACTCCAGACGGGTCCTGAAAGGCTAACAAATGATGAAGGTCAGTATTCGTGTTCCAGTTCTTTGGTCTTTTCTCAGTTTGCTTTTCATATGTTTGTTGTTGTTGTTGTTAGGTGCCATCGAGTCGGTACAGACGCGCAGCAACCTTATGCACAGCAGAAGGAAACACTGCCCGATCCTGGGCCAACCTCACCACTGCTGCCACACTTGAGTCCATCGATGCTGCCACTTGGCCAATCCATCTCGTTGGCGGTCTTCCTCTTTTTCTGTGACCTTCCACCTTACCAAACATGATATCCTTCTTCAGCGACTAGTCCCTTCTGAAAATATGTCTGAAGTATGAGAGACGAACTTTGGCCATCTTGGCCTCCAAGGAGCACTCTGGCTGCACTTCTTCCAAAATGGATCTATTGGTTCTTTTGGCAGCCCGTGTCACTTTCAATATTCTCCTCCAACACCATAACTCAAAAGCATCAATTCTTCATATGTTGTTGTTGTTGTTGTCAGGTGCCATCGAGTCGGAACCGACTCCTAGCGACCCCATGCACAGCAGAACGAAACAATGTCCGATCCTGGGCCAACCTCACTACCGCTGCCACACCCGAGTCCATCAATGATGCCACCTGGCTGTTCATATGTAGACACAGATAAATATGTAGTTTCTTGTCTTCATATGTAGACACAAATAAATATGTAGTTTCATTTTTTGTTCTTATTACTCTATTACTTGGTTAAATTTGCTCTCTTTTCAACATTTCCTACTTCCAGGTAGTATTTCTCTCAGTTTCAAATTGAATTCAATTCATCTTGGAAACCTTGTTCATAATTAAACATCATTTACCTTGGGTTTGATTTTTCAGGGAAATTGCTCAGCCAAAGGCATAGAGGGCTACCAGCTCACTCTATTATTGGCTTGAAAGGAAGCTTAGGTTTTAATTGGCAAACCCATTGTATAGTCTGTCTGTGGGTGGCTCGTGATGATTTTGACCTTCAGGTACATATAAGAAAACTCCATTGACTAAACCAAGGGGCAATGTGTTTCTTCAAGGACTACTGTCTTCACAGAGGAACCACACTCGAGGGGAAAACTATCCCAGGAAGCTCTGGCCTAACTGAGGGAGGTGCCACACTCAAAGATGCCGGAAGGAAGAATTAGGTGGTGGAACATGTATGGTTTATGTTTTGTTTTCCATTCTATAGGCAAATTTCCTGTGCACTATGTGAAAAGTATAGGAGTCCTGGTTGTGCCGTGAGTTAAGCATTGGGTTATATCTGCAAGGTTTGTGGTTCAAATGCACCAGCTGCCCCCAGCAGGAGAGCATAAGGTAGTCTATTCCCATAAAGGTTTACAATCTTGAAAATCCTATGGGCCAGTCTACTGTAGGGTCGTTGTGAGTCAGAATTGACTTGAAGACAGTGGTTTTAATTTTTGTTTATGTGAAATGTAGCGATGAATGCTTTAACCCTTAAGGAACTTCTACCTCGTGTGGTGGTAGAAGAAAAGTACTAGACTGCTAACCACAAGGTCAGCGGTTCAAACTCAGCTGCTGCTCCTTGGAAACTATATAGGGTCGTTATAAGTCAGAACTGACTAGATGTCACTTAACAACAACAAAAACCCTAGTAGGGAGGGAAAAGCACTGTGGTTGTTGTTGTTGTTGTTGTTGTTGTTAGGTGCCATCAGTCAGTCCCAGCTCATAACGATCCTAATCACAACAGAACGAAACACTACCCAGTCCTGCGCCATCTTCACAATTGTTGTCATGTTTGAGCCCAATGATGCTGCCCCTGTGTCAGTCCATCTTGCTGGGGGTCTTCCTCTTTTTCACTGACCCTCCACTTTACCAAGCATGGTGTCCTTCTCCAGGGACTGGTCTCTCCTAATAATATGTCCAAAGTTGTTGTTCTTGTTAAATGCCATCAAGTCAACTCCAACTCATAATGCTCTGTATAGGTCTTCTGAGGAGCAGCTGGTGGTATTGAACTGCTGACTTTGTGGTTCACAGTCCAAGGCTGATCCTATGGTGCCACACCAGGAATTTTATGTCTGAAGCCTGAGAGATAAATTCTCACCGTTCTGTCTTCTAAGGAGCTTTGTGGCTCTACATCTTCCAAGACAAAGTTGTTTTGTTCTTCTGGCAGTCCATGATACTTTCAGTATTCTCTGCCAACACAACTCATATGCATCAATTCTTCTACAGTCTTTCTTATTCACTGTCCAACTTTCTCATGCCTGTGAGGCAATTAAAAATACTATGGCTTGGGTCAGGTGCACCTTAGTCCTCAAACTGATATCTTTGCTCTTGAACACTTTAAAGAGGTTTTATGCACATTTGCCTAATGCAATACATCCTTAGATTTCTTAACTGCTGCTTCCATGTATCAGGTCGGGGGGGTGGGGGTCAGGGGGGGTGGGGGAAGGAGGCTTTCCACTCACCCAAAGATTTATAGCTTTGAAAGCCCTATATGGAGTTACAATAAGTCAGACCCACCTCCATGGCACTTAACAACATCAAGTTAAAAAAAAAAAAATTCTATTTTAACAAGTCTTAGGGAAGAACTATCTGCTTTCAGAAGAAAGAGAGATTTGATTCAAAATGTCCCGAATGAAACAATAATTGGGGTCGAGATGCTGAGATTGGATCAGAGCGTTTGAAGTAGTCTATTGGCATAAATCTTTAAATTGGAGATGGAATTATTTTGTAAAAGTTGGCGGTTGAAATCTCTTCATAAAAGAGCAGAGAATTTAATTCAAATGTAAAAGGCAGAGAACCAGACCTTCAGGTGGTATTTCAGTCGCGTTCAGTACAGAAGCCAGACAGACGGTGAAGAAAGAGCAAAGACTGGGTAGAATCCCTCTGTGTGGGGATAGATTTCAGTTGGCCCCCCAGGAGATCATAATATTACCAGCACAGGAAGGAACACCTTGAAATCTAATGAAACTTCTCAAGGTTGTTAAGAAAGAGAGATGTTACAAACAGATGAGTTTCCATCCAATTCATACTTTGTCGTAATAATTCCTAAAACCGAGAGGGGACTAAATTTCGAAGTCCTGGGGATAGAGAAAACTCTGGAGACTTTCAGGAAGTTCTTTGAAAGACGAAAAAGCCCAGCATAACGTGGGAAATCATTCAGTGTTGCTCTTAGGAACAATTGGGAACATATTGAATCAGGGAAAGTGCTGAGACGGTTGAACAACAAAACTCCAAGTGATCGTATTTCTTCATTTTCCATGTTGTTACGGTGATTTGTGTATTCAGAGTTGAACAATGGGGCTGGCACGGAAAGTAAGTGATTATGCATCACTGAATGCCTTTATAAGAGTTCACTAGGAAGAAATTACCACTTGAGCATCGATGTATTGTTACCGCTTGAGTGATGATAGCTGAGCTTTTGTCTCTCTCGCCACTCAGCAAACACTATTCATTCCAGGGTCTTGGTGTGACTTCAAGCTCTAGACCCCAGCCCTGGAATGGTGCCATTATATACACAGGGCCCCCCTGGAGGTGCTCCTGCTCAGAGTTGGTGCCATGCCATGAAGATGCAGCCCTAACAGCATCCCCTAGGTCAACACATGGGGGCGAAAAGGGCTCCTGCTGAGGCTTGGGGTGGTATCCATGGCTGAGGCACTCAGCGGCTAACTGAAATGTTGAGAGTCTGAGCCCACCCAGATGTACCACAGAACAAAGGCCAGGCGATCTAGTTCCAGATTATCAGCCATGAAAACCCTTGGAGCACAGCTCTACTCCGACTCAGGAATCAGAACAGACTTGATGGCACCTGCCTATGTGTTCACGTTCAGAGAGCTCTTGTTGTTTTCAAGTGCTGTCAAATTGGTTCCGACTCATATTGACCCTGTATAGGGTTTCTGGTGGGTTTGAACTGCTGACCGTGCAGTTCAACTGACCTTGTGGTCCAGTGCTTATCTTACAGTGCCAGAGAACTAGAAGACCTTTCTCTCTCACTCTCTTTCAATCTAAGGGCAATGCATTCTCTTCAGAGGCATTTGTAAAAAGAACAAAGTTAGCATTTTACCTTCTAGATCTGAAATACTGGCAAGTCCCTAAAAGCTAAATCTGCAGTCAGATGAATAAATTGGAGCCATGCCAGGGGATTTTCCTGGAATTAACCACTGTAATCTGAAGACCAGCACTTAGCAACCAAACTGTACAATCCTAATTACTGCATAGGCTTTGAAAAAAAATCTGTGCTAGGATTTTGCTCTTTGAAATTGCTAAGGATCATTTGAATGAAGCAAACGATTTGGCCCCTTCCTGGGAAGGTCCTTGTGTGGCACAGCAAGTTGCTGACCAGAGTCCTGGGTGAGAGGGGTCCCATCGGTGTTTGTGTCACATCTTGTGCCCACACCTGGTTAAAACTGTCAGGTAAAGTTATGTGGTAACTTTTGTAGCCTAATAAATAGCATCCTTGTCTATTGCTGAGCAAGTCATGTTTTATAGATGATTTAGGGACAAAACTATTATAACTAGTATGTATTTATGCAATGCTGTGGCTATCAAGGTTCTCCTGAGAAAGAGAGTCAATAGGATATATAGTATATCTATCTATCTCGCTGTATGTCTGTCTATCTATCTATCTATCTATCTATCTATCTATCTATCTATCTATCTATCTATCTCTGTCTATCTCTGTCTGTCTGTCTGTCTGTCTGTCTATCTTAGTGTTAGGTACTGTGGACTTGGCTCTGACTCATAGTGACCTTACGGACAACAGAAGGAAGCACTGCCCAGTCCTGGCCATCCTCACTGTTGTTTTTATACTTGAGCCCACTGCTGCCAATGAATCACGTTGGGGGGTCTTCCTCTTTTTTGCTAACCCTTCATCTTACCAAGGATGATGCCTTTCTCCAGGAACTGGTCCCTCCTGATAATAAAGCATGAGAAATAAAGACTGGCTGTCTGACTTCTAAGGAGCATCCTGTCTGTACTTCTTCAAACACAGATTGGTTTGTTCTTCGGGCAGTCCATGGTACTTTTAATATTCTTCTCTAACACCATAACTCAAATGCTTCAATTCTTCAACCATCTTCCTTATTCACTGGCCAATTTACATCTGTTTGTCTATCATGTTTTCAAATGCTGTGGAGTCAGTTCTGACTCACAGCGACCCTCTACAGGGTTTCCAAGTAATGGCAGGTGGGTTTGAACCACCAACCTTGTAACTACTAGTCCAGGGCTTAGTCTCTAGTGCCATACCAAGACTTCTATCATTTATCTATGTATCTATTTATCTATAATGTATCATTTATATATTAATCTATTTACCTGCCTATCTCTCTATCATGTATCTATTTATCTATCATATGTCTAGATAGCTATCATCCACCCATCACCTAGCTACTTACCTATCCATCATACACCCATTTATCTCTGTACCTATCCTATATCTACATATCTATTTATCCATCATCTTTATTTGTATAGAGGAGTCCTGGTGTGGCGCTGTGGGCTAATGCTCTGGACTGCAGAGTCGGTTTGAACGGCAAGGTCGATAGTTGAAACTCCCCAGCTGACATAGGGTTGCTATGGGCCAGAGCTGACTCGATGGCACTTGACAACAACATATTTGTATTTATCATCTATCGATCTAATTACCTACCTAACTAGCTACCTACTTATTTACCTACCTGTCTGGTGTGATGCCATAGGAAAAACACTCAACCTCAAGGTCAGTTTGAACTGCAAGGTTGGTGGTTCAAACTCACCAACCTCTCCTCGGAAACCTGATACAGAGTCGCTGTGAGTCAAAACCAACTCGATGGCACACAACGGCAGTGATCTATGGGATGACAGAGAGAGAGGAGGAAAGAAATGAGAGAGAGAAGCTGAGACTGACTGACTTCAATGGCTTTCCTGGCATGATTGTGGAGTCTGGCAGGTGCCAAGTCCTCAAAGCAGGGACAGAGAGAAAACTGCATTTCTGTGGTTTAGTCTTCAGGCAGAATTATTCTTTGGAAAAAGCAGTTTGTGCTCTTAAGACTTCCAACTGATTGTATGCAGCCCACCCCACTATCTTAGTCTTTTTTACTTAAAACCAAATGGTTGTCATGTTCTCCATGTCTACAAAACCCTTCACATCAACGCCCACCAGAGCAGTGTGCGACCACAAACCCAGGCACCACGGCCTACTCAGTTTAACACATGCAGCTCACCACCACACCAACCATAAGGCATTAGTGGACGGAGTTAAGACAAATAGTCGTCAAGCTCAGTCTTTGGGAAAAGGAGCAGGTGTTGGTTAACAGGCAGGTAAAGTTAGCACCACTAAGGAAGCTGGGGTTTAATTTCTAGCAACCAGTTTGCTTAAAACCTCTGCAGTCTGCAGACACAGTGCCGTCTCCTTGTCGCAGCATGTGTCTACTCTCCGGACTTTCGTTCTGTGGGTCGTTAAAAGCCTAGCTTGGTGTTATTGTCCATATTTTGAACATTTGGTTCAAGTTCTCTTAGAAAGCTTTCATTTCCTTTTCAAAATTGTAATTTTAAGGATTTGATGAATTCTTAAGTATAATTTTATGATAATTAGGAGAGCATTTTTTCCCCTAGCTGTACGGAATTTCAATTTTATAGTGACAATCACTGGAAAAAGAGACTCACATTTTGTAGCAAATTTTGGGAATGATTTCAGCTCAGTGAATAACTCACATAATACGTTTTTGGGTCGTTTTATTTTATTTTATGTTCATAGTACACCTACAGCTGTTTTCTTCCATCCAAAAAATGTGGTTAGTGATTATTTGGCTTCACCTGTCTCCCAGGTGCTCAATCCTAAAATGTCAGCTTTACATATCTGAGGTTCTGGGAAATTTCCCAACTCATGAGTATTGTTGTTGTTAAGTGCTGTCCAGACAGTTTTGACTGATAGAGACCCTGTACAGGGTTTCCCAGGAGCAGTTGGTGGGTTTGAACTTCCAACCACGAGGTTGGCAGTCCAGTGCTGATCCTACAGCGCCACACTAGGAGTCCCACGAGTATTAGTGGAAAGTATTTACTATGGGAACAGAGCATGGGAACACTGAATGTTTTAAAATTGGGAAAGGTGTGAGACAGGATTGTATTCTTTCACCATACTTATTCAACCTGTATGCTGAGCAAATAGTACGAGAAGCTGGGTTCTATGAAGAAAAACGTGGCATCAGGATTGAAGGAAGACTCATTAACAATCTGCGATATGCAGATGATACAACCTTGATCGCTGAAAGTGAAGAGGACTTGAAACATTTACTTATGAAGATCAAAGAGCACAGCCTTCGATATGGATTACATCTCAATGTCAAGAAAACAAAAATCCTCACCACTGGACCAATAAACAACATTTTTATCAATGGAGAAAAGATTGAAGTTGTCAAGGACTTCATTCTTCTTGGATCAACTATCAACACTCGCGGAAGCAGCAGTCAAGAGATCAGACGACGTATTGCATTGGGCAAATCTGCTGCACAGGAACTTTTTAAAGTATTGAAGAGCAGAGATGTCAGCTTGAGGACTAAGGTGCGCCTGACCCAGGCCATTGTGTTTTCAATAGCCTCATATGGATGCGAAAGCTGGACAATGAATAAGGAAGATCGTAGAAGAATTGATGCCTTTGAGTTGTGGTGTTGGAGGAGAACACTGAAAGTGCCACGGACTGCCAAAAGAACCAATAGATCTGTTTTGGAAGAAGTGCAGCCAGAGTGCTCCTTGGAGGCCAGGATGGCTAAGCTTCGTCTCTCCTACTTTGGACGTATTGTCCAGAGGAAACAATCATTGGAGAAGGATGTGATGCTGGGTAGGGTGGAGGGTCAGAGAAAAAGAGGAAGACCCCCAACGAGATGGATCAGCCAGGTGGCATCATTGATGGACTCGGGGGTGGCAACGGTAGTGAGGTTGACCCAGGATCGGAGATTGTTTCGTTCTGCTGTGCATGGGGTCGCTAGGAGTTGGTTCCGACTCGATGGCACCTGACAACAACAACAACAGCATTTACTATGGGATCATTCATGATGGTGGTGTGTGTTTGAGTTATTTCTGACTAGCAGTGACCCTGTATGTTGTTATTATGTGCCGTTGAGTTGATTCTGACCCATAGCAATCTTATATAGGGTTTCCAAGGAGCAGCTGGTGAGCTTGAACCACTGACCTTGCAGTTCAAACAACTTTGCTGTCTGACACATTAGCCCACAGTGCCACACCAGGACCCCAATGACGCCATATAGGACTTCACAAATTGTCTATCTCTATGGGAGCAAAACGCCACATCTTTCTCTTATGAAATGACTGGTAAATTTTAAGAGCTGACCTTGCAGTTAACAACCCAAGGGTAACTCAGTCCACGCCAAGGCTTCTTGGGAGTATTCACGAAATCCATTACATTTTAGAAAACAGCACTGACTTTGTTCATTGCAGTTGCTTCTAGTTTTGCTTTCAAGTGCTCCTGTTTCCTAGTTGTTGGATCCCATCAAGTTGCCTCTGACACTGTCTTGGCTGTGTTCACCACCCAACAGGACACTGTGTGGTCCTGCACCATCAGCACTGGTCTGGCCATGCGTGTTTACCCTTACATGGCTTCCATTGGAGTGCTCAAAACACATGGAAACCTCTTTCTTATTTTGCCGAAAACCCCAGAACTACTGAGTTGATTTTGACTCATAGCAACCTTGGATAGTTTTTCCGATACTGTAAATCTTTATGGGAGGCAAAAACTTCATCTTTCTTCCAAGGAGCAGTTGATGGGCTTGAACTTCTGACCTCGTGGAGGATAAGCAATGGGACATTGCCTCATCAGGGCTCCTTTGCCGAGAAGAGAACGAGTAAATGGGAATTTATTCAAACAGATAAATAGTAGTTTGCAGAAACCACCACAGATCTTGTTTTTTGGTTCTGTCTGCTTGGTTTTGACTCATAATGACCTATAGATCTTACTCATAGAAAACCTACATCCATGGCTCCCTGAGGACAAGGGCCACTGTAACCCTTTGTCAGCACCCTGCCCCACAGAGTCTCTTGTCCCATAGATGTAACTGTCTGCTATGCACTGGTGACCCTTGCATCCCATCTCAGCCCTGGCTTCTTTGTGACTCTGACACTCATGTACCCAAATATGCTGAAATCATTTCTTCACTTGGGTTACCTGACGTGACACATTTCCCGTGTTTTGTTTTTTCTACTGAGTTGGCATACCACTGCTTTCTCAACCTCGTGCCTCCTCTGGATGAAGGTCATTGTCGCCATCTTGGTTCAGGTAGAACTCCCGGGAGGAAGCTTCATGTCTGTGATTATCTTTGTTTCATACCTGACTTCCATCAGAAGGACCATGAGGAAAGCCAAACTGATGGACACCTTACAGAACCCCGGCCTGTGGGGTCATGGAAGAAAAGACAAGGCTGTTTCTAGATGGAAAGAGACCAGGAGATGGAGTGTGATGTGTGGGTTCCACTACAGTTCAAGGAGGAGCCTGATGCTGAAGAGTCCATAGTCATCCCATTAATTCATCAGATGTTGGTTTGTCTGGTGAGCAGGGCCTTAGGTGGCTTGGTTTCACATACACCCATGTGATATAAAAGCAGCGCTGGAGGCACAAGTGCGAACTGACTGGTTGGTGGTTCAAATCCACCAGACACTCCTCGATAGAACACTGAAGCTGTCTGCTTCTGTAAAGAGTCGCAGCCTCGGGAGCACTTCTCTTGTGTCCTAAAGGGTAGCTCTGAATCATAATCCATACCTTGGTTGGGTGTATGATAATGAATTTGACATTCCATTATCCGTTCATTCCATTTTTCCACAAATTGTTTGAAGCCCCCTCATGTTTTATCCACAACCATTAAAACCATCTGGACCGTATCCAACAACTAGTACACGTTAATGCTCCAGAAGTGATGGGGTATTATGACTTACTTAGCTCCAAGTAGAGGGCTGATGAAATCACACCTGATCCAAACGCCCCAGATTTGCTATGTGATTGTGCTCAGTGTTTATTCTGGCATCCTTCCTTCCCATCTCCTCACAGTCCCAACAACCAACCAACAAACAGACAGAAGTGGATTAATATAGCGGCCTCAGCAGTCAGCTCCCCTGCCAGCCTTTGGTGGAACGAGTGTTAATCAGTAGTGAAAGGTCTCAAACCATGGAAACGAAGGCCCAAACGGAAAGAGGCCTCAGTGGGATCCGTCCTCCTCTGGCTGGCCCCTGGAGAGGCTTCAGCTGTCTGGGTGCAGCACAAAGGAAGGTGCACTGATGCTGAGAGAGACGCTGATCATCAATACAGAATTGTAGCTTATTAATGCCCAAAGGGGAAGAAATCCAAAAGCCTGCTATAAAATGCCATAACAATGACTTTCAAATGCTGAAGAATTAGCTCCTTTAATTATTTCAGTGAATTTCTTAACTTGAATTGTGCTCATAGATATTTATGATGCTTTTGAAAATATTTCCTTCCTTCCTTTATTTGGTTCTTTTTCTCTCGCTTTTTCTTCTTCACAGTATTTGCTTTTTAGTTGGTTTATAAAGCTAAGTTTGAAGGGTTGGCTTGTGTAATCAATATATCTGAATTAGGGCATTGCTTAGGTTTATATGGCTTTGAGTCCCCTGATAAATTGTCTCAGTATCATGTATAAAATGGGCATTCTTACTTATATCTCTGTCTGCAAATAGGATTTGTCCTTGGTGTTGGTAAGTGCTGTCCAGTGGCTTCTGACTTCTAGTGACCATGCCATGACCTTGGTCAGGACAACCTAGTCCTCAGTCTGACATCTTTACTCTTGAACACTTTAAAGAGTCTTGTGACGCAGATTTGCCTAATGCAGTATGTCATTTGATTTCCTGACTGCTGATGGTGGATCCAAGCAAAATGAAGTCTGGCAGCTTCAATCTTTTCTCCATTTATCATTACGTTGTTTATTGGTCCAGTGGGAAGGTTATGGTTAGCAGTCCCAGTCCGGTGCTTATCATACATCACCACATCAGAACGTATTAACAGATGTTAATAACAATACCAACATAATGCGGAAGTCATCGGACAATATCTGTGATATCCCAATTTGAGTAAAGTTTTACTAAAGGTAATACAGAAACAGCTGCAAGCATATGTTGACAGAGAACTTCCAGAGGTTCAAGCCAGATTCAGAAGAGGACGTGGAACAAGGGATATCATTGCTGATGTCTGATGGATCTTGGCTGAAAGCAGAGAATACCAGAAAGATGTTTACCTGTGCTTAATTGACTACACAAAGGCTTTCTATTTTGTGGATCATGACAAGCTATGGACAATATTGCGAAGTATGAGTATTCGTGAACACTTAATTTTGCTCATGAGGAATCTGTACCTGGACCAAGAAGCAGTTGTTCGAACAGAACATGGGAACACTGAATGGTTTAAAATTAAGAAAGGTGTGCAACAGGGCTGTATTCTTTCACCATACTTATTCAACCTGTATGCTGAGCAAATAATCCGAGAAGCTGGATTCTATGAAGAAAAACATGGCATCAGGATTGGAGGAAGACTCATTAACAGCCTGTGATATGCAGATGATACAACCTTGATCGCTGAAAGTGAAGAAGACTTGAAACATTTACTTATGAAGATTAAAGAGCACAGCCTTTAGCATGGATTTCATTCCAATGTAAAGAAAACAAAAATCCTCACCACTAGAGCAATAAACAACATTCTTATCGAAGGAGAAAAGATAGAAGTTGTCAAGGACTTCATTCTTCTTGGACCAACTATCAACACTCATATGGAAGCAGCAGTCAAGAAATCAAACTGCGTATTGTATTAGGCAAATCTGCTGCAGAAGACCTTTTTAAAGTGTTGAAGAGCAAAGATGTTAGCTTGAGAACTAAGGTGCGCCTGGCCCAAACCATGGTATTTTTAATAACCTCATATGCATGTGAAAGCTGGACAGTGAATAAAGGAAGACCGTTGAAGAATTGATGCATTTGAGTTATAGTATTGGAGGAGTATATCGAAAGTGTCATGGACTGCCAAAAGAAAAAACAGATCTGTATGGGAAGAAATGCAGCCAGACTGCTCCTTGGAGGCCAGGATGGCCAGACTTCGCCTTTCATACTTTGGACCTATTGTCAGGAGGGACCGGTCGCTGGAGAAGGATATCATGTTTGGTAAGGTGGAGGGTCAATGAAAAAGAGGAAGACCCCGGTGAGATGGACTGGCAAAGTGGCAGTATCAAAGGGCTCAAGCATGGCAACAATTGTGAGGTTGGTCCAGGACTGGGCAGTGTTGTGTTCTGTTGTGCACAGGGTCACTATGAGTCGGTACTGACTCGATGGCACATAACAGCAACAATATGAGTCAGAATCAAGTCGATGCCACTTAATAACAACAACATGTATTAATAAATGAGGCTTTAGACACACTATGGAGAGCCCCATAGCTCTGTAGGAGAAGCCCTGAACTGAGAACCAAAGGTCTGCGAAGCAGAAAGATGAGGCTTTCTTCTTCCACAAAGACGACATACAGTGTCAGAAACCCTCCACATGGTCTTTGTGTGTCGGAAATGCTTCGATGGCACCTTAAGAACAACAGGCACCTTAAGAGGTTCAATATTATCATGCAAAGTATGCTTCTCTTTTGGAACAAGGAATATGTTTATAAATTCATTTTCAATGAAAGCAAAAAAAAGGTTATTTTTCATTGCATTTATATTATAAATGTAATTTAACGTTACATTTATATTTTATCAGAATATTTAGGCATCTCCATGTAAGGACATTAAGCAATTCCTTGAGGTAATAAATTAAAGGAATATTTAGACAAAGTTATAGAAATGCACTTTCTTTTCCATCTCCCTTCAGACGGGCTTTATTTTAAAAATTGATCGGTGCCTTTATGACTTATAAAACCAACTTGCTTTTCTAGAAGCAGTATTGTTGTTACATCAATTATGTTCATATCTGTGAATATGAGAGCTCAACAATTCCACAAATAAGTGAAATGTGCACTCTAGAAATTTTGTAAATGGTGGCAATGATGTTTTCCTCTTCATTGCAGACAGATTAGGTATAAAAATCACAGCAAGTTCTCTCTGGTCAACCACATCAGAGGAACTATCATGAGGAATCCCTCTCATCACGGGTGAAGGTCACCAAACCACATGTTCTGATTGAGCACATTTTTGTGTTTGTATCTTGCTTTTTGCTATTCCTGTGACCGCCACATTGTATAAACTATAATCAGATGAACAAAGAAGGCATACACGAAAAGGCAGAAAGTGAGTTGCAAAAGTTTCAAAGTACTATTTCAAAATGAAAGCATTTGTGGAGACCCACACGAGGCCTGGCATCATGGTGTGGTGTGTAGGATAAGCAATGGTAAGGCTTGTCAACGAACATCATTTGAAAAATAATGAAATCATCCCCAGCTGCCTTGGAAGTACTATTTCTTTTGACTATTACTTCAGAATCGAAGAACAAAATTTCATGTTCTAAGTCATCTTTTTTTTTTTTACTTACTAATTTTCAAGGAGTCCTGGTGTGGCACTCTAAGATAAGCACTGGACTGCTAACCACAAGGTTGGTGGTTCAAACCCACCAGCAGTTACTTGAAAACGATGTGCGATGTCGCTGTGAGTTGGAACTGACTCAATGGCACTTAGCAACAATCACAATGTTCATTTATACATTGTGGTGTTGGCATCCACGTTCTAATGTAAATTGTATTTTATACTTTTTCCTGTTTTATAATTTTTTTGTTGTTGTTGTTTTGGTTTTTTTTAATGTTTTATTGTGAATTATATGATAGTTTACATGAGAGAACTTTAGTTTTACAATCATTCTATCGTATACCGTTTCATTGCCATGGTTCCAATCCCCTCCATGCATCATCAACCAACCAAAGGGTATATCCTATAAACCCACCCCCTACACCTCCCCGCAACCCTCCAGTCTTCAGCATGCAGTCCCTCTCCCTCTCTGGATCCAAAGTCCCCAGCCGCTTCATCACTCCACGTCATCGTCTCTGCCGCTATCTGGGGCCTTGCTGCTTCTCTGGGTAGGGTCCCTCTCTCGGCTCTTCTCCATTGATGGTCCTAGAGACCTCTGCTTCTGAACTGAAGAGTTAATTACTCCCTTCCTTGCTATGAAACGTCTACCTTTACATTTCCAACCCTCACAATCAGTCCTGATAACAATTATTCACTATTGTATCACAAGTGACCCATCTGCGTTTCATCAGCTCTGCCTAGACAGAATCTTGGTCTTCCTTCATTATAATATAAAATAGACACTGGAGTGGGAGAGAAAGGAATAGTCAGAAACATCACCATAGAAAGCCTGTAAGTCAGTCTTCTGCCTATAACTGACTGGAACACCTAAAATGGGGCTACAACGTGCCCAATGAAGGAGGCTTCCTGTGGAGCCTTTGCAATACATAAGACTATAAGCAGAAGCCTGAACCACATCCAGATCTCCAGAGATGGGAAATTCCCACTTGAAAGGACGAGCAGACCAGCCTGGAGCGGCTAGAAGAACAGAAGATACTTCTTGAAAGAAAGACTGACAGGAAAAATAAAAACAATAGAGGCAGACGGACTGTTACTACAAGAACAAACAAGTTGCTTGCCCAGGAAACATCAAGGCAAGTGGTCGGATCCCCTCAGTGCAAACCCCCTCCCAAGACTAAGACTCAATGGAAATACACGCTCTGATTGGTGACCACACTCATCACCGATAGGGGGAAGAGAGGTAAAAGCAGCAATGAAGTGGCAAGCTAAGCCCTACAATGTTCGGTGGGCTTCAGTGGACCCGGGTGGAGACCTGGTTGTCCAGCAGTATGGGGAGACCTGGGGACTCTTGGGCCCAGAGTCACTGGCGTGGCCACAGAGGGCTAGAGTGGAGAGTGAAGCTACCAGCCGATAGGAAGAGAGGGCATATGCACAAGAACACCCACACTTGCAGATGGTACCCACTTGACCTGACTTCAGTGACTGGATGATCAGAGCTCAATCAGGAGAAGAAAGAAGAGGAAAAATAGAGTAATCTGATACAATTTGATGAACTTGACCTACACCTATGGATTTAGTAACTCAAAAGAGGGGACAAATCCTTACAGCAAAAATCATTCCCACCCCCTCCACACACAGAGTAGACAGAGATGGGTAACTTGGACATTGGATACCCAAAATGGGGGAGGGGGGAGTGAGGACTACAAAGGCAAGAAGTGACTGGCTTACAAGCTTTCAAGAGGGGACCTAGAGCCAGGGGGCATGAAGGAAGGCAGAATCTCCAGTGAGTACTATCCAATCTGTCTAGGCGGAGCTGATGAAATAAATTTTGTTTGTTTTTAATTATCAAAATAGTTTTGTTATGGGAAAACTGAATTTCTAGCATGACAATTTTACATCCAGATAAGGTGATCTGGCAACATCTCAGTGGAGTTCAAAACAAAAGCTCTCAAAATGTCAAAAGGAAAGGATCTATAGTCCCCTAAACCCAATTCCAAACTTAATTTCATTTTTAAAATACAATGAATCAGAAGTATTCTGATCTGAGAATTCCAGAACACTTAATTTTCCAACTGAATGCTTAAGTTTAATGGGTGTAAATTTTGTCCTAGTGCCACTAATAAAATTTCTAAGTTATAACAGAATTTATTCCAAATTCTGCACCTATTCTTTGATATAGCAATAATAGTGATAATGGTATAAAAAGTGAAGCTATTCTAGAGTCTGAAATGATCACATCTGCAGACCCCTTAACAGGAATGGAGATCCAATTTTGTGGAATATTTTTAAGATGTAAGTGATTGCATCAAAAGAGTGACAAGGGATGGTCAGCACTGCAGTGGACCACCAGGAAATTTGAGTGGGAAGTTTCTGTGTGGTCAACAAACAGGTCCTTTAGCCAGGCTGCACTTATAGAATGCAAAGCAATGGTGGAAATCATAAAAGGGAGCAGTTCCTCTATTTTCCATCAGTTGGTTCTGTGTATTGTTTCATTTGTGAACTAGTCAGTCCTGAATCACTTAATTTTTTATTTGCTGTGGATGGATTTAGCAATTGACACAACTCAATTATGATTGATAAACCTGAAAAAGTTCAATTTACGGATGTTGTGTGTTATCATTATCAAACGAAAGACATGACTTTGGCTTAACTCATAAATGGGAAACATAAATAGTCACTGAAGAAGACTGTCTCTTCATGGAAGAAATGAAATGTTTGAGTCTCCACAAAATGGAAGTATTTGGGGTTTACTTGAACTGCTGGCTTGGTTTGGTTCATTTCATGCATGTCACATCTCAACAAGGTAGTCTCTCGTGTAAGTCTAGAACTACATATGAAGAATTAGTAAATTTAATAAAGGATAATGAAGACCCTAGAAGAATTGGTGCATTTGAGTTATGGTGTTATAGGAGAATATTGAAAGTACACGGGTGGCCAGAAGAACAAACAGATCTGTATTAGAAGAAGTACAGTCAGAATGCTCCTTAGAAGCCAGGATGGCTTCAGCCATATTATCAGGAGGAACCAGTCCCCTGAGAAGGACATCATGCTTGGTACAGTGGAGGGTCAGCAAAAAGAAGGAAGGCCCCCAAAGAGATGGATTAGCACAGTGGCAGCAGCAATGGGCTCACGCATAGCATAACAATTGTGAGGTTGGCGCAGAATTGGGCTGTGTTTCATTCTGTTCACTGTGAGTCAGTATCAACTCAAGGGCACCTAACGCCAACAAAGTTTGACTAATATTAAGTGAAATAAGTTTTTGGTTTTGTTTTTTCTAATTCCAGGTCTTTGCACATTTCAAAGGGAAGCTTGTGAAGACAAAGTCAAGTATTATAAGGAAATGTGCAGAGATCTGGAGCTAGAAAACCAAAAAGGAACAATACTCTCAGCATTTCCCAAGCTGAAAGAACTGAAGGAGAAAAAAAAAACAAAAACCTTGACTCGCAATATTGATGAATTCCTGGTGTGACACTGTAGGATCGGCACAGGACTACAAACCACAAGGTCAGCAGTTCAAACTCACCATCTGCTCCTCTGAAATGCTATACAGGATTGCTATAAGTCGGAACCAACATGACGACACTTAACAACAACATGCGGAAACTGTTGAATGAGGTAGAATGCATCAAAAGACTATGTACCAAAAAGAGATGGATGGTGTTCAAGACATTTCAAGAGGTAGGACATCATCAAGACCTGATGATACTGAAGGAAGAAGTCTAAGCTACACTGAAGGCATTGGCAAAAACCCAGATTCCAGGACCTAACAGAATACAAGCTGAAATGTTTCAGCAAGTTGGTAAAGCACTTGGGTCACTCACTATCTATGCCAAAATATTTGGTCAACTGATTGGTATCTGTAAATTTATGGAGATTTGTTTTGTTCTTCTATCTTAGTAGTATTGAGAGATTTGTCTTCCAGCTCACTGGTTCTGCCTTCCATCTCGTCTATTCTATTCCTTTGCCCTTTTCAGAGTATTGTCTATTTCTGATATTCTGTTATTGATCATTTGGACCTCTTTCTATAGGTTTTGAATTGTTTCCAGTGCTGTATCTATCTTATTTGGTTGGTCCTGTAGTGCTTTCCTGACTTTTTCCTTATTTTTCTCAACTCCATTGTAAAGTGTTTTGTAACATTTTATGATCGTTTTTATGACTTCCTTCGCAGGCATTTCCAAGGCCTGCCCTCCATCCAGAATGGAGTCCAGGTTTACCTCTAGGTCATTTGTCTCAGACATTTTATCTTGTTTCTGGACAAGCTTCTTGCTTTCAAAGCTGTCGGAGAGATTTCAAGATGCCAGTGTTGGTTGTTATGCTATATATACCTCAGGCTTTAATTTAATTTTCCACCGGTTTTGTTTTTGAACTCTCTTTCCCTCTCTCTATAGCCCTGTCCTGCCCTTTCCCATATTTAAAAAAAAAAAAAAAGCCTTCAGAGCCTGCTCTTGGTCTGGGTATCTGTGCGCATGCGTGGCAGAAGAACCCACCAGTGGTGAGGGGCGGGGGGTGTCTACTCGCTCAGGGTCCCCCTCTAGGCACCAGAATGGAGATGCAAACAGTGGGTTGCCAATAACCAGATACAAAAAAAAAACCAACAGTCAGAACAGAGCAAAACCCACCAAGTGTATTGTCCACCTTTGCTCCGAGGTTTCCGCAGCGTTTTTCCGTGGTGTGACTGCTCCCCCTGCTAGATCTTGCCGTCTGGTCTCGCCCAACATGTCGGCTCCAGGCTTCCGAACCCAGCCCAGCAGATTCAAAAGTACGTGATTTTTTACTTCAGCTTCCAGTTCCACTAGCTATCAACCTTCAAACTTTAAAACATATTCCTAGCTCTGTGGTTCCGCGTTTTGGCGCTCTGCCCTGGCTCTGCTTTGCCTGGTATTCTGTGCTATCGCTGACTGCGACCTTCACGGCACCTCCACCCAAGCCGCCATCAGGCCCGCCTCCGGTCCACTGATTGGAAGCGATTCCTGTTTCTGCCCATTCCGGAGGGCAGTGACCCAGCAGAATGTGGTAATCTATCAGTACTAACCCATGCAAGGAAAACTTTGCTGAAGATCAGTTCAAAATGGCTGCAGCAGTACATAAACAGGGAAGTGCCCGAAATTCACGTCGGATTAAGGAGAGGGTGTGGAACTAGGAAATCACTGCTGATGTCAAATGGATCTTGGCTTCCAGCAGAGAATAGCCGAGAAATGTTTACCGGTGTTTTACTGACTGCTTGAAGGCTTTCAACTGTGTGTATCATGACAAACTATGGACAACTTTGCAAAGAATTGGAATATTCCAGAACACTTCACTGTGCTCATGAGGAACCTGTACGTAGACCAAGAGGCAGTTGCTCAAACAGAACAAGGAAACACTGAATGGTTTAAAATCTGGAAATGAGTGTGCCAAGGTTACATTCTTTCACCATAATTATTCAATATGTGTGCTGAGCAAATAATCCAAGAAGTTGGATTATTTGAAGAAGAATATGGGATTAGGCATTTGGAAGAATCATTAACCACTGATGATATGCAGATGATACAACCTTGCTTACTGAAAAAAAAAAAAAAGGATTTAAAATACTTAATGATGAAGCTCAAAGAACACAACCTTCAGTATGGATTGCAACTCAATGTAAAGAAAACAACTGGATCAATAAATAACATCATGATAAATAAGAAAAGATTGAAGTTGTCAAAGGCATCTTTTTACTTGTATCCACAATCAACACTTATGTAAGCAACAGCCAAGAAATCAAATGACGTATTGCATTAGGCAAATCTGTTGCACAAGACCTCTTTAAAGTGTTCAAGAGCAAAGATATCAGTTTGAGGACTAAGGTGCGCTTAGCCCCCAAACCATGGTATTTTCAGTAACTTCATATGCATGTGAAAGTTGAACAATGTATAAGAAAGACCAGAGAAGAACTGATGTATTTGAGCTGTGGTGTTGGAGAGAAATATTAATGATACCATGGAATGCCAGAGATCAAATAGGTCCTTGTTGGAAGAAGTACCACAGCACACGCCTTAGAAGCCAGAATGGTGAGAAGTTGTCTCTCATGCTTCGGACCAGGAGTTTTCAAGAGGGACAGTCCCTTGAGAAGGACATCATGTTTGATAAAGTGTCGGGTCACTGAAAAAGAGGAAGACCTCCAAAGAGATGGATTGACACAGGGGTCATGCACAACATTTGTGGGGAAGGCACAGTGGGGGGCACTGTTTTGTTCTGTGGTGCACAGGGTCACTATGAGTTAGAACTGACTTAATGGCACCTAGCTACAACAACAACGTACTTTGGACAAGTTATCAGAGGGACCAGTCCCTGGAGAAGAACATCACAGTTCGTAAAATAGAAGGTCCATGGAAATGAGAAAGCCCTGAATGAGGTGGGTTGATTCAGTGGCTACAACATAGTGCTAAAACATCCCCCTAATGGGATTCCTGGTGTGGCACTGTGGGTTAAGGCACTGGACTGCAAAGTTGGTTTGAACCACAAGGTCGGCAGTTCAAGCTCACCAGCTGCTCCTTGGAAACCTTATTCAGTGTCGCTATGGTACAGTGTCGCTGTGGGTTGGAACTGGCTCTACAGTACTTAACAACAACAGCATTGTGAGAATGGCTCTGTGATTCAAATCCAAGTCAAAAGCACCTACCAACAACAGCTGTTGATGCAGACCTTCGATATAGGTAGGAAGCCTTGAGCCTAGAAAGATTCTTGGTGCAGTAAATTGCATGGTAAACAGCCTAAGTGATGAACCTAAGACTTTTAGGGCTAAGAGAATGGAGTCATATATGTAGGTAGAACACGTAGTGTAGGTGGGTGAAGGTGGATGCTTGGGAGAAGTAGACTTTGTGAATATCCAGACAATTCCAGAGTATTTTTTTCGGTTGATGCAATCAGCACCAAGCTACCCATTGAAGGCTGTTGAATATTCATATAGACTGTTTTTAGAATATTTTGCATGATCTATTTTAAAATATGTTTCTGTTGTTCTGTAGACTTCATGGAATAGTGAGACAGGTTTGAAAGTTGAACTAAGATGAAGAGAAGACTAAATTGGTGGGCAATACGGTTTTCAGGGGTGGTCAGTATGGGCAGGGTCTGTTGGTCTCGTCTCTAGAGCACTGTCAGCCTCACAGAGGACTACGTCGGGGGTTCTAGAGATGTGGCGTTTTCGCTTGGTGGAGGTGACCCACTTCAAGCTGTACTTTGCAACGACATCTGTCGCTTGGTGTTGTTTCCTGGTGGTCTGGTTTGAGTGGTAACGCGGAGCAATTTCAGGAGTCCTGGTTATGCAGTGAGTTAAGTGCTGTAATGCTGCCTGAAAGGTCATTGGTTTGAACTTTAGATGCTGCTTGGAGAAGGGTGAAGCAGTCAGCCTCTCTAAGGATTGCTAGCCTTGCACTCCTGTTGGATCGGGGAATCCGCTCTGGCAGAGCAGCAGGATCACTGAGGTCAGTACTGACCAGGTGTCTGGTACCAGCAGCCTTAGAGTCCTTTACAAACACAGTCCAGCTGTACCAGGGACTGGGCATGTGGAACCTGGCTTCAGAAGTCAGGAGAACATTTGTGTCACCCCAACCTCAAATCTGGGACTACATAAAAAAGGTCCTGGGTTGGCCACACTGCAATCAGAGAAGGCTAATCCTAGGTGACAAAGAGTGAAGACTTTCCCTGGTCTTAGCAGTCCCATCAGTACAGGCCATTGCACACCTCCATTGTGCAGCGTGTTGTGACTTAGAGAGAGAGAGAGGGAGAGAACGCAGTCCTCCAGGTTTATACATGCAACAATTGAGACAAGCACCCTAAGTTAGGTGTAACTCAACGTCAATGGCATCCAAACAATAGGACCTTCCCCAGTGTCCTGCTTATCAAAGAGAAGCTTCACTGTTGTGAGTTTTAAATTACATACAAATTTAAATTGTTTTTTAAATTCTCTGATAAAAATTTGACACTTTAGTAATGTTCATGTGATTTAATTTTTTTAGCTAACAAAAAAGACATGTACTTGTATTCATAGTAATATATTGGTTTTGTTTTATAATACAAAATGCAATTTCGCCCTTTGCGGGGGGGGGGGGGGGAATCAAACTGATAAATGCATTCCACTTTAACTTCTGCTTTGGATAAACAGCTTATCTTTATCTTGGTTTAAATACAACTCAGCGTCCTCATAAGGTCACCTGCTGCTGCTAGTAGCAGCGAGTGGCGTGTATGTGGCTGTGTCCTCTATGGTTTATATAAACTCAGGGCAAACTGGCTGCTAGCCAATAAGATAAATGTCTTCTGATTACAAATGACATTTGGAACTTTGCCAGGAATTTTGAAGCCTCCTCATATAGAACCCACATATTCTGTTTGAACCGGAGAGTAAGTAGAGGAGGGGGCACCTCAGATTACCAGGATTTAGGCTCCCCACATTCCTTAATCTGATTTTGCTGGCGGTGTTAACTGTTCTCAAGTCTGTTCTGACCTATAGCGACTCAGTATAGGGTTTCCAAGGAGCGACTAGTGAGTTTAAACCACTGACCTGTGGTTCAAACTGACCTTGTAGTCTTGCATTTAGCCTGCGGCACCACACCAGGACTCCTTTCTGGTAAAGAATCTCAAATATACCATGGACTGCCAGAGGAAAGAACAAATCTGTCTTAGAGGAAATACACCCAGAATGCTCCTGCAAAGTGCTAAGAACTTCAATAGGTTTTCCATTTTTTGGAAAGACTTTTTTATCTCGTGATGTTTAAACAGAATTAACCCAGTGGATGACTTTAACAAACAGAAATTTGTCCTTTCACACTTAGGAAGATGAAAGTCCAAATTCACGGTACTATGTGAGCTCTGGTAGCGTAGTGGTTACGAATCGGGCTGCGAACCTTAAGGTCAGCGGTTCGAAACTACCAGCTGCTCCGTGGGAGAAAGATGAGGCTTTCTACTCCCGTAAAGATTTACAGCCTCGGAAACCCTGTACAGGGTCGCTATGCAGGGTCGCTATGGGTCGGAACCCACTCGATGGCACATAACAACAACATGTGGGTTAATGCAACAGACTGCAAAGCCGTTTGAACTGCAAGGTCGGCGGTTCAAGCTCACTAGCTGTTCCTCGGAAACCCTATACAGCATCGCTATGGGTCGGAATCGACTCAACAGCACTTTACAATAACAACAAACTCTAGGGGAAAGCTCTCTCTCTGTGGGTTTTGTTAGCATCTGTAGGTCAGGCATTCCTTAGAGATTTCCAAGTATCTTGGCATCAGTCTTCCCCTGGGCCTACAAGGTTCCCAGAACAGGGCCCCTGGGTCCAAGCAGTACCTTCTACTCTGACTCTTTTTTCTTGATTTGGGTTCTTCTTGTTCAGTACCATTGAGTCAATTCTGGCTCATAATGACCCTGTGTAGGGCCTCCAAGGAGTAGCTTGTGGGTTTGAACCACTGACCTTGTGGTTAGCAGTCCCATGCTTAGCCTACATTGCCATACCTGGACTCCTTGATGGGGCTTGTGGGCTGTCAAGTCTGTGCTGACTCACAGCAACCATGTTACAGGGTTTCTGAGACTGTAAACCTTTACAGGAGCAGAAAGCTTCATCTTTCTCCCATGGAGCAGCTGCTAGTTTTGAACTGCTGACTTTGAGGTTAGCACCCCAACTTCTAACCACTACACTACCAGAGGGAGTAGGTCCTTTTCTCTCCATTTATCTCTTGTAAGACAAAGGGGTCCTAGGCAGGGAAACATTGGTTGTGGGTGTTGCAGCCCACCCTTAACTCGCTTATGATTGATCACATCAGATCAGATCTGAGGAGGGCTGCATAGTTACCTAGTTAATTCTTTAGAAGGAAGTTTTCTCTTTAATCAGTATGTCTGCTTCTGAATATTTATAACAAGATCAATAGGATGTGGCCAACTGATTATGAAGACCAGTAGATTAGTTTCCATAGGTTTAAATAACAAGTTACTAGGTGATGCAAGTTAAATTCTCAACTGGTAGCCAAACGGTTGGTAGTTCAAACCCACAGTGTTACCTCAGAAGAACAGGCTGGCGATCTGATTCCAAAAGGCCATGTCTTAAAACCCCTAACTCCACACACACAGCACTCCCCATGGCTTGTACTCAACTTGATGGTACGTGTAAATGATTAGGTCAAATGTCAGAGTTTTCAGACTTTTTTGCCTGCTCAATAAAATTTAATTTGTTATATAGTAAATTTATAAAGTGATATCATTTAGAAAACTAAAACTAAAAGAAAACCAAACAAAACCCATGAAATACTGGAAACACCCATGAAAATGAACAACACCTCACCTCCAGGGGTGAGCAACCCAAAGGAAAGCAGCAGATTTCTCATCAGAAAACCCCAGATACCAAGAGGCTTGTCACATTTCTTAGGTGCTGAAAGGAAAGAGCTGTCATACGAGAATCCTTTGCTCATAGAAAAGAGCCTGTGGGGACAGAGGAGGAATAAAGACTGGTAGCGTAGTGGTTACGAATCGGGCTGCGAACCTTAAGGTCAGCGGTTCAAAACTACCAGCCGCTCCATGGGAGAAAGATGAGGCTTTCTACTCCCGTAAAGATTTACACCCTTGGAAACCCTGTACAGGGTCGCTATGGGTCGGAACCGACTCAATGGCACTTAACAACGACAACAACAAGGTAAAGGTAAACTAAGTCATTTGTCACCACAAAACCTACTCAAACAGAATGGCCAAATAAAGTTCTCTAAATAGAAAGAGGTTTTTTTTTTTTTTTTTTTTAAGTAGCTTTGAAACATCAGAAAGGAACAGTGAAATGTGGTTTAAAATAACAATAAAATAACATGCTCCCCTTGTCATCTTGAGTTTTCTAAAGTATGTTTAATGGATGAAGCCAAAATTAAAACAGTATCTGATGAGGTACTGATTGTAGGTAAAGGAGACATTTCAGAGAATTTTATTATCAACAGTGGAGAGTAAGTGGCTATAATGAGAGCTGAGGTTTCTAGATTTCATTTGTACTAGGAAATTTATACCAACGGTAGACTTGAATAAGGTATGAATATGGAATGCAATATATTATAGTCTAGGGAATAATATCTATGGTGCAACCCTTCCAAAATCCATGCAAAATGATATGTTAAAAGCGCTATACATAAACCAAAGTGGACTAATAAATAAATACTTAACTATTTTGCAGGAGGCAGGGTTATAGAGTAAAAAAGAAAGAAATTAGAAAATACATAAACAGAAATCAAAATTCATAGACTGGAAGACTTAAACCTTAACATATGAATAATTATTTCAATTGTAAATGATATAAATAAACCAATTAGCACAGATTAGGAGAATGTTTTAAAACATGTTACAACTTTATGTTGTCTACAAGAAACTGACTTCAAACAGTATGACATACGGCAGGTTCAAGATTGTGTTGTTGTTAAGTGCTCTCGAGTCGATTTCGACCCATAGCGACCCTGTATAGGGTTACCAAGGAGCAGCTGGTGAGCTTGAACCACAGACCTTGCAGTTCAAATGACTTTGCAGTCTGACACATGAGTCCACAGCGCCACACCAGGACTCCAGGGTGAAGGTAGAGGAGCAGGACAAGGGGTACTGTTCAATCATAAATTAATTACATGAAAGCAAAATTAAGTAACTCAAGACAGGCTAAAGTGGTCTGAAGAGTGAAAGTGAAGAAAATGATCAGAGACAAAGCAGGGCATAGCACTATGGTAAGCAGACCAATCCTAAATATGGTGCACCTACAGGGTTGCTTGGAGTCCTGGTGTGGTGCTGTGGGATAAAGCACTGGGCCACAAGTTCGGTTTGAACCACAGAGTCAGAAGCTCAAACTCACCAGCTGCTCCTCAGAAGCCCTATACAGGATTGCTATGAGTCGGAACCAACTCGACGACTCTTAACAATGTACCTGGGTGCCATGAGGTTGTTTCTTCTCAGAGCGACCCTGTGTGTAACAGAATCAAACATTTCCCAGTCTGAGCCATCCTCACACTCTTTGTTCTGTTTCAGCTCATTGTTGCAGCCTTGTGTTTGTCCCCTTTATTGTGTGGGCTTTCATCTTTTCATTGACCCTGTGCCCATCATTAATGTCCTGTTTCAGGGAGTGGACCCTCCTGAAAACCTGTCCAAAGTCTCACCGTCCTGTCTCTTCAGGAGAAATCAGGAGCTTTCTTGTTCTTCTGGCCATTCACAGTATAGTCAGTATTCTTCACCAACTCTACAATTACATCAATTTGGTTTTTTAAATCTTTTCCTCCTCCTTGTCTAAATGCAAAACACGTGAAGCAAAACTTAATAGAATTGAAAAGAGAAATAGAGAAATCCGCAATAATTATTGGAAACTTTAAAGTTTCTCTCTTGACATTTCATGGCACAACCAGACAGAGACTAAGGAAGGATATGAAAGAACACAGCATCATCAACCAACAGGTGCCAAGTGCTATTTACAGAATACTCAACCAAGCAACGACAACAACGCGCTATTTTCCAGTGCCCATACACCAAAGGAATCCTGTGTGGTGCTGCAGGCTAATGCACTGGACTGCAAAGTTGATTTGAAATCCAAGGTTGGTGGTTCAAACTCACCAGCCGTTCCTAGGAAATCCTATACAGGGTTGCTGTGAGTTGGGGCTGTCTCGAAGGCACTTTACAGCAACAACATGTATCAAATACCAGCATAGCCCACATCTTGGTCCATATGATAATAAGCCTTTATATATTTTAAATAATTTAAATGATGCCAGGTGTGGTTTCTGACCACAATGGAACCAAGCTGGAAAGAAGTAACAGAAAGATAGCAGGACATCTCAAAGCAATTTGAAGCTAAACAACATAATCCTAATTAAGCTTTGAGTCAAAGAAACCTTTCAAGGAAAACAGAACAGTATGCAAATGATATTGAACCATCCCTTGTAGAATCACGTGGGAAATTTATAGTTCTGTTGTTAGGTGCCATTGAGTTGGTTCTGATTCGAAGCAACTCTGTGTACAACAGAATAAGTACAACACCATTCTCACAACGGTTACCATGTTTGTGCTCATTGTCACAGACACAGATAGTATATTTCATTGTGATCTTCCTCATCTTGGTGGAAGTATGATGGTCCCTCAGGGGAATGGTCCCTCCTGATAATATGTCCAAAGGACATGAGTTGAAGTCTTGCTATGCTGCCTTCTAGGGAGCATCTGACTATACTTCTTTAAAGACAGTTTGTTTATTCTTTTGGCAGGTCAATACACATTGGATATTCTACACCAGCCCCTTAATTCAAAGGCATCAGGCCCTCTTTAGTCTTTCTTATTCATTGTGCGGCCTTCATATGCATATGAGGTAATTGAAAATACCTTGGCTGGCTTGGGTCAGGCACACCTTAGCTCTATGATATGCTAATGAAGAAGAAATGTCAATGGATTCCATCACAAGAACCTAGTAAAATAAGAGCAAAATAAACCCAGTGGAAGCCGAAAAAGGAGATAATGCAGAAATGCATTAAAATCAATGAAATGAAAAACAGGAATACTGGAGAAATGCCATGAAACCAAGGGTCAATAAAATTCAGACACCTCTAGGAAGACTGACAAAGAGAAAGAGAAGAATCTAGTTACTGCTGGTAGAGATGAAGTAGGGAACATCACTACAGACCCTGAAGACAGGAAAGCAGTCATAAGGGCGTGTTGTAAACAACTATCAATAGAAAAAGGATCCGCAGTTGGAAAATACGGCCTTGGTGGGAGAAATCATGCCGGAGATCGCATGATAGGCTTTGGCAAGACAAATGATGATTATACACATGGGCTTCACTAGATGGAATATACAGAAATCAAATTGACTACATCTGTAGAAAGAGACGGTGGAGACTCTCCATCTCTTCTGTCACAACAAAGCCAAGTGCAGACTGTGGAACAAACCATCAACTGCTCATATGTAAATTCAGGCTGAAGCTGAAGAAAATTAAAACAAGTCCACAGGAGCCAATATATGTCTTTGAACATATATCACCCAAATTTCTCAATCATTTTAAGAACAGATTCGATGCATTAGACACTAATGACTGAAGACCAGAAGAGTTATGAAATGACATCAAGAGCATCATACCGGAAGAAATCAAAAGGTCATTCAGATGGAAAGGAAGAAAGAAAAGACCAAAATGGATGTCAGAAGAGACTTTGAAACTTGCTCTCCAGTATAGAGATGCTAAAGTAAATAGAAGAAATGAGGAGGTAAAAGAGCTGAATAGGAAATTGCAAAGGGCACCTTGAGAAGACAGACTAAAATAGTATAATGAAATGTGCAAGTATCTGGAGTTAGAAAACCAAAAGAGATGAACTTGCTAAGCATTTTTCAAGCTGAAAGAACTGAGGAAAAAATTCAAGCCTCAATTCGATACTGAAGGATTCTTTGGAAAATTATTGAATGATGCAGAAAGCATCAAAAGAAGATGGAAAGAATCCACAGTCACTGTTCCAAAAATAAATGGTCCGTGTTCAACCATGTCAAAAGGTAGGATATGATCAAGAATCAATGGTACTGAAGGAAGAAGTCCAAGATGCACTTATGACATTGGCGAAGAACAAGGCCCCCGGGAACTGATGGAATGCAAATGGAAATCCATCAGCCAACAGAGGCTGCACAGGAAGCACTCATTCATCTATGTCCAGAAATTTGGAAGACAGCTACCTGGCTAATTGATTGAAAGAGATCCATATTTGTGCCCATCCTAAAGAGATGTGACCCAAAAGAAAGCAGGAATGATCAGACAATATTGTTATTATCACATGCAAGTAAATTTTGCTAAAGATAATTCAAACATGGCTACTAAAATACATTGACAGGGAACCCCCTGAGGTTCAAGCCAGATTCCAACAGCTTGTGGAATGAGGAGTACCATTGTTGTCGCCAGAAGAATCTTGGCTGAAAACAGAGAATACCAGAGAGATATTGACTTTGCAAAGGCTTTCAACTGTGTAAATCCTGACAAGCTGTGGACAACATTGTGGAGAATGAGTACTTCAGTGTAACCATGTGGAAACTGTACATAGACCAAGTGGCAGTCATTCGAACAGGACCAGGGGGCACTGAATAGTTTGAAATCAGGAACAGTGTGCACCAGGCTTGTATTCTTTCACTACACTTACTCAATATGCATGCTGAGCACACAATCTGATAAACTGTCAGAAACGAAAAACATGGCATCAGGATTGGAGGAAGACTCATTAACAACCTGCGATATGCAGATGGCACAACCTTGTTTACTAGAAATGAGGAGGACATAAAGTCCTTCTGATGAAGATCTAAGAGCACAGCTTTTGGTATGGGTTGCTCCTCATTGTAAAGAAAACAAAGATCCTCACCACTGGGACACTAAATAACAATAATAAATGGAGAAAAGATTGAAGTTGCCAAAGACTGCATTTTTCTTGAATCCACCATCAACACTCATAGAAGCAGAAAACAAGAAATCAAATGATGTATTAGGCAAATCTGCTGCACAAGACCTCTTTAAAATTTTCAAAAGCAAAGATGTCAGTTTGAGGACTAAGGTGCACCTGACCCAAGACTTGGTATTTTCAGTAGCCTCATATGCATATGAAAGTTGGGCAATGGCTAAGGATATATTATAAGAATTGATGCATTTGATTTATGGTGTTGGAGATGAATATGGAAAGTACCATGGACTGCTAGAAGAGCAAACAGGTTTGTGTTGGAAGAAGGACAGCCAGAATGCTCCTTTGAAGCCAGGATGGTGAGACTTTGTCTCTCATACTGTGGAGTTATTATCAGGAGGGACCAGTCCCTGGACAAGGACATAATCTTTGGTAAAGTGGAGGGTCAGTGAAAAAGAGGAAGATCCCCAACAAGATGGATTGGTCAGTGGCGGCAGCGATGGGCGCAGCTGTAACACGTGTGAGGCTGATGCAGTGTTTCCATCTGTCATGCAGAGGCTCACTGTGTGTTGTCATCGACTGGGTGACACCTACCAGCAACAACATAATCAACTTTACAGACATGGATCTGACAGTTGAGATTAAATGGACCAATTTTTCCAAAAAAAAGAACTTAACCTTACCACACTCATCCAATGTGAAACAGATTATAGGAAGTGTTCTGTAACTATTAAGGCAATCAAGTTTGTAATTTTAAAACACTCAGTAGATATCTCCATGCCCAGATCATTTTTCTAGATCATTTTACCAAACCTTTTAAAGTGTGAATACGGATTCCAAACAATCACTTCCAAAGATAAATAAATGGATAGAAGAGGAGGAAACACTTCCTAATTCATTCCACCATCTTTCAATTCCAATTCCCATGAACTTGTATTCCCCTTGTACCAACACTAGACAAACACAGTACAAAATCGAATACTACAGATCAAACTTCTTCATCAGTACAGGGGTAACATCCTCAGAAAAAGCAATTAAAAGGCAGCTTTCTCTGTGTGTATGTATACACACAATACAGATACACACACAC
This sequence comes from Chrysochloris asiatica, assembly GCF_000296735.1. Classification (NCBI taxonomy): domain Eukaryota; kingdom Metazoa; phylum Chordata; class Mammalia; order Afrosoricida; family Chrysochloridae; genus Chrysochloris; species Chrysochloris asiatica. The sequence continues at coordinate 19,622,023 of NW_006408559.1, forward strand.
ACACACACACACACACACACCACACACACACACATATATATATATTGTTTGTTGCTTTTAAGTGCTGTCTAGTAGGTTCTGGCTCATAGTAATCCTGTATAGGGTTTCTGACAAGCAGCTGGCTGATGTGTTTGAACCCTGAGCTTATGGTTAGCAGTACAATGCTTATCCATCTATAGTCCTGGCATGTCACTGTAGGATAAGCTCTGGACTACTAACCACAAGGTCAGCAGGTCAAATCTTTCACCAGCTTTCTGCTCTCATAAAGATTTAACCACCTTGGAAATCCTATCCAGGCTCCAAGTAAGTCAGAAATGACTTGATGGGAATGGGTAGGCAAGTATGGCTATATATACACGTTCACACACCATGACCAAGTTTGATTCATTAAACAGACATTGGACAGCTTCAGTATTCAAAATCCACCCACCATTTTAACAAACTAAAGAAAGTTAAAAAAAAAAAATTTAAATCATGTGATCATACCAATTGGAGCAGAAAATGCATTTGATAAGATACAACCCCCATTCAAAATGAAAATGTTCAGAAAAGTTTAAATATTGGGAACTTACTTAAACTTGTTAGTTGTCATCAAGTTAATGTGGGCTCGTGGAACCCTTATGTAAAAGAGAAAACAATCTTGCTTGATTTTGCAGCATCTTCTCGGTTATTGGTATGTTCAAACCCAGCAAGAAACTCACAGCTCACATTGTACTCAATGGTGGAAGGCTCAATGTTTTCCCTTACGGCAGGAGTCCTGGTGGGGCACCATAAGATAAGCACTGGATGGCTACCCAAAATGCCCAAGAAAAAGAGACAGACCCCAGCAAGATGAACTGAAACAGCGGCAGCCACAGTGGGCTCAAACAGGACAATTGTGAGGTCGGCCCAGAACCCAACAGCGTTTTGTTCAGCTGTGCATGGGGCACTATGAGTGGGAACTGACTCAAGGTCATCTAATAACAACAACAACGCAGTAATCAACACGCTGTAGTACTGCTAACAAGTAGACACATAAAGAAACAGAACAGAGAACCCAGAGATAGTCCCACACAAATTACCCAACTCATTCATGACAACATCTACAGAGAAATAGGAAACTTGTAGTATCATACCTCATACAAAAATGGACTCACAAGGGATCCCAAACTTCAACGAAAAGCAGAAAACTCTTTGGAATTTTTTTTTTTTTTTTAAAGAATATCTCCAAGAGTTAATGGTAGCTGAAGCATTCTTAGACTTGGCACAAAAGGCACCAGGTAAAATAGGCAAAATAATAATAATAATAAAAGAATTCAACTTCATTTAACAAAAAGAAAAGAGTCTTCAAAAGACCTTGTTAAAAAGATAAAAAGACAGACTACAAATTTGGAGAAAATATTTGCAAACCACATGTCTGACAAATGACTTGTGTCTAGACTACGTAAATAAAGTCTTCAAACTGAACAATGAAAAACTCAAAAATCCAATTAGGACATGGGCAAAAGGCATGAGGAGACTGATATCCAAGTGTCAAGTAAGCACAAGAAAGAAGAGCCAACATCACTAGCCACTCAGGCTCTGCAAATTAAAATGTCAATGAGATATTAAAAAATAGTAACACCTACTGCTGCCAAAGATGGTGACAAATGGAACCACTCCTACATTTCTGGTAGGAATATAAAAGGACTAGCCCCTCAAAGCAAACAAGAAAAAAAAAATGCAATCGATATCTAGAGAAAAATGAGACTTTCTGTCCCTGCAAAGATTCACAGCTTCAAAAACTCTGTATAGAGTCGCTCTGAGTCGGAACAAACTTGACAGCACTTACCAACAGAAGGTGGCTTATGGATAACCAAAGGCCTCATGGAATTTGGTTGCTTGGTTTGGAGGACAAGGGTCATAGTTTCATGGAACATCCTACTTATCCTAATAGCATGCTCAATAGTGTCGCCATTCTACTTTATAGTTGCATAGTACCTAGGGTTTGAAAAGCTCACAGGCTGTCAAAGGCACAAGAAAGAGTTCAGCTGTCTTCCCGTGTTCACCTCAACCAGTCTGCTTCCAGCATCCCTGAATCTGCAGACTATATGAAGCATCTGAATTCTTCCTGCCTTCCTACAGAAGGTTGTCAAACGCCAAGAAACCCATCATCCTGAACTGTACCAGTCACAGATGTGTCCAGGTGTCTGAAATGTTTGTTGACAGTGGCTTTATAAGTTGACAACTAATTCTTGATTCCATAGAAAACAAACTAGGAAATTGTGTTAGAAGGAGTTGTTGTTAAGTGTTGTTGAGTGGTCTCCAACTCATAGTTACCCTGCGTAGGGTTTCTTAATAGCACCTGGTGTGTTTGAACTGCTGACCTCGCAGTTCAAACCCACCTTGAGGTCGGTTTAGCCTCTCTATACTGGAGAACTTCTACAATGTCAGTGAATACAAAATATATGCACATCCCCCATAATGAATTAGAAGGTTTGGAAGTGACAATATGTGTGCTGTTTGATGAATATAATGAAGTTCCTTGGATTGAAAAAGAAACATATGGTCCAAGAAGAGTCATTAACTTACTTGTTTTCCAATTTGAAAGAAAAAAGAAAACCTTTGGCAAAATTCCACACAAATAATCTATAAATCACAATATGACCAGCAGAAATGGTTTCTTTTAAATAGAACAGTAAGTTAGCTTGTTGTGTTTTCTTGATGGGAACTTGTTAACCACAGAATCCCCAGAGATCTTATCTGATATTCATGTCAAGGAAGGAAAATGTGGTCCACATAGTATAGTTTAGGACCTTATAGTTTAAGTGCACATAGAAGTCCTGGTGTGGCACTGTGGGATAATGTACTGGATGGCAAGGTCGATTTGAACTGCAAGGTTGGCAGTTCAAGCTTACCAGCTGCTCCTTGGAAACCCTATAGAGGGTCACCATGAGTCAGAACCGACTCAACGTCACTTAGCAACAACAACAACATAGTTTAGGTGTAACTAGCCTTGAGCACTTGTGCACAGAAAAAACCCAGGTCACTGGGAAGAATTTGCAATCCAATGTGGATACAGAGAAGTGGTGAGTGGGCTTCGATTAACTTCACTGAGGTAGTGTTTGAAATAGCGACAGAACAGAAAAAACTGCCCAGACAAGAATTCCTAGATTGGTGGGCTTGAGGAGTTCCTGGGTGGTGCCAATGATTGTACTCTGAGCTCCTGACTGGAAGGTCGGTGGTTCAAGTACACCCAGAGGTACTTCAGATAAAAAATAAGACAATCTAGTTCCAAAAGATCTGCCACTGAAAACCCTTGAAAGCACAGCTCTCCTCTGACGCATGTGGGCTCCCAGAGGTGTATCTATGGAAAGTAGCACCTATGACCGTCATTGTAACTTGTTGAATGATCTCTCAGAGCTAGTGATGGAAAGTCAAAGCATGGTGACACATAGAAAATATGCATTGCGGTCCCCTCCAGTGTTGCCGAGGGTATGGGTCATGGCTGCCATGAGTAGAAGTCGACTTCAGGGCCACTGTTGTTTGTTTTGCTTGGACTTGTGAGGCTTGAGGCTACAGGTCACACAGTCACTGCAGACTGTTCCTGGCAGGTGATGATCCTGTGATCTTACAGGGGCACCAGATGCAGGAGATTGCCCCTTTTAAGGACAGTGTTCTAGGGGGCACTATTTGTAAATCTTGTCTCTAAATGGCAGCAGAGAACAGCAGGGGTCTGGGAGGGTTTGTGACATCTGCAGAGATGACAGCAAGTCTCCAAAGAGCACAGAACATTCCAGATAAAACAAGGTGGTGGTGGTGGGGAGTGGGGGGTTGACTCTACTAATTTCAGTCCAAAAAGCCATATAATGACGAGAGGACACCTGACTGCCCAGGCCTAGCTAAAAGGACGTCAGTTCCAAAGGGTCTGTCCCTAATGCCATGTATGGGGTGGGGGGAATCTTTCCCGAGCTCAGTAATTTTCATACATCCATCGATGTTCAGTAGAGTTTTGACTAATAACTAAACTCTCTATGGCTGAAATAATGATTGAAGATAATAAGAATCTGTAAAGAAAGGCAAAATACAGCAAGACTAATTTTAGTAAATGTATAAAAAGTATAAATTCTCTCATTAAAGCTCAGAAACTCTTGGCCAAGAGAGAGGTATTTCTTTTGTCTTTTGGGGGAGGGGTGGAGGGCTGGGAGGGCTGAGGAAATAGGAAATTGGAGGGCCTGGGCTTGAAGGAGCTGGGTTGGTTACAAAGTCAGAGATTGTCTTGTCGGTGGGCATTGACCCTCGCTGAGACTGCCCCTGTGCTATGATTTCTGACCTTTCTGCAGAGGTCGTGATGACTTGGAGAAAGCCTTTAACTTAAGAAAGCCCGACAAGGCAGGTGCAGGAAGGCAGTACGGATGGAAATGGCATCCCCAAACGCTAAGCTAGACATCAGAGGTCAATGGAAGCCTGCCTCCACAGGGCAGGACTTCTCTCTGTACTGTAAACAGAATGTTGCATCGGTAATGACTCTTGTTCTGTGGGTATTGAAGACCAGCAGCATAGAAGCCAATTGTTTGCTTCTGGGGCCAGGTTACAACAATTATCAGAAAAGTATTTTGTAGTTTGCTTTTTCTCTCTTCTCTTTTTTTCTGTATAATCACTAAATTGGAGTTCTGGTGTGGCACTGTGGGTTAATGCGGTGGATTGCAAAGACGGTTTAAACCATGAGGTCAGTGGTTCAAGCTCACCAGCTGCTCCTCAGAAACCCTATACAGAGTCGCTATGAGTCGGAACCAACTAGACGGCACTTACCAACAACAACAATAACTATCAATAAATAGATCAATTTACCTGGAAGTTAAAAGTAGAAATTGGCGTAGTGGTGCAACTGCAGATCAAGGACAAAAGGGAATGAATGACAGAGAAGGTGGGCGAGTTAAAAATCGGAAGGGAGGAAAAGGAGGCAGAGGGTTAGATATGTGGCGCTCCACAAGGAGCATCTCATCCCTGTTTGCAGAACTCATTAGCTTATGGAGCTGGAAGAGACTGGAGGCTCTGCCTGACCACTCTTCAGTGTGGACTGTGACCTGCCCAGGTGGGAAGTGATCCCTAGGATTTTGCCTAGAAGGACTCTTTTGGAATACATTATGCATCCCAAGGAAAATGGTGCCCCCACCGTGTTTTCCTGATCTGGATTGTGAGTGCTCTGGGAAACAGAGATGGGGAGGCAGATGGGGCAGGAAGTTTGAAGACAGACCTCTAGAAACCTGCCTTCCTGTCCTTGCAGAAGGAGCCCTGCCTTCTCCTGGTTCAGCGCTGAAGGCTAACTAAACAATGAGCACTTGGAATCCACAGGAGAAAGATGAGACAATCAGCATCCAAAAAGACAGGCTCCGACACCCTATGGAGTAATTCTAGTCTCTATTTGAGGGTTGTTCTGAGTCAGGATTGGCTCAGTGGCTGTGGGTGGTGGTGTAGTTTCAGGTTGTTATACAGACGAAATGGTGTTTGCCTAAAAACATCAAAACTCACAGAGAGTGGGAGGGAGGAAAGAGAGAGTGAGAAAGAAAAGCGAAGAAGGCGGGAGAGAGGGAACGTGCAAACCCAGTTAAGTCAGAGCAAATCTGTAAAGTTCCATTGGTGTTAGCTGCTTTTGAGTGTATCCCAAATCCCAGTGTGCATGGAACTGCTCCCCTGGATATGCCCGGCTCTGAACTTCCAGGGGGACATCGCCAGGCCTGTGGGGGTATGAGAAACATTGTCTAAACTGACAGATGGTCAAGTAATCCAATCTCTACTCATTTTAGCAAGAGTGAGGTTTTCTTTATTCAATTTTGCATAATTGGGCACCCAACCCTATAGACATAGGCAGACTCCCCACATGGCCAATTGACAATGCATTTATTAACTTATTTATTAATCCTCCATTTCCCCTTTCCTGGGTACTTTGGTATTTACAATCTTTCCCTAACAGCAATTATTACTCCCTACAGGGAGCAGTCTCATTTAAAGTTAGTTTCACCTCTTTCCCATGAACTTCCCCTACTTCCTTGATGGGTGTGTTATTAAAATAAGAGTCTAGTAGGTCAAACTTGTCTCGTCCTCTTCTCAGAGTTCCCTTTTGTCATGCCAACCTGCTACTCCCAAGATTTCCTTGATTCTGAAAATGGATCACCCCAACAACTATTTCTCACAACCCTATAGAATAAACTCTGGACTGATAACCAGATAGCAGTTCATATCCACCAGCTGGTCCCTATGAGTCAGAACCGACTTGACAGTTCTTAACAACCACAAGACCATAAGCATCTCCCTGGCTTTGCAATAGCACCAGAGTTCTCTGTAACATGGCATCGGGGGACACAGGGGCCCAAGTTCTCTGTACTATTTCTACAATGACTATTTAGTGTCATTGAGTGAGTTCTAACTCATAGTGACCCTGACAAAAATAGTGAGGTTGGCCAAGAATCTGGTAGTGTTTTGTTCTGCTGTGTATACGGTCGCTATGGGTCAGTACTGACTCAATGGCACCTATGAACAACAATAGGGTCCCCAAGGAGCAGCTGGTGGGTTTGAATTGCCTATCTTGTGGTCCATAGTCCAGTGCTGATCCACAGTGCCACTCCAGGAGTAGCTCTTTACAATACTTATGTGAGTGTAAAAACTAATTTTAAAATGTTGTTGTTGTTGTTAGGTGCCACCAAGTCAGTACCGACTCATAGCCACCCTACGCACAACAGAACAAAATACTGCGTGATCCTGGGAAACCTCACAATTGTTGCCACGCTTGAGCCGATTAATGTTGCCACTTTGCCAATCCATCTCGCTGGGGGTCTTCCTCTTTTTCTCTGACCCTCCACCTTACCAAACATGATATCCTTCTCCAGTGACTGGGCCCTCCTGACCTAAATATGTCCGACATATGAGAGATGAAATTTGGCCATCCTGGCCTCCAAGGAGCACTCTGGCTGCACTTCTTCCGACACAGATCTAAAAGACAGAATCATCCCAGCTTGGAAACAATCATGTGACTTAAATGCTCTCGCTCTCATTCTGTGGGTGTGTGTCACCCGTCCATGTGTGAAGTTCAGGTTGCCCTGTTCATATACTCGTTTGACAGAATCAAGTTTTATCCACTAGAGAGCTCTGATATGCTTTAATGACTTAGAAATCCGTGATTAATTCAGCCTTGAACAGGGTTGCACATGGAAGTGTATAATGCAGGGTGAAACACAGACAGACAGACAGCTCATGCCTGCATGGAAGGGGATGGCAGAGGACTACTAACATCAGAACTCCAGACTCCTGGCTGGACGCTTGCTTGTTGCAGTGACAAAATATTACAGAACCTTCAGTATCTCTGAAAACCACCTTATGAAAACACAGTCATGCTCTAGCAATTTAATCTCTTGAAAAAGACTGATAAAACCTCTTAGATTTGTATTTATATGCTTCAAGAAGAACATTGTTCCATGATTATAAGTAGAAATGAACATACAGTTTTACATAGTGTTTGGTTAAGTCTTACAATACGTTCCACTTGCTAGAGGTTTTAGTTTTCTTTCTTTAATTTTCTTCCCACTGCCTGTCCTCTAGATAGTTCCATGGGACATTTTCCCAGAGACAAGTTGAATACAGCAGACTTGAATTGAACCATTTTATTCTCAATGTAGCCCAATAGCATAATGATTAGTATTCAGGCAGTTACTCAAAGTTCAGATTCAAATCCAGCTCTCTCGTTTCTGGTTCCTCAGAATCTGTGTATCATTGGCTAACAGAACTCACGTCTTGTTGGCTTGGTTTCTGTGAAATTTGAGAGAAACAAGTCCATATACTTAGTGCAGAGCTCCAGCTGCCCCACCTGACCGAGCTGCAGGAAGGACTGGCTGGAAGCCAGAGCATCTCATTTTCTTCTGTGTGCCCTTTCCCATCCACTTGTTGGTACTGTTGCTGTGTTTTGTTTTTTAATGCCCTATTTGTTGACTGAACTTTGTTCCGAAGTTGCAGTTTTAAATTATTCAATTCAGAAACCAGATGTGACTTTCATAGGTACAAGGAAATATTGCATAGCTTGGAAGCACACTTCACAGCTCACAAGAACTGGGTAATCTTTCCTTATCAGTGGAATGGATGGTGGTGTTTTTTGTCAGTGTGGATCTCTGAGAAGAACCCCAAGGTGTTTACTCAGGACACTGAGAGAGCAAACCTATTTGTTAACTCATTTCTGTTAATTTGTTGAAAAGAGGCTGCTAAGTGAGCCATTTAACATCTCATAAACAAAACAAAGGGTGGAAATTGTGCAAATTATTCTTTGTAATTTATTGAGTTGGCAATTTGTGAACAAAGGCAACCACAACTTGTGTGTACACTTGATGAAGTAATTAGGTTCTCCGAGAATGAGATTTCATTCAAGTCGATTGCTCCTCTGGTGGCAAGAAACGAGCTGAATTCAGTCCCTGGAGCCATCAAGGGGAAGTGTGGGTGTAAAGACACTACAGAGGGGGGGCCACAGGTGGGACTAGAGGCCTGCTTGGAACAGAGGTATCACTTAGGCGAATGTCATCCGGTGTGACAACTCAGGGTTTCAGCCCCTGCCTCGTGGACCTCCTCCCTCCCATGACAGACCAAACAGCATCCTTAGCCAGGTTTGTTACCAATTTTAAGCATAGAATGATATGTGATAAATAGAGCTGTAGATTTCTGAAATAGGATATCTCTTAGACTTTACTAATACTAACAACAAAATTGTTTTGTAAAATCTTTCTATATGGAATGACAGCCTTCTTTGATCTTTCTCCTTCTTTTCCTTTAATTCCTACTTCATTCCCCAAAACGTGATGGACTTAGCTTCACAAATACTAATCGCCACACTAATGTAATGAACACATCAGTGACTATAAAAACACCAAAACATCAGCAATGGCAAAACCAACAGCATATGTTTGTGGCAAGTGCACCTGAAACCACGGGATTTCAATGATTGCTGTTGTTGTGAAGTGCTGTTGAGTCAATTCCGGCCCATAGAGACCCTGTATAGGGTTTACAAGGAGCAGCTGGTGAGCTTGAACCGCCGACCTTGCAGTTCAAACGGCTCTGCAGTCTGGTGCATTAACCCACAACGCCACACCAGAACTCCATGGCAGCATAGCTATAATTTGGGTAATGGTGATCACCCTGACCAGAGTGCATTGCTGTTGTTAGGTGCCATTGGATCAGTTCTAACTCATTGCATCCCTATGCACAACGTAATGAAACACTGCCCAGCCCTGGGCCAACCTCACAAGTTTTGTTTTGTTATCTGGAGTGTATTGTATTGTTAAGTACCATCGGGTCAGGTTCCAGCTCATAGTGACCCTGCTTAGGGTTTCCGAGGAGCAGCTAGTGAACTTGAATGGGGCAGTGTTTCCTTCTGTTGTACATAGGGTTGCGATGAGACAGAAGAGACTGGATGGAACCAAACAACACCAAATGGAAGTTGGAATTTCTGGTCTAACACAAACATCCCATTTAGGGCTGAAGAAATTGATTTGAGAGTCAATCTCCAATGTTTTATTAGGATGAAAAACACAAGAGGCCTAAAGACTAAGAGGAGGGCTGAAGATTGTAGGAGAGTCAGGGGGTCCCTGTCCCAGAATCTGAAGAGGTCACAGGCCAGCGTGGGAGAATGCCACATGCCCACAAGAGGTCAGATTGGGTCTGAAGCAAGGTTTCACTATAAGCTGATGGGGCAAGGGACAAATTACGTGAGCATCCGGAGAAAGTGGTAAAGAGACCTGAAGACTTGGCAGGTGGGACATAAAACTGCCTCTGCAAAAGGTTTGGGAATGGATACAAGAGAGAAAATAATGTAAAGATGCTTGACTGTCTTATGGATATTGGTTTCCCTTGACTACTATTGTAAAATCGACACTTGGGTGAGATAGAAAGGAATATTGAAAACATGATTAACAGAAAGCTTTGAAGCCCGTCTTCAGCCTATAAATAATTGGAATACCTAAAATGGGTTCTAGAACTTGACCTGTGGAGCCTTTGTAGTGCATAGGGTCTTAGGTGGATTCCGGAGCCCCATCCAGAACCTTCTGAGGTAGGACATTCCCACTTGAAAGGACATGCAGACCACCCGGATCGGCTAGAGGAACAGAAGGTACTTCTTGAAAGAAAGACCAGTAAGAAAACCAAACAAAACAAAAATGGCAGACGATTTGGCTAGAACAAGCAAGCTGTTCTCCTGGGAGTCATCAAGGCAAGCAATCAGTTCCTTCAGGACAAACCCCCTTCCAAGACTCAACCTCAAAGGGAACACATGAGCAGGCGTGTCAGCTCACTGATGACCATGTTGTTCAGCTGGTTAATGGAAGAGGGGGAAAGCCAGAAATGAAGATATGGGCTGAGTTCAACCACATTCCATAGACTCTTGTTGACCTTAAGAGAGAGAAGAGGAAGGGCTGGCAGGTCTGAAGTTTGGGGAGACTTGGGAACTCCTAAGCCCGTGGACACTGACCTAGTCACTGGGGAGAGGGGGGAGGGGCTAGAGCTGAGAGTGAAGTGGGGAGAGACCCACTTGACCTAACATTGATGGCTTGATGACCAGAGCTCGACTTGTTGTTGTTGTTGTCAGGTGCCATCGAGTCGGAGCTCGACTAGAAGAAGATAAAGAAGTATGATACTGGAAGCAAGTGTAAATTGCTACAATTTGATGAACTTGAACTTTAATTTAGGGAAAACTGATATTTTTGCAATATTAAGGTTGTGGTGCTGTGGGTTAATGCACTGGACTGCAAAGTTGGTTTGAATCAGAAGGTCAGCAGTTCGAGCTCACCAGCCACTCTTTGGAAATCCTACACAGGATCTCTGTGGGTTGGAACTGACTTGGTGGCATGTAACAACGACCACATTTATGTGTTTTACAGTCCTGGTGTGGTGCTGTTGATGAGAACTGGACTGCTAAGCACAAGGTCAGTGATTCAAACCTACCAGCCCTTCTCAGTAGCCTACACAGGGTCACTATGAGTCAGAACCGACTTGATGGCACTTAACAACAGCAAGGTTTATATGTTTAACTTGTGTCATTGCTGTTCATTCATTTGTGACCGCTTTCATGTCTTTCAAGAGAAACTCACAGCTTTCTCTGTAAACATGTTGGCCCTATCACGAGATACGTTCATTGATAGCTTATTTATGTCAGTGTTTCTATTTGTAAATGTTATACATTATTGAACAGCATTTGCCACAGAAATGAACAAAGCTGAAATTGCTATTTTTGCATATCCTGGACTTATACTTGATACGTTGCCATGTATATTCTAATAATTGCTTCTGTGGTATTTGTCTTTGAAGTAAACAACTATTTTTTTTTTTTTTGTACATAATAATGGTTTTGATTTTCACTCCAATCTCACAGTTTCTCTTCCTTATTCTTAGCTCCTGTTCTTAGAGGGACCCAGTACAATATTGAAACTATATCTTGATTATAGATAAACTTATCTTATTCCTGAGTTTAAAATAATGCTTCTAATGGTTGCTAACTGCAAGACTGACCTTTCAAACCCACCAAGGTCTCTGCAGGAGAAAGATGAAGCTTCTTCTCCCATCAAGAATTATTTATTGTCTCTGAAATCTGTGTAGACTTGTCATGAGTCCAAATTAAGTCTATAACAGTGAGGGAAACATGTGACTGTGAAATTTTGGTTATAGGCTTGTGGTGTGTTTATTATGCTTAGGAAGTGTCTGTCCCTGATGTAATAAGGATTTTTTTGTATTGATAGAACACAAGTTTTATATGAAGTTATTGTCTTCATTTATGGAATCCATCATATTTACCTTTTCTCCTTTAACTTTTTAATCTGATGTATTTATACATTTTATCTTATCGAAAACATCATTTTTCATTGTGTAAATTATTATTTTATTTAACAGAAAATAATGGGGGAAAGTACTGCCAATTAATGTCTTCTCGTTGTTGGTAAGTGCTATCAGGTTGGTTCTGACTCAGAGTGACCCTGTTTAGGGTTTTTGAGGAGCAGCTGGGGGGCTTGAACTGTCGAAGTCTAGTGCTTATCCTACAGTGGCACACCACCAATTAATGTCTAACATTCAACTAATAACAAGATATGTTTTTATTTCACATGTAGAAATCTCTTCCTTCTTAGGTCATCTCTGTTAGGGTTAGGTTCTTAAATTCAATCAACAATTTCACATTCCATTTTGGTTTTTTGTGTTTTTTTTTTGGCAGAAGGCTAGTTTGTCGCATTCTTATGTCCTTGTGTGGCACTGTAGGATAAGCACAGGAACACAAGATTGGTTTGAACCATAAGGTCAGTGGTTCAAACTCACCCACCACTCCTCAGAAGCCCTATAGTGAGTTGCTATGAGTCAGAACCAATTTGTCGGCAACAACCACCTATAATTCCAAGGAGCAGCTGGTGGTTGTGAACCACCGACCCTGTGGTGAGCAGTCAAGTGCTTATACAACAAGTGCCACACTAGGACCTATCATGATGTTGTTGTTGTTGTGTGCCGTGGAATCTTGTTTACCTTGTCTCAGATGTGGTGGTGGTGTGCTATGGAGTCGGTTCTGACCCATAGCGACCCTGTACAGGGTTTCCGAGGCTGTAAATCTTTACGGGAGCAGAACCCCTCATCTTTCTCCCGCGGAACAGCTGGTAGTTTCGAACAGCTGACCTTGCGGTTCACAGCCCGACTCATAACCACTACGCTACCAGAGTGCCTATCGTTATAGCTTATTTGTATTTCATAATTTTGATATCTTTTTCTTTCTCTCGTTGTTGGGTGATTAGTCTTAACAAGGATTCCTGGTGTGGCACTATAGGATAAGCACTGGACTGCTAACAGTACTTTGGTGGTTCAAACACACCAGACCACTCCTTAGGAACCTTACAGAGGGTCTCTATGAGTCGGAATCTACTTGACGGCACTTAACAACAAGAAGTCTTCCCAGGAGCCCTGGTGTGGTACTGTCGGGTAAGCGGTAAGCACTGGACTGCTAACTGAAAGGCTGGCTGTTTAAGCCCACCAGTTGCTTTCAGAAGCCTTATACAGGGCCGTTAGGAATTGGAACTGACTCGATGGCACACAACAGTCTCAACAAGGAATTTTTAATCATATTCATTTTTCAAATCATTAACTTTGGGCCTGGTGATCATTGTATTATATAGTTATTTTCTATTTTTAGTATCTTAATTGTTACTTTGAAAACTTTTAAATTTCCTATCATTTTCCTTTTTTCAACCTTAAATATTCTTTAAATTTATGTGGCTTTTCTTTTTGCTAAGTTTTGAAGGTCTGTGCTACTGTGTTGTGAAATTTCATCCTTTTTTCTCTAAATATTAAAGTTTAACCCTCTAAGTGCTGCCGTAGCTTCGGGCCTCAGGTTTTCATCGACAGGAACTTTGCCCCACTAGCTTATTCTCAGTAGTTTAACAATATGCGATTCTTTCCTTGGCTGACCACGTTGCGGTGTGTCTCTATATGTCTCTCGGTTGTGTTGCCCCGTTTATCTGGTTGGCGGCAGAAGTAAGATGGAGGATTTTACACTTTAGATTCTCTTTCTGTTTTGTTTTGATTACCTTTTATTCGTGTAACTTAGGTGCATTGTTTTCTGAGACCCTAGTCTGAATAACACCAAACGTTAGTCATTTTTTGAGACTTGCTCCAAAGGCCACTATATGTCATTTTCATATGCTGTTTCCATCTTTCCTCAGAAAAGTATTTTGGGGTGCTTGCAAGTTTATTAATTACTTACCCTGCTTTTTGTATACTTACTAAATTTTTATCTGTTTGATATACCACTAACTGGCAGAGATGCATATAATTTCCCATTATTATGGTGATTTTATTAATATATTCTTACTCCAATTTCTTAATAATAATTTCTCTTCTAAAGCACAGCCTCTACATGCAGTTACTTAAGCATAAAAGAATTACAGAAGGCATTTCTGTCTGCTCATTTCCCATGAGGGTAGCAGCTCTGAGAGAAAGGGCAGAAGTTTTAGAATACAGAAAAGAAGGTGTGGATTCTTCAGGGAAGGGCTCAAATTTTGGTTAAAATGTTCAGAGACAGGACTATGCAAAGTACCTTGACTGGACAGTGCATTTTTTATAACTACATAGCCAACTAGGGATGGGGATCTTTTGACCGAGCAGAGAGGCAGCCTTGGTAGACATCAGTTTGGGTCAGCCACCTGCATCTGTCTGCAAAGACACCTTCTTCTCCTAATTACCAAGGAAACAGGGTTCTCTGAAAGCAGCCATGATGGCAGAACTCAGCATTTCTGTTGTGAATATTTGGTTTGCCAACAAGGAAAAATGTGTCTGTAGATATATAACTTTTCTTTAGATTCTTTTGCCCTCATCTAAAATACAATTATTCAATTTATCAGTGGCTGCTCTACTCTTAGCTTATGTTGTGGTTGCTAAGTGCTGTCAAGTCAGTTGTGACTCATAGTGACCCTGTATATGGAGTCTGAGGAGCTGCTGGTGGGTTTGAACCACCAACCTTGGAGTTATGTTGTTGTTGTTGTTGTTAAATGTCATCAAGTCAGTTCTGACCCATAGTGACTCTTTATAGGGTTTCTGAGGAGCGCTGGTGAGTTGGAACCGCCGACCTTGTGGTTCAAATCAATCTTGCAATCCAGCGCGTTCTCCCACAGCGCCATACGCAGGAACACATGTATATGCCACAGGTCAGCAGTTCTAAACTATCAGCAGTTCCGCAGGAGAAAGGTGAGGCTTTCTGCTCCTGTAAAGATTTACAGCCTCGGAAACCCTGTACAGGGTCGCTATGAGTCAGAACCAACTCCACGGCACACCACCACCATATCTGAGACAAGGTAAACGTGTTTGGGTAATCTAAATGGTGGTGGTGATGGTGGTTGTTAACAATAATCATCCTGGAGTTGGTTCCCACTGATAGTTCCCCCAGGGAGCCTGCGATGGGTTTGAATCACTAACCTTCAGTTACCAGTTGAGTGCTTATCCAACAGCCCCATACCAGTGCTCCGCATATTATTCTAGTATGTTGTTGGATTGATTGCTACTCATAGCGACCCTTAGAGGGTTTCCAAGGACCAACTGGTGGATTTGAACCAATGACCTTGTGGTGAGCAGGCCATTGTTTATCCTACAGTGCCACATGAGGACTCCAGCAAATGATGGTTAGCATCCATTAAAAAATTGAGAAAAGATTGAATTTGTCAAAAATTCCATTTTACTAGAATCCATAATCAGTCAATATTCATGGAAACAACACTCAGGATGTTGAATGGCACAATACCCTGGGAAAATCTACTGCAAAGGACCTTTAAAATGTTAAAGAGCAAAGATGTCACTTTGAGGATTAAGGTGTGCCTGGCCTAAGCCAAGTATTTACAATTTCCTCACTCGTATGGGTACGAAAGCTGGACAGTGAATAAGGAGGATCGTAGAAGAATTGATGCCTTTGAGTTGTGGTGTTGGAGGAGAATACTGACAGTGCCGTGGACTGCCAAAAGAACCAATAGATCTGTTTTGGAAGAAGTGCAGCCAGAGTGCTCCTTGGAGGCCAGGATGGCTAAGCTTCGTCTCTCCTACTTTGGACATATTGTCCGGAGGAAACAATCGTTGGAGAAGGATGTCATGCTGGGGAAAGTGGAGGGTCAGAGAAAAAGAGGAAGACCCCCAACGAGATGGATCAGCCAGGTGGCATCATTGATGGACTCAAGTGTGGCAGCGGTAGTGAAGTTGGCCCAGGATCGGACATTGTTTCGTTCTGCTGTGCATAGGGTCGCTATGAGTCAGTTCCGACTCGATGGCACCTGACAACAACAACAATAACATACACATGAGGAGAACTGGATGCATTTGAATGATGGTTGTTGTTGTTGTTATGTGCCGTGGAGTCGGTTCTTGAATGATGGTGTTGGTGAAGAATATTGACAGTACCATGAACTACCAGAAGAATGAAGAAATCTATCCTGGAAGAATTACAGTCAGGACATCCCCTTAGAATCAGGGATGGTGAGACTTGGTTTCAGGTACTTCAGACACGTTCTCAGGAGGAGCCAGTTCCTGGAGGAGGACATCATGCTTGGTAAAGTTGAGGGTCAGTGAAAAAGCAGCAGACACATTGGCTCTGGACGTAGGTTCCCTGGGCTGTTCCCTTCTGTTGTGCATGGGGTAGGGGTGGGATGGGGCAGTGGGGGAGGAGCTACGAGTTGGAACCATCTCGAGGGTACCTAACAACAATCTTTTTATTTGTTTTGGTTATGTCTCAATGAAAAAAAATTTTTTTTTTGGGTCAAATACAGTTAATTCGACTATTTTCCCAAAAAAGTACAACCCGAATAATCTGAACACCAGTAATCACTACAAATCTTTATGGCTGCTTTTTTGTTGTTTATTTTCTGATTTTATTTTATTTTTGGACAAAACAGAATGTTCTGAATTAGACAAAAAGAGAAACATTCAAATGTCGAAGCATCGATTAGTAGCAATAACCATAATTTAATGCATGCATATAAATTTGCTTATATGTGATTGCAAGTAATGCCTTGTTCTGGCGTGGTCTGGAATGCTAATGGAAGGATTGGTGGATCAAACCCACCAGCTGCTTCTAGGAAGCCCTATCCAGGATTGCTATGAGTCAGAACTGACCCAACAGTATTTAACAACAGTAACAGTTGTATAGAGGTCTATCATAGTTGTTTTTGCTGTTAACAAGTGTCTTTCAGTCAATTGGTGTGGTGCTGTAGGATAAGCACTGGACTGCTAACCTCAAGGTCAGCAGTTCAAACCCACCAGCCACTCTTAGAAACTCTTGGCAGGGTCACTCTGAGTCAGAACCGACTCCACACAACTCGCAGCCACCTCTTGAGACAGAGTAGAGCTGTCTCTGAGAGTTTTCTGAAAAGGCTGCAATGTTTATACAATAGCAAAGCCTGTTAAAATAGAAAACAAGTCAACTGCTTAATAGAGGAAGTGACATTTAATACTATGTGATCATAGCAAGGTAGATTTTAACACCACAAAACAAAACTGAATTTTAAAGTGTTTTGTAAAAATAAATAAAGTATGAGTATGTAAGCAATGTGCTCTGGCATATTAAAAACTGGAGACGGATATTGTTTTTAGTCATTTAGTGTAGACATTCCAATTAGAATGAATGAATTAAATGAATTAAGGAAAAGTTCAAAATGAAAAATTCCTTAATGAATACTTCAGAGGCCTGGATTACAAAAAATAAAATATTTTAAAAGCAAAACAAAACAAATCTTAAAATGTATCTTTGCACCAGGCTGTGGACATGCTTAATTTCCATCCAGCAAAGGATTCAGATTTCATGGCTTGTCAAATGGAGGTTTTCTGAAGTTTGTGAGTTGAGGCTTTGATGTGACGAATGGAATAGCTCATGCAGTAGAGTAATGAGACTGAACAAAAGAGTGAGAATGACCACAGAAACTACCTCAATAGCTTTGGTCTGAAATAAGGAAGAGAACCTCACCCTGGGGTGAAAATGAGTATTGAAAACCAGCTGTAGTCAGGATTTGATCATTATAAGAAATAGAAGGCAGACTGAGCAGAGTCAAAGATTTTCGGAAAATCATGGTTGTTAGTTACCCCCTAGTCAGTTAGGACTCATAGCGACCTAATGGCCAACGGAGAGAAACACTGCCCACGCCTGCACCATCCTCACTATTGTTGCTGTACTTGAACCCAGTGATGCTCCTGCTATGCCAGTCCATCTAGTTGAGGACCATCGTCTTCTGTGACACTCCACTTCACCAAGTACAATGTCGTTCTTCAGCGGTTGATCCCTCCTGATTACACGTCGCTAGTATGAGAGTCTCACCATCGGTTTCTAAGGAACATTCTGGCTGTACCTCTTCCAACACAGATTAGTTTGTTCTTCTGATGGTACATAGTACTTTACTATTCTCCTCCAACACCATAACTCAAATGCATCAATTCTTCTATTGTCTTCCTTAGTCTTTGTCCAACTTTCACATGCATATGGCCCAGCACCATGGCTTGGGTCAGGCTCACCTTAATCCTCAAACTAATATCTTTACTCGTGAACAACGTGTACAGCGGATCTGACTAATGCACTAAATCACTTGATTTTTCATTACTGCTTCCATGAGTGTTGATTGTGGATCCAAGCAAAATGAAGTCTTTGGTAACTTCAATCTTATCTCTATTTTTAATGATGTTATTTATTGGTCCAGTTGTGAAAGTTTTTGTTTTCTTGACATTGAGGTGAACCCATACTGAAGACTGTGATCTTTGGTCTTCATCAATATTTTAAGTCCTCTTCACTTTTAACAAGCAAGGTTGAATCATCTGCATATTGCAGGTTGTTAATGAGTCTTCCTCCAATTCTGCTGCAGTGTTCTTCTTCATATAATCCAGCTTCTCGGATTATTTTCTCAGCATACAGATTGAATAAGTATGGTGAAAGACTACACCCCTGGCGCACACCTTTCCTAATATTCAATCATTCAGTGTTCCCTTGTTCCATTCAAACATCTGCCTTTTGGCCTGTGTACAGGTTCCTCATGAGCACAGTTAAGTGTTCTGGAATACTCATACTCCACAGTGTTATTCATACCTTGTCATGATCCACATAGTTGAAAGCCTTCGCATAGTCAATAAAGCACAGATAAACGTCTTTCTGGCATTCTCTGCTTTCAGCCAAGATCAATCTGACATCAGCAATGATATCCAAAGTTCCAAGAACTCTTCTGAATCTGACTTGAATTCAATATATTGTTATAGCCGCCTTTGAATTATCTTTAGCAAAACTTTACTTGCATGTGATATAAATGACGTTATTCAATGATTTCCATATCCATTGGGTCATGTCTCTTTGGAATGTACCCAATCAGCTGACCAAGCAAATTTTTTTCCAAATGTCTTGGCATAGGAGCTTGAGAAACTCTGAGTGTGCTCTTCACTTTGGGTTTTCTAACTCCAGGTCTTTGCACATTTTCATTTTAATGCTTAACTGTGTTCTTGAACTGGTCTTTGAAATTTTCTGGTCAGCTCTTTTATTTCCATTTACTTTAGCACGTCTACAGTGGAGAACAAGTTTCCGAGTTTCTTCTGAAATCCAGTTTGGCCATTTCTTTCTTTCCTGTCTTTTTAATCACCTTCTTGCATGATGTTTTAATGCTGCCACACAACTCTTCTGATCATCGGCCATTAATGCCTGCTTCAAATATGTTCTTGAGATGGTCTGAAAATTTGGGTGGCATGTGTTCAAGGTAATATTTTTACTCTTGTGGACTTATTTTCATCTTATTTAGCTTCAGCCAAACTTGCAATGAACAATTGATGGTCTGTTCCACAGTCTGCCCCTGGCCTTGTTTTGTCTGGTGACACTAAGCCTTCCCACTGCCTCTTTCCACAGATCGGAGTCTCTTTGATTCCTTTGTATTCCATCTGCTTAGATCATGTGTATATTTACCTTTTATGTTGTTTTAAAAAGGTATTTGCAATGAATAAGTCATTGGTCTAGCAAAATTCTATCTTGTTACCTTCAGTCTCCTTTCTATCACCAAGACCATATTTTTAAACTATTGATCCTTCCTCTTTGTTTCCAACTTTCGCATTCCAATTACCAGTAATGATCAATGCATCTTAATTGCATGTTTGATTTCAGTTGAAGATATTGGTAGAATTCTTAAATTTCATCATCATTGGCTTT
The DNA here is from genome assembly GCF_000296735.1 of Chrysochloris asiatica. Classification (NCBI taxonomy): domain Eukaryota; kingdom Metazoa; phylum Chordata; class Mammalia; order Afrosoricida; family Chrysochloridae; genus Chrysochloris; species Chrysochloris asiatica. The sequence goes on from NW_006408559.1 coordinate 19,641,683, forward strand.
GTTGTTGTTGTTGTTAAGTACCATGGAGTCGGCTCCAAGTCATAGTGACCCTGCACAGGGTTTCCGAGGCTGTAAATCTTCATGGGAGCAGAACGCCTCATCTTTCTCCCACGGAACCGCTGGTAGTTTTGAACTGCTGACCTTGAGGTTGGCAGCCCGACTCGTAACCACTACGCTACCAGAGCTACTTATCACTGGCTTTAGTGGTTGATATTTAATAGTTGTATTAACTGGTCTTCCTTCTTACTGTTGATAAGTGTTGTTGAATCAATTACAATTCATAAGGGCCTATACAGGGTTTCAGAAGAGTGACTGGTGGGGTGAAGTGCCGACTTTGCAGTTCAAACGAACCTTGTGGTCCAGTGTATTACGTATAACACTAACCCAGACTTTAGTTTTCCTTGTAGGCTTATGGGTATTATCTTACCACAGAGAGTGTTGTACTTCAAGTTGTTCTTTCTGATGATGAATGCTATCATCTTGAATTTATAGTTCCAGGCGTATGATTATCTATTCTAAATGGTCAATATCAGTCCATTTCATAGTTGTTTATGTATACCATTTCAGTTTTGACAACTTTCACTCTTCCTAGATTTATACTTCCTACATTCCATGTTCCAATTATTGATGGATATGTTCAGCTGGAAAGTTAGGTGGTTAGAAATTAAGAGAACTCTGTCATTGCTGATGGGACCAGAAGATTTTCCAGACTGTCATCATTACAGAAGCAGATGGTCAGATTATCCTCTCATGGGGGAGCCCGGTGGGATCAAACCACCCAGCTTTCGTTTAACAGCTGAGCACTTACCCATTTGCACCCCCGGGACTCCTTGGAATAACTGTTGATCGAAATATTCCCCATTGAACCTACTCTGCAGACCTTTGGAAATGGTATCACTGAGATTTTGGACATGTATGTTTCCATCACTGTTCTAGTATGACAGAGCCAGCATATTCAGAGGGGACTCCATAACAGAATTTAATGAATAACGACTACCAGGCTTGCCTAGCAGGAGCTAGCTAGCTACAGTGGGAGACATTTCCGATCCTAGACCAGAGGGCGTTGGTCACCTGTCAGTGTGCCATTGGGGTGGCCATCAGATGCTAGAGGACAAGGAGACTTAGTCAGTCTGTCTGCAGAAGTCTGCACTCCCACCTCAGACTCCCATGAGTCCGGGAACCGTGAGAGCTGAGGATGCAAGCTGGGAGTGGAACATCCGGGGAGAGCTCAGAGCTGACTGCCAGGAAGTGCACAACATCACCTGTGAAGGGTGTAGAGGGAAGGAGGACACCTGGTAAACTCAAGGGAGCAAAGAAGAGCCAAAGAAGGTGATGGAGAGGTGGTCACAGAACCAAACAGAAGCATTGTGGGTATCAGAGTGTCAAAGTAATGATTGTCAGTGAGAAACATTTAAAAAAGATCACATCACTAAGACAAAGTGCACAGCGCTGATTAATATCTGAACAGAAACAGCAACAAGAAATTCACTGGAATGCAGGAGAGAAAGAGGGAGGAGAACTAGACAATAATTGTTTATTTCAAAGTTTTTCAGCAAAGGCAGTAGACAATAAAATAGTACTAAAATGCAGGCACATAACTTATAAAGGTGTGCTTCCTCCACCCATAAAAGATGGTCGCTTCTGTAGACGCAGAAAAAAGTCTGTTTTTGTGTTTGGCTATTTCTCTCTCAGGAACTTGTTACTGGATATTAATAATCTTATAGATCATAAAAGATGGTAGGAAACATAAGTATATTGATTTGAGAAAGAGGAAAACATTATCAATGTTGAAATCAGACAGTGTATTTAGTGTCAGAATTAATAACACCTCCTGGCTTGAAGCTCTCTAAATCAAGAATTTCAGCTTTTGAAAAGACAAAAATGAATGATGCTAATTTGCTTTCTCTTGGCTGGTGCTCCTCTGGAGCAACGCTTGGTACTTTGGGCTCCACCTTAAGGAGAGGTACTTGAACTGCATCCCAAGGAGTATTTTCAGATTCACTACTGCTGGTCACTTACCAAAGAGTGAAGCAAAGCGGTGTTTGTAGAAGATCTGAGAACTGTGGACCCCATCCCTTCCTGTCCATCCTCTCAGAGAACTCCACATGGAATCAGTTGGCAGTGTAGAGGACCTGAGTTGAAGACTGTGCTTAACATTGTAAAGTTGTGTGTACTTAATTAGGCTTTGACATTTCTCCAGGGGGCTACATTGCAGAGAATTATGGGAAACCCTATGTGAGGATTCTGACTATTTTCATACAGATGGTGTTGAGGACTTTGCTCATTGTGCAACATCATTTCTTTTACACCAGGACCCACTTGAGAGATTCTATTCTGGGCTTAGTACCAGGAATGGAAAGCTTCTAACAGCATTTGGTTCCGTTTTATTTTTACAGGCATCTGACAGGACCTCCATCTGTGTGCTCTGCCAGGAATCAGAAGCCAAGCTTTTAGGCAGTTCCACACACACATTTTTTTTTTTCTTGTTTGTTTTTAACATTTATATTAAAATAGTATGTTGTTGCTATGTGCCACCAAGTCGGTTTCAGCTCACAGTGACCCTGTGCACGACAGCAGGAGACACTGCCTGGTCCTACACCTTTCTCTTTCTAGCAGCCACTGTGTTAACCCATCTTATTAAGGGCCTTCCTCCTTTTGTGCTCACTCTCACGTTTACCAAGCATGATGTCCTTCCCCCAGGACTGCTGTCTGCCATTGCAGTGTCCAAGATACACGAAATGATGTCGCTCCATTCTCACTTCTAAGGACCATTCCATTTGTACTGCCAGGATGGAAGTTTCTGGCAAGCCATGGTAGATTCGATATTCTTGCCAACACTAGAATTCATATCAATGAATTCTTCCCCAATATGTTGTTGTCATAGTTGTGAAGTGTCTTGGAGTCCGTTTCCACACATACCAACCCTGCATAGGGTTTCTGAGGCTTTAAAAATCTTTTGCGAGAGCAGAAAGCCTCACCTGTCTCCCGTAGAATAGCTGTTAGGCTTGAACAGCCGATTGAAATGACCGTGACTCAGGTCAGGCAGGTCTTATTCCTCAGGTGACATCTTTGCTTTTTAACACTTTCGAGAGGTCTTTGACAGCAGATTGTCCCGGTGCACCCTTTGATTTCCTAACTGCTGCTTGCATGGATGTTGGTTCTGGATCCAAGTAAAATGAAATCCTTGACAACTTCAAACATGTCTAAATTTATCATAATGCTGTGTATTGGTTCAGTTGTGAGGATTTTTGTGTGTGTGTGTTTGATGTTGAGGTGTAATCCATACTGTAGGCTGTCCTCTTTGATCTTTTATCAGACGGTGCTTCCAGCTTTCTCTGCCTTCACCAGCAAGGTCTGTGTCTGCATCTTGTTAATGAGCCTTCCTCTGATGCCGCATTCTTCTTCCCACAGTCTAGCTTCTTGGGCTATTTGCTCAGTATGCAGATTGAATAAATATGGTAAAAAGATGCAACCCTGACACACAACTTTCCTGATTTTAAATTCTGAAATGTCACCCTTTTCTGGTAGAACAACTACTTTTGATCTATGTGTAGGTTCTACATGAGCACAAGTAAGTGTCAAATGCCTTTACACAGCCAATAAAGCCCAGGTAAACATCTTTAAAGCACAGGTAAACATTTTTCTGCTGTTCTCTGCTTTTAGTCAAGATCCATCTGCTGTCTGTAATGATACCCTCTTTGGAATTTAACTTGAATTCTGGCAGTTGCCTGTCTGATTTACTGCTGGAACTCTTTTTGAATTGTTTCTGAGTGCTATTGAGTCGGTTCCAACTCATAGTGACCCCGTATAGACTTTGTGAGGAGCAGCTGGTGAGCTTGAACTGCCAAACTTGTGGTTGGACTTTGCTGGCCAACTCATTAGTCACTGTTTTGATTGGATCTTTTATTTGAAGGCACACTAATGAGAGATTCAGACAGTGTGTTACTGAGAGAACTTGTCTGTAGTCATCCATTGATCCCAAAGACAGGTTTAGACACATTTTGTTTGGAATTGATCCATGCATGCATGCAATTGTGACCCTAGTAGGAATGCTTTTTGACTTACCTTCATAATGATCAATAAAAATAAACCAATGCAAATAACTGTATGGTTGTTGTTGTTGTTAAGTGCTGCCGAGTAGATTCTGACTCATAGCGACCCTGTATAGGATTTCCAAGGTTTTTAAAAAATCTTTGCAGGAGTAGAAAGCCTGATCTTTTTTACCCACAGAGTTGCTGGTGGGCTCGAACAGCTGCCCCTGCACTTGTCCACACTCCCTCACAGTATGGTGGATGTCAGCAATATTATTCTTTGTGAGGAAGCCAGAGCTGTGTCATTCCATTTCCATGAAGTTCAGGAACAGCACAGTTAACTCTCTGGTCATGCAGTTGTTGTTAGAGGCAGTGGAGTCAGCCCCACTCACAGCAGAACAAAACGCAGTCCGGCCCTGAGCCAGCCTCACAATCATTGCTGTATTTGCAGACAATGCACCCATTCATCTTGTTGTGGATCTTCCTCTTTTACAAAGACCCGCAACTTTACCAAGCATGGTGTCCTTCTCCAGAGACTGGTCCCTCTTGGTGACATGTCCAAAGTATGTGCTTACAGATGTCAGAAAAGCTGGAGCTTTGTTTAGGTGATGTTGTTGAACAGGAAGGGTATTGGCTGAGGCAGGAATCAAGGGAGCTCAGTGGGGTTATGAAAAGTGTACTGCATGTTGACAGACATTGGGGATTACATGAGGGAATGCATTTATCACAGCTCTTCCAAGCATTCCCTTCAGAGTTGTGTTGTCCACTGTGTATAAATGAGGCCTTCATCTCCATCGTCATCAAACAGCACAGTGCTGCCTTTGCAGCCTACAGTCTGCTTGGGAGACCAAAGAGTAGATACACACCAAAGAACAGAGATACACTTCCACTCAGTGTGATGAGCACTGGAGTCCTGGTGTGGCGCTGTAGGGTAAGCACTGCACTGCTAACTGCATGGTCAGAGGTTCAAATCCATTGGAAACCCTATACAGGATCATAAGGAGTTGGAACCCACTCAACAAGTTAACAACAACAGTAACCTGATGACGGTCATGAAACAGGCAAGCATAGCATTCAAATTTGCTGCAGGATCGCTGGCCTCCCCTGGGGCAGAGGTAGGGCTCACTTTCCCCAAGCAAGCAAGGCCAGCAGCAGGTGGTCAGGAAATGTGAGCAGCTCTCCCTCAGCCAAAACCACTACCTTTTCCTCCCAGGGTGCATTGGGGTGGATGTGAAGAGACCGGTCTCCAAGGACTGCTCTCACAAAACCTCTCAAAGTAGTTGACAGTTCTGGAGGCTGCAGGTCCAAATCAGGGAGTCGGCTATGTGGGTATCTCCTGAGGAGATGAGAAAGGAACAATCCGGACCTCCATTGCAGCCTCTGATGTTCCTTGGTGTTCCTCGGTCTGTCTGCCTTCATCACCAAGTGACTGCTCTTCCTGTCTCCTCTGCTCTGTGTCCACGCTCTCCTGTGTATATCTCCTCATCGCTCTTAGCTTTTATATCTCCCTATCACTTTCTGGAAGGAGCTCTGGTAGCGTAGTGGTTATGAATCGGGCTGCTAACCTTATAGTCAGCAGTTTGAAACTACCAACTGCTCCATGGGAGAAAGATGAGGCTTTTTGCTCTGTAAAGATTTACAGCCTCAGAAACCCTGTACAGGGTTGCTATGAGTTGGAACCGACTCCGTGGCACATAACAACAACAATCACTTTCTGGACAGTGAATAAGGAAGATTGTAGAAGAATTGATGATTTTGAGTTATGGTGTTGGAGGAGAATATTGAAAGTGCCATGGTCTGCCAAAAGAACCAACAGATCTGTGTTGGAAGAAGTGCAGCCAGAGTGCTCCTTGGAAGCCAGGATGGCCAGACTTTGTCTCTCATACTTTGGACATATTGTCAGGAGGGATCAGTCGCTGGAGAAGGGTATCATGTTTGGTAAGGTGGAGGGTCAGAGAAAAAGTGGAAGACCCCCAGCGACATGGATTGGCAAAATGGAAACATTAATGGGCTCAACCATGGCAACAGTAGTGAGGTTGGCCCAGGACCAGGCAGTGTTTCATTCTGTTGTGCATAAGGTCGCTGTGAGTTGGTACCAACTTGATGGCACCTAACAGTAACAACGTTTTCCTCTTTGGTACCTTACTATCACTCTCTTCCGGCACTATTTCTAACAGTGTTTCTCTGCTATTCCTAATATTTTCAATGACTAAACATTCAGAAGTGGTTCATCACTCCTTCTTCTTGTCTATCTTAGTATGTAAGCTCATCTGAAATCTGTCCACCATGGGTGACCCTACTGGTATTTAAAATACCCGTGGTATAGCTTACAGAATCACAGCAACTCACAAGCCACCAAGTATGACAAACAGATGACAAACAGACAGATGAGTGGATAGAGCCAATATGACAACAAAATATGCAAAGATCTGGAGTCAGAAAACCAAAAAGAACAGGCTCAGCATTTCTCAAGCTGGGGGAACTGAAGAAAAAATTCAAGCCTCGACTTTTGTTATTGAAAGATTCTCTGGGCAAACTATTGAATGATGCAGAAAGCATTAAAAGACATGGAAGGAACGCACAGAGTCACTGTACCAAAAGGTAATGGTTAATGTTAAACCATTTCGAGAGGTACCATATGATCAAGAGCCAATGATCCTGAAGGAGGAAGTCCAAGGTGCATTAAAGGAATTGGCAAAGAACAAGGCACCAGGAATAAAAATTGAAATCTTTGATGGAATAAAAATTGAAATCTTTCAAGAAAGTGAGGCGGCACAGGAGGCACTCACACTCATCTCTGCCAAGAAATTTGGAAGACAACTATCTGGTCGACTGATTGTAAGAGATCTGCCTTTGTGCCCATTCCAAAGAGAGGTGACCCAACGGAATGTGGAAATTATCGGACAATCTCTTTTGATATCCCATGCGAGTAAAGTTTTACTAAAGGTATTACAGAAATGGCTGCAAGTATACATTGGTAGAGAACTTCCAGA
>NW_006408559.1:19649551-19664408 GCF_000296735.1 Chrysochloris asiatica
GAGAATACTGAAAGTGCCATGGGCTGCCAAAAGAACCAATAGATCTGTGTTGGAAGAAGTGCAGCCAGAGTACTACATCAGTGGGCTCAAGCATGGCAACCATAGTGAGGTTGGCCCAGAATCGGGCAGTGTTTCGTTCTGTTGTGCATAAGGTTGCTATGAGTTGGTAACAGCAACATCACTCTCTTCAGTCCAGCATATTCAAAGTTTTATAAAGCACCCACGAAGGGGATTAGTACCAACCTCATACTAACTTACTGATAGCATCCTAAAGACCGAGAATCCAAGAAGATAACCTTCACAGGTACCAGGAGATAGGTCTTCAGCATATCTTTTTAGGGGACACAATTCAGTTCACCACAGTCACTGATGACTGGTTGAGACAGAGCCCCTTGGCCCTCTTCTTTCCCTACTGAGCTATGTTATATTAAACCACTTAGGGAGGGGGCAGTACATGGAGTCTGGAGAGGGCAAGAGGAGATCTTAGAGGAATCAATCAGGAGGCAGTACCATTATCACAGGCGAGCCCAGAGGTGCTGGACGGTGAACTGAGCCAACAAGATGGGAGTGACAGATAGGAAAATACACAAGAAAGGACTAGAGCTCCACCCTGGCTTCCTAAGTCTAAAGATGTTCTGCGGATGCAGTGGTTAAATGCTCAGCTGCTAGCTCAAATGTCAGCAGTCAAAAACCATCAGCTGTTCTGTGAGAGAAATGAGCAGTCTGCTCCCATAAGGGTCACAGGGTGGGAAACCCTAGGACACAATTCTACTGGGTTCTACAGGGTCACTGTGCATTGAAACTCACTTGTTGGCAGTGGGTGGTGGTGGTTCTAAGTAAAATTATTGCTCTGACAACATAATTATTTTCTCAATTAATGAATCTTTCTCTTTTTCAATTAAAAGGATTTCTAAAATCCTTTTATAAATATGACAACATGAGAGAGAGTAGAAGATGCAGTCAGTTGGGTCAGGGACAGCATGTCCCGAGAGAGTACTGCCACGTATGTGTTACTGGGATGTTTTGCGGCATTTGTCTCACACCGTATCTGCAGTTCACGAACAGCATGCTTTTACCATAGTCCTGTCCAATCACCCCCGAGAACATCGTGGTTCATGGAGACTCTCACATCGCTCCTGGCATCTCTCCCCTGACATTTGTGCGACCTTTCCTTTGTCCGCCCTTGGTTCCTGTGTCCTTGAGCCATTTGGCACACTTCACATGACATCCACAGGACCTCTGGGAGCATTCTCTTCATTGTCTTAATGTCCCCTGAATCAGTCTAGGACATGCAGTTTCTTCCTACAGGATTTTATCAGGATTACGGTGTTCACCACCAAGTGTTCCTGTGCATTTGTGTACACATCGAGAAAAAATGGAGCCCACGGAAGGTCAGGCAGTGGGGAACTGGGCGAGCTCAAGTCCATTCTCTCATCGAGGTGGACTGTCAGCAGACCATTACTGAGCACCCACTGTGTGCCCAGCACTCTGCTCTGAGCTGGGGGGAGGACCCCTACATCCCAGGTGATTTACCCAGTCCTGAAACCTGTCAGATGGCCAGTTGTTGAGGGAAGGAGAAAGGTCAGGTGTAAAAGCATGATGCCAGAGTGCCTGGCCACGAGAGGCTGGTGGAGAAGACCCTCCCGTCTTCTCTGAGTCCTGAGAGTGGGTTCATGCAGCCAGGGATCAAGGGCCAGCAGGGATGCCAAGTCAGGAGGCTGGTGGGGAGCAGGACAGATAAGGTGCTTGGTCCAGGAGACCTTCTTTCCTAACTTAGCCTGAACCTGGACCAAACGGCAGAGTACACACATCAAGGCCACACACGGGAAGCTCTATTCCTCCATCTCATGTGACTTGCTATCCTGGGAAAATGGAATCTAAAATCCAGATGGGAAGAGATTACAGTGAGCCCGTGGCGATGACATCAGCTTCAGGGACAATCACTGTTTCTCCCCAGTGGTGACTGTTGTTGTGAGGTACCATCAAGTTGGTTCCAACTAATAGTCACCCTATGCACCACAGAATGGAACACCGCCCCGTCCTGCACCATCCTCACAACTGCTGCTATACTTGAGGCCATTGCTGCTGTCACTGTACCAATCTACCTTGTTGGGGGGTCTTCCTCTTCTACCTTGGCCCTCTGCTGTACCAGTCCCTCTCTAGGGACTGGCTCCTCCTGATAATAGATTCAAAGTATGAGAGACCAAGTCTTGTCATCCTGGCTTCTAAGGAATGTTCTGACTACTTCCTCTAACATAGATTGGTTTGTTTTTCTGGTAGTCCACGGTACTTTTAATATTCTTCTCCAACACCATAACTCAAAAGCATCAGTTCCTCTACGGTCTATTGGGTCAGGTGCACCTTAGTCCTCCAACTGACATCTTAGCTCTTGAATATATTAAAGAGATGTTGTGCAGCGGATTTGCCGATTGCAATATATGGTTTGATTTCTTGACTGCTGCTTCCATGAATTCTGATAATGGATTCAAGCAAATGAAGTCTGGCAATCTCAATCCCTTTCCGTTAGCATCTCTATGCTGAAAAGTAAGTTTCAGAGTGTCTTCTGACCTCCATTTTGGTCTTTTCCTTCTTTCTTATATTCCTAATAACCTTTTGTTTTCTTCTTGTATGATGCTCTTGATGTCATCCCATAACTCTTCTGGTCTTTGATCCTTAGTGTCTAATGTGTCAAATCTGTTCTCCAGATGGTCTCTACATTTAGGTTGGGTATACTCAAGATCATATTTTGGCTCTTATGGACTTGTTTTAATTTTCTTCAGCTTCAGCATGAACTTGCAGATGAGCAATTGATTGTCTCCCTGGCATTGTTTTGGCTGATGATACTGAGTTTTTCACTATATCTTTCCACAGATATACTCAATTTGATTTTTGTGTATTCCATGTGGTGAGGTCCATGTGTATAGTTGTCTTTTATGTGTTTCAAAATCGTAATTGTGATGAATAACTCATTGGCCTTGCAAAATTCTATCATGTGGTCTCCAGCGTAATTTCTATCACTAAGGCTGAAGTTTCCAACAAACTGGTCCTTCCTCTTTGTTTCTAACCTTATTCTTCCAATCACCAGTATTTATCAACATATCCTGATTGCATGTTTCATAAATTTCATACTGAAGAATTTCATAGAACTCTTCAGTTTCATCATCACTGGATTTAGTGGTTGGTGTGTAAATTTGACGAATCATCTGTCATTTTGTCATCGTTCTGTGGTGGCTTGTAAGTTACTGTGATTCTGAAAGCTATGCCACAGGTATCTTAAATACCAGCAGGGTCACCCATGGTGGACAGGTTTCAGCTGAGCTTCCAGACAAATACAGAGAAGGAAGAAGGAGTGACAAACTACTTCCGATTATTTAATCACTGAAAACCTTATGAATAGCAGAGACACTACCCTTGTAGGCATATGGATCTTATTACATCTCAGACAGTGCTGTACTTCAAGACAGATAGTGCAATGGTCTTTCTGATGATGAATGTGAACGTGCCACAGGACAATAGCCTACAGAGGAATGGTGGCTTCCCAGAGCACACTGCGTTTCTCAGAAGTCTGAGTTATCTCGTCCACATGTGGCCAGGTGTTGTTTTCATCCTCACATCACTTCCCATGGAACCTACTGTTGTTAGAAACACTGAAAGATCTTAGGAATGTTAATTACATAATAGCCAAGTGTTTAAAACACGTTTTTCAGACGTAAACCTTTGAACTAAGATGTCGTTGTTGTCAAGTGCCATGGAGTCAGTTCCAACTCACAGTGACTGTATATAGGGTTTCCAAGAAGCAGCTGGTGAATTTGAACCCCTGACCTTTCAGTCTAGATTTATCTTTCATTGTAGGGCACCACACCAGGACTCCAAAATATCCCCTAGTGCTGCGAGCCTACAGGGGAGCAATGAACTGCATTCCTGGCCTGCAGAATGCTCTACCACAGTTGACAGGTTTTGAAATTCTAAGTGGCTTTGAACGCTGGGCACTTTCGCATCCACTACTTGAGACATTAGCATGAGAAGAAGGCACTCTTAGAAACTGACTTTTGTAAACTGCAGCCTGGGGCCAGATCTGGTCAACACCTGCTCTTTTACAGGTTGCTAGATCAGAATGCTTTTAACATTTTAAAAAAAATGTTAAAAAAGAACAAAAAGGAATAAGAATTTGGTACTGAGGGGAATGGAGTTCACAAAGCCTGAACCATCCCTCTCTGGTCTCTACTGGAAATGCTTGCTGCCCCCACCTGCTGTTCTTAAGTGCCATTGAGTCTGTTCAGAGACACAGCAACTCTGTATAGGATTTCCGAAGAGTGACCTTCCGGTTAGCAGTCCAATGCTATGGAATCCAGGATTCCATATTAAATTTGCAGTGCCATAATAAATACAAACATTCACAAGTAAAATGTGTGTTCTGTGCAGGTTGAAAATGAAGTAATTCCACAGGTGTTCACAGGGCCAGGAAACAAGCTGGATTTGAAAGGAAACAGCTAGCTCTTTTTTTTTAGATGTTCCAGCACCCCAAATCCTGGGTCTTCAGCCCCTGCATTCCAGACAAATTGACTCCTAGCCCCCTGATAACCCAAGCCCTTCCCCTTCTTTTGAGTGAAACTGTCATTTCTAAAGAAGCTTGCCGATGAAGGCATGTATCCAGGAGTATCTGAAACACTGCTGAAACCTACCTGGGCTTGCCTGATACACTTTGTTCCTTGGACTTCAAATCTCAATATGACCCCATTTCTTTGCCACTGCTCAGTCTCCTACTGAGACTTTGTAGATTCAAGGAATGATCTGTAACTTTGTCTTAACTTTGCTGCGTCTCTTCAGCAGTGCGTCAGTGGAAAAACCTGTATTCTCAGCTGTAAAATGAATTCTCATCAAAGCTGGCGGTAGAGGCCGAGGTCAAAATGGACATTATTTTGTTCCTAGTTTGTCCCTTATTCAATACCCATTAAACTGTCTAAACTCTCTGAGTCTGCATTTTCTGATTTGGAAAAAATAGCATCCCTCCCAAGTTTCCAGTTTTCCATCCAGCACAAACAGAACAATGCCATGTGCACAAGACTCCGATGGAATAGCAAAACGGAACATAAACCTTTAATCTGTGTTTATTCAATCAGCAGCTGCACGTGTGTTTCTAATTCTTAACTTGCCCAAATTCTGCTGTAAAAGAAGACATAGCTGCACGCTCATTGGGGCCATGCCTTCATGGTGCTTTCAGAAGGTTTTTAACTTTTATTAGGGTGGTGCCTCCTTCTTGGTAAGTGCTGTTGAATCAGCTCCAACCCTGTGAAAGGTTCCCAGGGAGCAGCTGGTTCGTTTGAACCGCCGACTTCGTGGTTTAAACTGACCTTGCAGTCTAGTGCATTTTCGCGTAGTGCCACACCAAGACTCCATGTTCTTGTTAAGTGCCATGGAGTCGGTTTCCACTCAAAGCAACTCTGTATAGGGTTTCCAGGGAGGAGCTTGTGCTCTTGAACCACCAACTTGTGGCACAAACTGACCTTGAAGTTCAGTGAATTCAACCAGTAGCACCACATATGTAGATATGAAAATAAATGCAAAAATCAAAATTTCTTGATGCTGTGAAGCTGCCAAATAGCATCTGTGCGAGTTCTTTACTGGTGTTGCTCTTGTTGTTACATGCCAGGAATTAACTCAAACTCAGTGACCTTACCTTGTACACAACAACACAAAACACTGCGCAGTCCTCCAGCATCCTCAGCTCTTATGCTGGAGCCCGTTGCTGCTGCTGCCACTGTGCCAAACCATCTCATTGGGTGTCTTCCCATGAGTGGAATCTGCTTGTGAAATTTCAGTCATGGAAAACCCTGTGGAGCACAGCTCTCCTCGGACACCTATCCCGCAGGGGCATGCCATGAGTCAGAATTGGCTTGATGGTGGTGTATTGGTATGCCACTTACCTGATGGATGCTTTATAAATATTTGTTGAAAGGATGAGATCTATGCCCAAGGAATATTCATTTCTTCTTTGCTTAAAAAAGAGAGCGAGGAGGGAATAAAGAGACAACAAATACGATTCCTGGGAATTTATTATTTTGGCAGTCTTCTGTAGAGAGAAAAAGGGAAATGAAAATTTACTATGGCAAAATGATCTGAATGTATGTATTCCAGGAAAATGCAGAAAAACTTTACCACTGTACAACATGTTGGTAAAAAAGAATCATATAAAGCCCATAATAGAAATTTGTGGAAGTTTATTGAATATATGATTTGCAATGTATTCATTTCAACTAGAGTGGAAATAAACAAATCCCTGTAGATGAGAGGATATCTAGAGATCCTTGAACACCATCTTATTGGCATTGTCGTGGGGAGAGGGTTGAGAGAAACCTACAAAGACTTAGCGGTCAAGAAGGATTTCCTGGCTAGTGTTGAGGAAAAATGAAAATAATTACTGCCTTACCTTAAGCTTAGGAGCTCTGGTTGCATAGTGGTTACGAATCAGGCTGAGAACCTTAAGGTCAGCAGTTCGAAAGTACCAGCTGCTCCGCAGGAGAAAAATGAGGCTTTCTGCTCCCGTAAAGATTTATAGTCTCGGGAAACCCTGTATGGGGTCGCTATGAGTCAGAACTGACTCAATGGCACTTAACAACAACAACAACCTTAAGCTTAGCTCCCAGTCCGGCCCTTGGAGTCTGATTCCTGGAAGTGACTGAATTCTTCAAAAGAGCCCAAGGCCCCAGGCCAGCCAATCTACAGAGCAGTCCAGATCATTGCTTGATAAGAAGTGTGGTTGTCGTTGTTTACTGCTAGCCTAGAGTCTGTTCCAATTCATAGCAACCCTGTGGAGGGTTTTCAAGGTGTGGCTGGTGCGTTTGAACTGCTGACCTTGTGGTTCAAACCAACCTTGCAGTCTAGTGCTTTATCCCATAGTGCCACATACATAAAGACAAACAGCCTGGGTGGTCACCCCCACTCCGTGGACCCAGAAGTCTGCATTCCATAACTAAACTCTGCCTCAGTGTCCTGTTAGCACTCTCCCTAACTGACGGATGTTGGCTGACATAGAAGGCAATCGGGGTGAATATTTTCAGAAAGAGAGAAATTTGCTGAATTCTAGGAAAACCACGGCTTGTGTGAGGGAAATACAGAATGTTGGGACTCATGACTTAAATATGTCCCTGATGTTTGTGGAGGGTTTCCTTCTCTTAGCTTGTCGGTGTATTTATGCATCTGAAAGTGCCCATGGAAACTTGGGGCACTTTCACGTAAAACCGGACATGGTTTCAAATGAAGGACAAGTGGAAACCTTGTTAAAGCTTCAGCTTGTGCACGAGAGTCTGTAGTCCCGCCCCACTCGATGGGATGGCTGCTTCCTTCAGCGCACAGAGAACCTGCTTGTGCCTCAGTGTACCCTTCGCTAACATCAGTGGCCTTTCTTTCCTCAGGCCTTCCCTGGAAACACCAATTCCGATGGCGTGGTCCGCCATGACCTGCAGCACCTGGTGACTGCCCGTTATGTCCGCCTGGTGCCCCTGGACTGGAACTCGGAGGGCCGCATCGGGCTGCGTGCTGAGATCTACGGCTGCTCCTACTGTGAGTGTCCCTGAGCCCACAGTGTCATCTCCACCCGAATCCTATCACCCGCTTTTAGTCGTTTGTTGTTGCTGGCTCCCATGGGCTTCTTGTTGTAAACACAGATGAAACGTAAGGCTGTCTCACTGTATAGCTGCAATGCACGTGACACCCACGGATGAGCATCTGTGTGAAATGCACGTGACACCCACAGATGGGCATCCCAAGAGCACATTGAGTGATAGAGTTGGAGCATCCTTTCTGCTCGGTGGTTCTAAACCAGTAAGCTGCTCAAGCACATCCCCTGAAGCCTTATGGGACATCTGAAAAGGAGTAGGCGCGGGCTGAGGTTGATAAACAGAGACTCCTGCTGTTATATGTACCCACGGACGCAGGTCCACATATTCACTCACGCTCTCCTGTCAGCATCAGGCGAGGAAATGCAATGTTGTTTCCCCAGCATGGCAGTGGTTTTTATCGGGAACATGTGTTGCTGTGCATAAGTGAAAACACTTCAGGCTCTTCGTGGAAACCGTGTGCATATATTTTACTCCATGAAGAGTTCCTTACTGAGCATTGATTGTTGTCAGAAGCTGCCCCAGTGTGGGAAAGGAAGGGCCAACACAGATGCTGACAGAGAAGGCCGGGCAGTCCATCTCATGGTAGGAATTACGACAGAAACAATGAAAGCAAAACCTGCCCAAAGGTGCAGCGTCCAGGAGAGCGGAAAGAGGACCCTGAGCAGGAATGGTCAGGGCCTTACTCTAAGTTCCTTAATGCCAAGGAGGGGTCACCCCCACACGCACCACGGTTCCATGCTAAATCTTCCCACCCCAGAGGCTCTTAAGGTATTACTACTGTTTAACAGTCCCTCGGAAACCCTGTACAGGGTCGCTATGGGTCGGAACCGACTCGACGGCACTTAACAACAACAACAACAACAGTGAAAATACAAACAGTACAAAAGACAACAAAGCCACCCACCTGCTTTATCACTGTAGATCAGCATTCCCTTGTTTTTGAATTTCATGCCAGTGGAATCATACAATATGCATGATTTTGTGTCTGCATCTTCTGGTTAAAATAATGTTTGTGATAACCATGCAGGTTGGTATTTGAGGCATTTGCTTGCTCACTTTCTTTGACTCTATTATTCTACTGTGAATGTACCATGTAATCATTTGTTCATTCTTATGTTGATGGAAATTTGCCTGGTCTCAGAGTTGGCTTATTTCGATAGAATTGCTGTAAACATCTTTGTGGAATAGAGACCCAGGAGGGGATAATAGTAAACTAGCAGGTGTGTATATCTCAGTTTTGTCCAGACTGAAGGAGTGTTTCTGGAGTGGATGTGTCCATGCAGACATGATAGTTCGTAACCTCTTTTCCCAAGTATTCACCATTCTGATGGAAGTTTCTTTATATTTCATGCTTGTTTCCTTGCTATATTTTCCAGATTTCTAAAGGTGTTATATTTATTATTCATTGGATATTTCTCTTTGATGTGTTTGTTCAAAAAAAAAAAAAAATATGTATCTGCTTGTGTTTCCATTGGGCTGTTTTTCATTTGTTGTCTCACTAATTGAAGTAGTTTTTACTGCCAATTCGGTGCTTTTCCTCTTTTCATTCTGATTATGGCACCTGGACATGTATCTAGTTTTTGAAGTAGTTTTCTTTAAACATAATAATTTTAGAGGCAGCACTGCCGATAAGGTTGCTCAAGAAGGATCTGCTGGAAAGGGAGGGCACAGCTTGCTGGAAGGCAGTTCGTGCTGACTGGACTGTGGTTTACCATGTGGCAGGGCGTTCTGTGGTCTTGGGGAGCAGTATGTGAAGCTGTGACTTGTGTGCTATTGTGGGCTGTTCTGTCAAGTCAAGGTGTTGGCAATCTGGAGACACAGAGGAAAACCACCTGCAGTAAGAGAGGAAGTCAGACTTAGTCAGGGTATCGGCTTCTCTGGGGGCATCCATCTAACAATCCATGCCAACATCCATGCCAACAGATACCACAGAGTAAATGAAAACTTGGCAACAGAGAGAAAGAAATTACAGTGCGAAATGTCCAAACGGTCTAGCTAAATTCTAGATGCTAAATTATGTCTCATAAGAACTGATTTTGGGGTTTTTTCTAGCAATCATAGGTATTGAACTACTGAGATATGACAAAGCTGAGGTCGGTCGAGCATACATACGGGCTTCTTTTTCTACAACCTGGGAATGGAGGTTCATGTGTGGAAAGTGCATGAATTCAGCAACACTCGTCATTTCAGACAGAAGCAGCAGCATACAGAGCACCATTGTCGGATTGGCTAAACAACCACACTGACCTAAGCAGCTTTCTTACAAGAGTTTAACCCATCCTCTTGGTAGCGCAGCGGTTACAAATTGGGCTGCGAACTGCAAGGTCAGCAGTTCGAAACTACCGGCTGTTCCACAGGAGAAAGGTGAGGCTTTCTGCTCCTGTAAAGATTTAGAGCCTCAGAAACCCTGTACAGGGTCGCTGTGGGTCGGAACCGACTCCACGGCCCAGAACCACCACCACCTGTTAAATCCACTGTCTTCTTAGTCTCATCTCTTCCCCTTAAGAAATTGCTGTTCTAGTTTTGTTGTTGTTGTTGTTATGTGCCATTGAGTCGGTTCCGACCCATAGCGACCCTGTATAGGGTTTCTGAGGGTGTAAATCTTTAGGGGAGTAGAAAGCCTCATCTTTCTCCCGCGGAGCAGCTGGTAGTTTCGAACCGCTGACCTTAAGATTCGCAGCCCGATTCGTAACCACTACGCTACCAGAGCTCACCTTAAAAACAAGCTGTCTTCTACGTTACCTGGTGAGGGCCAATGCTGGGAGTCATCTTCAGAGACCCCTGAAGGTGCCCACGGCAGATGGTGCTATGGATTTTCTGGTACCAGGCAGGTCACGTTCTGAGTCTTCAAATGTAATGGTGTACCTACAAAATACTAAGAAGATGAAGTCTCTCTCCTCTCAGTCTGTCTGTTCTTTCTGTCTTCCCATCATATCTATTGTAAGCAGCTGGTGGATTTGAACTGGTGACCTTCTGGTTCACAGCCCAGTGCTTATCTTACTTTTCTGTGGTCTCATTTGTTACAGAAATAATAGCAAAGTAATCCAGGCACTTAAATAATTGTAGACATTAAAAAAAAAAAAAAATAGCTCTAGAATATTGTTCTCCAGTAGAACTTTCTACCCTGACATAAACATTCTAAACTGATCCTAACCACGAGTCAAATGTGGCCATTGAACACTTAAAATCCACTGAGACAAAGGAGGAACAAGATTTCAGATTTTACTTATTTTTCATTCTTTTGAATTTGAAATTGAATAACCATGAGTGGCTAATGGAAACCATATTGTACAGCACAACTTACAAAATCAAAGCATCTGCTTACCTGTTTCTTTCTGCCTCTTCTTTGTGTGTATTTATTTATTTAAATGCAGTCTCTAATTTGGGTTCTTTAGTCTACAAACCAACAATCTCATCACTCTGGTAGCTATGGTCCTGTCAACGTTTGCTGGCTAGCCAGCTTCCTAAACTCTCCAAATACCTGGAGCAGAAATGTCTCCTGGGTCTACTTTTGAAGAACGCAGATGGCGTTGATCTTCTTTTCCAAATACACATAGATATACATAGGGCCCTGGTGTGGTGCTGTAGGATAAACACTGGAACTGCTAAGCTCAAGGTCGAGTTCACAATCCACTCCGCAGAAACCTACAGAGGGTCACTATTAGTCAGAACCGATTTGACAGCACACAACATGCTTGGAATAAGAAAAAGGAAAAAAGGATGCTCTGAACATTAGAGTCCAGCTATGTCATGGTGGGCTAATGCGCTGGACTAGATAATTGATTTAAACCACAAGGTTAGTGGTTCCAGGGTTCCAGCTCACCAGCCACTCCTTGGAAACCCTATACAGGGTTGCTATGGGTTGGAACTGAGTCAACGACACTTTACAACAACAACCAAAAGCATTGATTGGAGTTCTAATGTGAAACTGTGGGTTAATGCACAGGACTGCAAAGTTGGTTTAAACTGCAAGGTCAGCAGTTCAAGCTCACCAGCTGCTCCTAGGAAACTACATAGAGTCTCTGTGACTTGGAACCGACTTGGTGGCACTTCACAACTACAAGCATTGATGGGAGTCCTGATGTGGTTGGGGTGGTACTATAGGGTCAGCACTGGACTGTGAACCACAAGATCACCAGTTCCAACACACAGGTTTTCTTCAGAAACCCTGTCCAGGGGTCAGTATGAGTGTGAACTGACTCAACTGACTCGATGGTACTTAACAACAACAGAAAACATTGATTCTGGACAGTTTTCTGAAAGGACTCTGATAGGAATTGATCTATCTTGGGAGTCAGACTGTTTCCCTTGAACTTGGCAGCTGACGTCTTGAGTTCTGTGTTGGATTTTCAGATGACAGAAGCTGCTACTTTAGATGGAAGATTCATCACACCCCCATCTGCCTTCTCAGAGACCTAGGATTCCCTGGAGGAGAAGGCGGCTTTGATCCCTCTGCAGGGCAGAGGTGAAGTCTCTGGTCTTCCTAGGAACCGAGTGAGGGATTCTGCCTTCTCAGAGACGTAGGGTTCCCTGGAGGAAAAGGCAGCTTTGATCCCCCTCTGCAGGGCAGAGGTGAATTCTCTGGTCTTCCTAAGAGCCCTGGGAGGGCTCATCAGAGATCCATCTCAGACCCACAGGTTAGGGAGGGAGTGGAGTTTCTGTGGCTTCAAAGTTTGCTGCACAAACTGGAGGGAGGGATCTCCTGGGCCCTCAGTCCTCCTCAGGCTGTGCCAGCCCCTTTGTGTGGGCTCCTCCCCAGCCAGACGTGCTGAGAAACTCCTGAGCTGGAAAAGCTCAGTGCACTGTCCATGTGGAGATGTTTCGTTCCAGGCCACTGCCTCAAAGCCATCCACTGTTTGTGCTTCCTGATGTGTCTTCAGTCCCTTGAGTCCGAATTTATTTTCAATTCGCCACCACACCCACCTTGCTGTTGATTTTCCCTCTAGCTCACCTGAATTGAAACACATATGGCTCGGCTGTTGCCATGAAACACAGAGATGTGCCTCACCTGTGGACAGTGCTCTCTCATGCCCTCCACACTCTAGCCAGCCGATGGACCAGGGGCAAGTCTCGGTCAGTCCAATTATTGGTAACAGTATCAATGATTAGACCTGTATCTTACAAATGCCCAATATGGTGCGATGATTAGGGAGGTCAGCGTATTTCAGTCTATACTGACTCCTGTGAATCAGCTCTCCATGAGTAAGACCAGCCCCCAAGAAACAGGGTGCGTACCACTACAGTGACTTGTATCTGTGCCTAGGGAAAGTGAAGCCTGGGTAGTCACTCAAGGAGCACTCGACTGCTCATCAAGAGATCCATAGGTTCAAACCCACCGGCCCTTTTGTGGGGGAAAAGATCTTGCATTCTGCTCTCAGCCTTGGGAGCACTGTGGGACACTTGGACTCTGTTACGAGGAGTCAGTATGAATTGGTATCCAAAACCAACAGCCTAGTCACCTGTTAGTGACCATGGAAGGACATCAGCACTATGCCAGAAACACCACCCCCAGACGAACCAGACACAGGCAGGAGAGGGGCTGTGCCTTGTTACCTGTGGGTCCCCATGCAAGCTTCCCACTAGGGGACCCAGGGCTCTCCTGAGGATGCTGCTTTGTGGATATAGGCATGTGCCCTGATAAGAACAACTGTTTAAAGTTCTGGAGGTCAACCCATGTTTTGCTATTTCAATTAGATTAATTCATTTTCAGAATAAGAAAAAGTTTATTGAGTCTAGCAAGACAGGGAATGAGAAGGAAGCCAGGCGGTCATTTATTCCATCGCTGGTGTTATCAGGGACCACCAGGTACCGTCCGTCGGGTCAAAGTACAACCATGTCCATAGAGTTTTGCTTGGCCTTCCTTCATCTGTGACCATTGCAGATTTTTGTGGATGAGCAGGTTCTGCCATTGGTCCAACAGGACCTGATTCTGTTGCGTCATGCTGAGCACTATTCTACCAATCCAATACCCATGGACTCAGCTCTGCCTCCTGGTGACCCCGTGTGTGCAGAGGAGAACTGTGCCTCACCCACGTGTCATGCCTGTGCCCTTAGGGAACAGATCTCCATTTTTTTATGAGGTGCCTCAGGATACATTCAAAGGGCCAACCATTCACTTAGTATCTGATAGCTTACCTCTTTGTGCCATGCTGGAAGTCTTGAAAGTGTTTAAATAATTGCTAAACTGATTTATATTATTAACGTTCCAACAGATCCATGAAATACGGAGTGCCCTCTATCTCCCTTTCTCATGCATTGTTTTCCAGGAGTCCTGTTTTATATTTCTATGAGCTATGTTATTTCTAGATAAGATTATTTAACCTGCAATTCTGTGAGGCTGCTTCATAGGATACACACATAAATTACTTAATTGCTTATCATCAGAGAGAAAAATATTCCACTATAAATAATTTGGATTTCTGTTGTAACTGTTCGGCTCTGTGGAGTCAGCGCTGACTCATAGTGACCCCATGCACAACAGAATGAAACACTGCCAGGTTCTGTGCCCTCCTCACAATCCTTGTTACACCACTGTGCCAATTCATCTCCCATTGGGGGTTTCTACCTACATTAATAGAAGATAACAACAAATCCATGTAAAGTACATTTGTTGTTCGGTTCGTTTTCTTGTTGATTTGTTATTGGATGTTGTTTGTTGTGGATTTGAACTGCCAACCTTGTAGTTCAAACTGAGCTTGCAGTCTAGTGCATTATCCTGTAACACCATATCAGGACTCCAAAATACATTTGATAACTATCAAAGTCAATTACGCATGGTAAAGAGGTAATTCAAGTGGTCAGATTTATAGCTTATGTATGTGAGACCTGCTTTGTTCTTCATTTAGCATGTCATTACATATAAAAATGAGTAAGTCAGATGTGTGATAAATGATCACAGAAAAATCAGAAATATCTGTATCTTGAAGGAAAAACAGAACTTAGATTCAAGCTCATGTAGGATTCCTCAGCTCTTTTGGAAAATGTCTTGACTTTTAAAATGAAGCTAGTATGTTTTTGTTGTTAAGTGCTGTTGAGTCAGTTCTGACTCATAGCAACACTATATAGGGTTTCTGAGGCTTTAAATCTTCATAGGAATAGAAAATTTCATCTTTCTTCTACAGAGCAACTGGCAGGCTCAAACCATAGATCTTGTGGTTTGCAGTCCATGTTTATCATATGGAAGCCACTGTGCTCCCCAAACTAGTGTATCTATCATTTCAGGAAGGAAGAAAGGGAGG
>NW_006408559.1:19664508-19674368 GCF_000296735.1 Chrysochloris asiatica
TCACCAGCCAAAACAGATATAGTGCCAGGGACTTACTGGCTGTGGAACAGATCATCAATTGCTCCCATGCAAGTTCAGGGTGATGCTGAAGAAAATTTTAAAAAGTCCACAAGAGCCAAAATGTGACCTTCAGTATATCCCACCTGAATTTAGAGACCATCTCCACAGCATATTTGATTCATTAATAACAGGAATTGCTAAAGACCAGAAGTGTTGTGTGACGCCATCAAGAATATCATACAGGAAGAAAGCAAAAAGTAATGGGAAGGAAGAATGGAGGGAGGGAGGGAGGGAGGGAAGGAAGGAAGGAAGGAAGGAAGGAAGGAAGGAAGGAAGGAAGGAAGATGAAGAGAGAGACCACATCTCTCTGGAACTGTGACTTGCTAGCTGGGATGATGCAGTAAATGCTGAGGGTCCCAGGTCAGCCTGCTCCTCGTCTGTACTTTTTCAGCAATGCCAATTTAAAGACGTGAATGTAAAGCGGTAATGAGAGGTACTGAGCCCACCCGAGGGCTTTAAAATGAACACCAGGAATGAGTGAACTCCTCAGAACTATCAACCCAAGGAAACCAAAAGACCAACATTTGCTCCAAACCAAAGCTCAGAAGGCAGAAAGAGATAAGAAAGCAACCCACAAGGAGATGGGGAGCCAGGGAGTAAGTGAGCAGAGTGCTGCTGCATTGTGGGAGATTACAACTGATGGTATGAAACAAAGTGTGCCCAAATGGTCCCACAGGAGACCAACCTTTCACCCAAACTATAGTTCGTTTGATTCTGAACTTTTTGTTGGGACTTGAGTGAAGGTTTACAGAGCAGAACTCTAACTTAGAGAAAGAGTAGCAATGAGGCCTTATTGTTTCACATTACTGTAAAAGTTATAGACGCAAAGGGTCCCAATCCCCGAAAGATATTTGAGGGTGGTCTCTGCACTGAAAGAAAATTTAAGTCATGAATAAGAGAATTCCATTCTCATTTCTCATGTCTGTAAGGAATACATGCTATCAATATTTAATTAACTTTTTCCATAGTAATTTCCTTATGGAAGAGAGAAAGTATAGAGTCTTTTCAAGGAGAAAACCTGTCCAACAGGGATTTTTTATTGGACTGCTAACCGCAAGGTCAGCAGTTCAAACCCACCAGCCGTTCCTTGTAAGTTCTATGCAGGCTCACTGTGAGACAGAACTGATTTGAGGACACTTAACAACAACACCAATACAAGATGATTACAAACTATAAACGTGGCGTCAGGATTGGAGGAAGACTTATCAACAACCTGTGATATGCAGATGATACAACCTTGCTTGCTGAAAGTGAAGAGGACTTAAAACATTTACTGATCAAAGAGCACAGCTTTCGGTATGGATTACATCTCAATGTAAAGAAAACAAAAATCCTCACCACTGGACCAATAAACAACATTCTTATCAATGGAGAAAAGATTGAAGTTGTCAAGGACTTCATTCTTCTTGGATCAGACAACGTGTTGCATTGGGCAAATCTGCCGCACAAGAACTTTTTTAAGTGTTGAAGAGCAAAGATGTCAGCTTGAGGACTAAGGTGTGCCTGACCCAAGCCATGGTGTTTTCAATAACCTCATATGCATGCGAAAACTGAACAGTGAATAAGGAAGATCATAGAAGAATGGATGCTTTTGAGTTATGGTGTTGGAGGAGAATATTGAAAGTGCCATGAGCAGCCAAAAGAACCAACAGATCTGTTTTGGAAGAAATGCAGCCAGAGTGCTCCTTGGAGGCCGGGATGGCCAACCTTCGTCTCTCATACTTCAGACATATTATCAGGAGGGACCAGTCACTGGAGAAGGATATCATGTTTGGTAAGACGGAGGGTCAGAGAAAAAGAGGAAGACTCCCAACGAGATGGATTGGCCAATTGGCAGCATTGATGGACTCAAGCGTGGCAACAGTGGTGAGTTTGGCCCAGGATCGGGCAGTGTTTCATTCTGCTGTGCATAGGGTCACTATGGGTCAGTACTGACTCAATGGCACTTAACAACAACAACAACAAACATCATGAAAAATGTGAAATATTTTGAAGATAACCAAAACATGAAGTGAGCCCACGCAACAGGAAGAATGGCACCCAGAGATGTGCTCCATGTGTCAGATACACAACCTGTGTGCGGAACGGTCAGATGCAGTGTGACTGCTCACGAAGACTAGGAGAGCAGAGGGGACACTTTATGTAGCAGACACTGGCTCCAGAATCCTTTGCACAAATGAATTTACCAAAAGAAAAAAACAGACTTTCAAGACTGCAGATACACTTTAAAATTGTGCGGCGATACACCCCTCAGGGTTTGTAAACAGGCATTTTGACTGTTACAATGAAGACCCATGTGGAGACTTTGAAGCTACATGAAAGCTGAGAAGTTCTCTGGAGACCACCAGGCCAGATCCTGTATTTCACTAATGAGGAAACTTGCATCTGGGGTATCAGACCTGCTTCCTTCTGAAGGTAGCTGCCACTCCTCTGCCAGTTCCCCATCTTCTTCCCGCCCACAGCACAGTGATGACCCAAAGAAAATACAAGGGGACTTCCAAAAGTGTGCGGAAAAATTCTATTTCAGTCCCCTCATATCACCTTGTGGATTCTCTTGCTATACAAGTTGTTTTGGAAGGATAACAGGAGGTTGGTGGCACATCGGGCATAGCATTCAGCTGCTCCCTGAAAGACTGGCAGTTCACCTCGAGAAAGACAGGCAGTTTGCTCCCAGATGACCCACAGTCTCCAAATCCCCAGGGGCAGCTCCTCTGTGTGCTAGAGGTTCACTGTGAGATGGAAGAGGCTCCAAAGTGCTGGGTGGGGTTTGGGTAGCCCCACAGTTCAATGCTTAGCTGCCAGCTGAAAGGTGGGTGGCTAGAAGCACCTAGTGGCTCCATGGCACTCCTGGTGTGGAGTTAATGGACTGTCAACCACAAGGTTCTGCTTCAAACCCACCAGCTACTCCTGGGAAACCCTACACAAGGTCGTTGTGGTCGGAACCGACTTGACAACACTTAACAACAACAACAACAGTGTCTCTGTGGTAGCTATGGTGTGGCAGGAAAGATAAGTACTGGACTGCTAACCACAAGGTCGGCAGTTCAAAGCTGCTCTCAGGAGAAAGATGAGGTTTTCTGCTCCCAGAAGGATGTACAGCCTCAGAACTCTACACAGGGTTGCTATGAGTCAGCATCGGCTCCATGACAATGAGTTTGGTTTGCGGTTTTGAGTAAAACACAGGCCGAGTAGTCTGATTATGTAACAATTACACCCGAGGAAGCTCTCCTCTGTCACGTGGAGTCACCGTGATTCAGGATCTACTCCTCCACACAGGACAACAGCATCAGTAAATGACAGAGACACAGATATTCTGACCTAACCGCTTCCACTCTAAGAAGATATATTAGCAGACACTCAGCAAGAAAATTCTGTCACCTCAGCACACCACCTCCCGTTGTCCCATAGCCCGGTGGGTGTGGTTCTTCTTACAGAGATCTGTACTTAGCCCAGCTCACTGTCCTCTCACTGGGCTGCACGGAGTCTCGCCATCTCAAGAACCCTGACCCCTGGTGATAATCCTAATTGCCTTGTGTTCTTGATGTTGGTAAGTGTCGTAGAGTCGATTCCAACTCATAATGACCCTGTATAGATTTTCCAAGGAGAGGCTGGTGAATTTGAACTGCTGACCTTGTGATTCAAAGACTTTGAGGATTCAGTGCTTATTGTACAGTGCCACACCAGGACTAGGTGAATCCTTGTTACTGTGAGGTGACTTAGAAGAATATGAAAGTTGGTCAGTACTTGTGTGGTGATGGTTGTGTATCACGTGGAGTCATTTCCAGCTCTTAGTGACCCTGCATACGGTTTCTGAGGCTGTAAATCTTTACAGGAGCAGAAAGCCTCATCTTTCACTTGTGGAACCTCTAGTCGTTTCAAACTGCTGACCTTGAGGTTAGGAGGCCAACTGGTAACCACTATGCTACCAGAGCTCCTTCATTAGTTGTATAGGCCATTAATATTTCATGTCTGATCCCTGCTAAGTACAAAGAAAGAGAAGTTTTAAAACAATGCAAATGTATATGAAGAGACTCTTTTATTTGCTTTTATTCTTGAGTTGCTAATCTTAATTATCACCTATTCAAATTAGCATAGCTATGGAGAGAAGAACAAATATTTAAGATGGTAATTATCCCCTTCTTGAATTAAAAGTAACAATATAATATAATAATCATTAATATGCACACTTTTAACATTTCAAGTAATCCAAGTCAGGTGCGTATATCACATAAAAATGAAGAAATCATAAGGACAATAATTAAAAAGCAGGATGCTCAATTTGAAAATTGTAAGCAACATCACTGAATTGTACATGTGGAAATTGTAGTTCTGGTGTGTCCATGCTCTTGGCAAAACAGGAAAAAATTCAAATGAAGAAATCACTCCTTTTCAACTAGTGAAGGTTTTGGGGTTTTTTTGTTTTGTTTTTTTCCTATTAGATTAGTAAGGAGCTCTGCTCTGGTAGCATAGTGGTTACGAATTGGGCTGCGAGCCGCTAGGTCAGCAGTTCGAAACTACCAGCTGCTCCGCGGGAGAAAGATGAGGCGTTCTGTCCTGTAAAGATTTACAGCCTCGGAAACCTTGTACAGGGTCACTGTGAGTCGGAACCGACTCCACGGCACATAACAACAACAACTGTTAGTGTACTGGTCACAACTCAGGCTGCTAACTTCAAGGTCAGCAGTTCAAAACTACCTGCTGTTCTGTGGGAGAAAGATGAGACTTTCAGCTCCTATAAAGATTTACAATTTCCGGAACTGACTCCATGACATGTAACTACTACCATCATTAAAACACTATTCTATGCAGTTCATGAAAATAATTCCACAATTTTATTAATTATTCTGTAATACATGTATGATATTTTCTCATGTTTCCAGCAGTGTCGGATTAACCTGTTCACCCTTCATTACATGTTTTGATGGACTTGTTAAGTACCATCAAGTGGGTTCTGATGCATAGCGACTTTTTGGGGAGGAGGAATAAGCAAGGAAAATTTTCATTATCTCCTAATACCTGCGGGGAGTCCTGGTGTGGCACTGTGGGTTAATGCGCCAGATGGCAAAGTCATTTGGACTATAAGGGCAATGGTTCAAACTCACCAGCTGCTCCTTGGGAACCATATACAGGGTCGCTGTGGGTCAGAACCGACTCAATGTCATTTACCCACAACAATAACTGCAGGAAGTTTCCAGGAAAGGAGGAAGGAAGGCTGTGGGCCTGGACCAGTCTCCTCATCAGCATGCTGATCACTGTATCGTGAATCAACCTGCCAGTGGTATTTCTAGGATCCGCACTGGACTACAGCCCACCAGCCGCTCGTCAGAACCCCTCTACAAGGTGGCTATGAATTGGAACCCACTTGAAAGTATTAAACATCAGTTGCAATCCTCAGTTTTGGATCTTTATTGATACATCCCTAGGGAGATAGTCCTAATCTACTAAATGCTTTCAGCAGGCTGTCCCTGATTTGGAGTTGTGTGGTGTTGTAAGATAAGCACTGGCCTGCTACCCATAAGGTTAGTGGTTCAAACCCACCAGCGGCATCGAGGGAGAAAATGAGGCTTTCTGCTTCCATAAGGATTTATAGGTTTGCAAACCCTATACACAAGTGTCTTATGAGTCAGAATGCACTCCACGGCCATGGGGATTGGCTATGGAAAGGGATTCAGCTGTGTGGATCTTAACAATCTGTGGGTTACTTTGTGAAAATGGAGATTCCAGAACACTTCATTGTTCTTATACGGAAGCTGTACATAGATCAAGAGGCAGGTGTTCTACCAGAACATGGTTGAAAATCAGGAAAGGTGTAGCTTCGGGTTATACCCTTTTACCATACTAATTCCACTGTATGTGGAGCAAATGATCCAAGAAGCTAGACTATATGAAGGAGAATTCCACATCAGGATTGGAGGAAGACTCATTAACACATTTGATATGCAGATGACACAACCTGACAATGAAGAGGACTTGAAGCACTTACTGAGGAAAATAAAAGACTTCAGCGTTGACTATGGATTACACCTTAATCTGATGAAAACAAAAATTCTTAGAACTTGATCAATAAATAAAGTTGTCAGGATTTCATTTTACCTGGATCCACAATCAATGCTCACAGATTCAGGAAATCAGACAAAGTATTTCATTGGACAAATCTGCTGCAAAATACCTCGTTAAAGGTGAAAAAGCAAAAGTCTTCTTTAAAGCTTTGAGGACTAAGACGTGCCTGCCCCAACGCGTGGTCTGTCCCATTGCCTTGCATGCAGAAGCAAGCATATGGCAGACCAAAGAAGAGTTGGTGCTTTAGAATGATGGTTTTAGGCAAGAATACTGAACTTCCCGTGGATTGCCAGAAGAATGAACCAGTCTGTGATGGAAGAAGTCCAACCCAGAAGGCTCCTTAGAAGTAAAGATGATGAGACTTTGGTTCAAGTTCTCTGGACATATCATCAGCACGGACTCCTCTCTACAGAAGGGCATTGTGCTTGATAAAGTCGAAGGCTTGTGAAAAAAGAAGACCCCCTGTGAGACGGAGAGACGCAGTGCATGGAACAGTGGACTCAAATGTAGCAAGACTGTGAGGATGATGGCAGACCGCTGTTGTTGGCAGGAGCCACGTGGGTTCCAACTCCTAGTGACCCTCTGCCAACAGAATGAAGCACAGTCTGCGCCTGCGCCGTCCTCACAGTTGTAACATCTGCTTTCACTGCTGTTGCCACTCGGTCAGTCAATCTCCTTCAGGGTCTTCCTCTGTTCTGCTGACCCTCCTCTTTACCGAGCATAAAGGACTAGGCAGTGTACACTGGATTACCATGAGTCACACCTGCCTCCTAGGTTACTAACAGAAGTAGCGTTGTAAGCACACCATGCCTCTGTGGAGTTATGGTCATTGCCCCCAGAAAATAGCTACCCTGGTACAAAATGGAGATGTTCGTTACCTAAAAGCTCTCTTTTGCATGAGGTAAGAACCACAGTATCTTGTAGAGACCATCACCCATTTTGTAGGTCAGACAACACGTGTCTTACATGAGAAAGAAGGTCCCTGAACTATGCAGTTGCCTCTTGATTGCTTGATTTCTAATGTCATCTATAACACCTGGCTCCAGATGAACCCTAGGATTTGTGTAACTGTGATCTGTCATTCCAATCTTAATGTTGCTGTTGTTGTGTGTCATCTGGTTGATTCTAACTCAGAGAGACCCCATGTGGCAGAACTTCCCCAGAGTTTTCTTCACTATCATTTTAGGTCTTTCTCCCTGGGTTCAGTCAACTGTCAACCATTGGTTAGCAGCCAAGCACTTAATCTTTGTGCCAGCAGAGTTCCTTACTATCACTTCATTAGCTCATTTCCTTCGAGTGGAGTCCACCTCCTAGCCCCCTTCCAGGACAAAGCAGAACTGTGGCACAGGTTTGTAAGACTGCGCTCTTTAGGGAAGCAGGCCGCCACACTCTTCTCCCATGGGGCCATTGGTAGATTCCAACTACTGTCCTTTCAATTCATGACCAAGTGCTGAACCACTGCATCAACATGGCGCCTTTAGTATGACTGTGTGTAAATCCTCACTTCCGTGATGGTAAGGAGGCCACATGCAATCTACAGAATGAGGTGGTATGGTGAATCAATCTCTTTTGAGATATCAAAGAGATTAAACAAGCAAGGAGAACTCAGAGGGACCGACTGCCACCAAGGCAGAAGAGAGAGGAGTACAGTTTTCCCTTTGAACTTGGGGTCCTTGGGTTCCTGTGAAGCTCCTAGACCCAGGAGAATGTTGATGCCAATCTCCAAGGAAATCACCAAGGAATGCTGGCCATTCCGTGAGATACTGAAAGGAGACAAGGACATTTCCCCAGAGCCAGCAAAGAGAGAGACTTCCCTTAGAGCCAGCATTTTGAATTTGGACTTTTCTAGCCTCCTCAACTGAGAACTTAAATGTCTATTTGTTAAAGGTATTTCAACGATAGCAGCACAAGCGAAGTAGGCCAGAGACTCTCTGTGTTAGAACGTAGAAGTGCCCCCAGGACTCTCTGCTGTAATGTTTTTGGAGACAGATCAGCAGTCCTGTTTTGCAGTGTGACCAGTTGTGCTCTGGAGCACCAAGCTTTAGATGAGGTGTTGTGGTTCTGTGCTATAGAGCTGATTACAACCCATAGTGACACTGAGGATGGAGTAGAGCTGCCTATAGAATTGTCTACTCTGTAATATTATGGGAACCGAGCTCAGGTTTGTTTTCCCATGGAGGTACAAGGTAGATTTGAACAGCTGACCTTTTAGATTACAGCCAAGCACTTAACTATTGCACCACCAAAGCTCCTTAATATTATTAGGGCGTACTGACTCCCGTTGTTGTTGTTAGGTTGTTGTGAGGTGCCATTGAGTGGGTACTGACTCATAAAGACCTTATGCACAACAGAGTGAAATACTGCCTGGTCCTGGGCCAACCTCATAATCGTGGCTACATTTGAGCTCACTGATGCTGACACTATGTCAATCCATCTCATCGAGAATCTTCCTCTTTTTCTCTGACCCTCCACCTTACCAAACATGATATCTTTCTCCAGTGACGGATGCCTCCTGATATTATGTCCGAAGTATGAGAGACGAAGTCTGGCCATTCTGGCTTCCAAGGAGCACTCTAGCTGCACTTCTTCCAACACAGATCTGTTTGTTCTTTTGGCAGTCCATGGTACCTTCTCCAAACCATAACTCAAATGCATCAATTCTCCTACAGCCTTCCCTATTCACTAACAGCCAAATAAATGGAGAGAAGATTGAAGTTGTCAAAGACTCATTTTGCGTGGATCAATCATCAATACTCATGGAAGCAGCAGTCAAGATATCAAATGATGCATTGCATCGGGAAAATCTGCTGCACAAGACCTCTTTAAAGTGTTGAAGAGCAAAGGTGTCACTTTGAAGACTAAGGTGCACCTTACGCAAGTCATAGTGTTTCCAATCACCTCATATATATGCAAAAGTTGGATAGTGAAGACGTCATTGGTCTTGCAAAATTCTACCATGCGATCTCCAGCATCATTTCTCTCAACAAGACCGTATTTTCCAACTACTGATCCTTCCTCTTTGTTTCCAACCATTGCATTCCAATCCCCAGTAAGTATCAATACATCTTAATTTCATGTTTGATCCTTTCTAGACTGAAGAATTTGAAAGAATTCTTAAATTTCATGATCATTGGATTTAGTGGTTGATGTATAAATCTGAATAATAGTTATTTTGACGTTAAGTGCCATTGAGTTGGTTCTGACTCATTGCCACCCTATGTAGGGTTTCCAAGGAGCAGATGGTTCAGCTTCCTACCTTGTAGTTCAAACTGACTTTGTAGGCATGTTTATATTTGGTCACAGAGCCCAGTGTACTTCAGGACAGATCTTGAAATGTTCTTTTTGGTGATGAATGCAATTCCATTCCTCTTCAATATTTCGTGACCAGCATAGTAAACCATATGATTGTTACAACCAAAATGTCCAAGACCAGTATATTTCAGCTCACCAATGCCTAGAATATCAGCGTTTATGCATTCCATTTCATTTTTTACTATTTCCAGTTTTCCTAGATTTGTACTTCATACATTCCATGTTCCTATTATTAATGAATATTTGTAGCCCTTTCTCCTAATTTTGAGTTGTGCCACATCAGCAAATGAAGGTTCCGAAAGGTTTACTCAATTTTTGTCATACTAGGTGCACCTGACCCAAGCCATGATATTTTCAATAACCTTATATGCATGCGAAAGCTGGACAGTGAATAAGGAAGACCGTAGAAGAATTGATGCCTTTGAGTT
>NW_006408559.1:19674658-19695808 GCF_000296735.1 Chrysochloris asiatica
TGTTCTGCTGTGCATAAGGTCGCTATGAGACAGTACAGACTTGATGGCACCTAACAACAACAACAACAAGTCAGCTCTACTTTGAGGAGACTGCACTTCCGCAGTGGAATTTTGGGTGTTCCTAGCAGAGGGGCTCATCTTTCAGCACTATAGCTGACAACGTTTTGGTGCTCTTCATCATGTTACAATATTCACAGTTCTGGTGCTGACAGTGTTCCATTGCTATTCATAAGGTTTTCAGTGACTGAATGTTTGTAAATAGTCTGTCTTTCCTTATTTGTAGCTTGTCTTAGTCTGGAAGCTCATCTGAAACCTCTCCACCATGGGAGACCCAGCTGGTATTTGAAACACCGGTTTCATAGCTTTCAGAATCACAGCATCTTGCAAGCCACCATAGTAGGACAAATTGACAGATGAGTGATGTATTAGGTACCATTGAGTTATCGCCCACTCATGGCAACCCATCATGACCGAGTAGGACTGGTCCAGGAGGGTTTCTAGGCTGGATCTTTCTCAGTGAGTTCAAACTGCAAACCTTTCATTCAGCAGTGGGGTATTTAATGCAAAGCTCCTTGGGATACACATTATTATTGTTGTTATGAGGTGCCATCAAGTCTGTTCTGACTCATCGTGAGCCTACATACTGTAGAATGAGATAGTGCCCGGTCCCGCACCAGCCTCACTATTGTAACGTCTGAGCCCGTTGTTGTAGTCATTGGGGCAGTCCAGCTCGTTGAGCGTCTTCCTCCTTTTCGCTGACTGACTCCCTATTTTACCAAATATGATGTGTCCTTTACCAGGGACTGTTCCCTCCTTATAACATGTCCAAAGCACTTTGTCCATGTGACGAAGTCTTACCATCCTCAGTTCTAAGGAGCATTCTAGCTGCACCTCTTCCAAGACACATTTCTTTGTTCTTCTGGCAGTCCATGGTATTTTCCATTTTCTTCACCAATACCATAACTCAAATGCATCCATTCTTTTCTGGTCTTCCTTTTCATTGTCCTGCTTCCGTATACTCATGATGAGATGTAACCTGCAGAGAGTACACATGTGCTCTGTACAGAGATCAGACCATGGAAGTAGTGCTGAATGCCATGGGCTTGGTTTGAAGATTTTCTGTTCTCTGTTTTGAATGGACTGGACCAAAGCAATGAGCTATTTTACCACTCTGGATAGTCCCAGCCAGGGTGCTCCTTGGAGGCCAGGATGGCCAAACTTCGCCTCTCATACTTCAGACATATTGTCAGGAGGGACCAGTCACTGGAGAAGGATATATGTTTGTTAAGGTGGAGGGTCAGAGAAAAAGAGGAAGCCACCCAGCGAGATGGATTGGCAATATGGCAGCATCAATGGGCTCAAGTGTGGCAACAATTGTGATGTTGGCTCAGGACCAGGCAGTATTTCGTTCTGTTGTGCATAGGGTCGCTATGAGTCAGTACTGACTCGATGGCACCTAACAACAACAACAACAACAAGATAGTCCCAATCTGGTTCAGCTGAGTCTCTTTTCTTGGTGATAATCTTGACCACAGATCTGATGTTTTTGCATAGGAAACTTGATTATGTTATTTCAAAAGGAAAGAAAAGGAATGCTCTTGACTGATCTTGTTTCTAATTACGTACTAGAATTTCATGTGAAAATAAGCATATTACTTTTTTCCGTGATTGCATTTCCATTAAAAGGGTGGTTTGGTTAACTAAACTACCATTTGCTCAGATTACTTTCCTCTGGTGTGAATGCAGAATGATCTGCTATGAGATACTAGAAGCAGAATTGAGGACTAGTTACCTTTGGCTGACTGTGGCTGGCTGATCTTCATAGTGTCCTCACAGCAGTCCTGGAGAGTAAGTTGATTTGGCCCCATGTTGCTAATGAAACGATTGAAGATTGAAGACGTGACTTAGCCTGAGAACCTGGTCAGTCTAACTCATGACCTTTACAAGGTTTGTTGTCTCCACAGTAACAGAGCCCTGATAGGAGCACAGGTGGAGATCACCATCATCATCGTATTGCTCTCGAGTGCCATAGAGTCAGTTCTGGCTCATAGAGACCCTGTATAGGGTTTCCAAGGAGTGGCTGGTGGGTTTGAGCCACTTACCTTGCAGTCGGCAGTCCAGTGCTTATCCTACACTGCCACACCAGGACTCTAATATCATAGTTATTATTAATAATGTTGTTGTTAAGTGCCATAGAGTTGGTTCTGACTCATAGAGATCCTGTATCTGGTTTCCAAGGAGTGGTTGGTGGGTTTGAACCTCTGACCTTACAGTTAGCATTCCAGTGCATATCCTACAGTGCCACACTAGGACTCTAACATCATAGTTATTATTA
This sequence comes from Chrysochloris asiatica, assembly GCF_000296735.1. Lineage (NCBI taxonomy): Eukaryota > Metazoa > Chordata > Mammalia > Afrosoricida > Chrysochloridae > Chrysochloris > Chrysochloris asiatica. Next base: position 19,676,994 of record NW_006408559.1, read on the forward strand.
ATAATAATGCTGCTGTTATTAAGTGCAGTTGAGTTGGTTCTGAATCACAGCCATCTGTATATGGTTTCTGAGGAGCAGCTGGTGGATTTGAACCACTGACATGCAGTTAACAGTCCAGTGCTTATCCCACATGGCCAGACCAACACTCCATTACTGATAATAGCCATTGGTGTTGTTACTAAGGAGCTCTGGTGGAACAAGGGCTAGGTTGCTATCTGAAAGCTCCACAGCTCAAACACACCAGTGACCCCATGGGAGAAAAGACTGGGTGATCTGCCCCCGTAAAGGTCACAGCCTTGGAGAGCCTGCACGGCTGTTCTCTGTGAGGTTGCCATGAGTGTGAATCCTGTAACCAACTGAGCATTGCCTACGTGCTAGACCTTGTTCTAAATGCCTGTCTTCCTGATGCTTCTGTGAGTTAGGAATTGTTATTTTGTCGTTTCCCCAATGAGAAAAGTAAGGACTCAAATTGTCCATTAGCCTTTCAGCCAATCACTGTCAAAACCAGGGTGATCATGTAGCTCTTTATTCAAAGTCTAGTCCAACATGCTTCCAAAAGAACAGCTGATAGCTCTGTGGATGCCCGAGAAAACCAGACCTACAGTGTCCTGATTTCTCTAGGATTAGTTACCTGTAAGATCTGATTCAAGAGTAGCAGTCAAATAATAAATCATAGCCATTAGAAAATACTCGTATTTGATGAATTTTTAATGACAACCCAAAATTGGTCATCCCGTCACATCAGATAAATATCGATACAAAATCATATCTCTTTCACCAGGTTGGTTAACAGTCGCAAAACAGGCAAGTATTAGCTGTGTTTCTTTCTGAGATGGGGGATGAACTTTCCTGCATTGCCACCATTCTTGAATTCTAGTGGTCATTGTTAGCTGCCCTGGAGTTGGTTCTGACTAACATTGACCCCATGCATAGCATTTTGAAACGTTGCCCGGTCCTGTGCCGTGCTCACAATCATTGCTGTTAGCACTGCCATGTGTCAGTCCATCTCCTGGAAGGTCCTCCTCTTTTTCCTCGATCCTCTACTTTACCATGCTTGATATCCTTCTCTAGGGATTAGCCTTTCCTGACAATATGTCCAAAGTCAGTGTTTTTCTGAAAGCCCAGGCTATTCAATATCCTTCAACATGACCATAAACCAAAAGTATCGGTTCTCTTTCTGTCTTCTACTATCCAAAATGACTGTAATCAAAATATAGTTTTTAAATGTAGGAGAGATTTGAATCTCATGTTACAAAGCCAAGTATGCTTGGAACTTCTCCTTTATCAACTTTAATTCCAAGCTCGACCTTGCTGTTCTTTGGAAAATGTCTTAGTCAGTCTTGGTATCAGTGATTCCAGGGTTCCATTCTTGTGTTTTGGGGCCACACTCTTCCCTGCCTCCTGAGAGCTCCATCGGCCCCACCCTTCCAGCTCACAGGTTCTCTCTGCTTCCCCAGGGCACAGACTGTGGAGCCCTTAAGTCAGCATCTCAAAAGAATCACCAGTCACTGTATTTGAAAAAATAAAATAAACCAGAACTGGCTGAATAAGTGTTGAGACACTTAAAATTTTTTCAATATTCTTACGATATGTATAAAGTTAATAAAACCATAAATCTATAATTTAAATGTCAAATAAAAGGAAGCAATGTAATATGTCTATATTATTTTGATTTCTAGTTCATGATTTATCTCTGTGTTAATACTGGAGGTAGAATTCTCTAGAGGGAAAAAGAAACAATTAAGAGAGCCAGGTGGGTAGGTGGGTGGATGGATGAATGTGAATGGATGGGTGGGTGGATGGATGAATGGAGGGAGCGAAGGATTGATAGATGAATGGATGGATGGGTGAACAGGCAGGCAGAGACAGAGAAATACATGGATAGATGGATGGGTGGGTGGGCATTCAGACAGGCAGAGAGAGAGATACATGGATGGATGGATGGATGGATGGATGGATGGATGGATGGATGGACAGATGAATGAGTGGATGGATGGATGGATGGGTGGATGAATGGAAGGAGGGATGGATGGACAGACTGGCATAAAAAAGAAATGTATGTATGTATGTATAGATATGTATTCCTTGTTAGTTGGCTCATGTGAGTGTGGAGCTGGTAAGTTTGCAGGTCCTGCCACAGGCTAGAAATTCCAACAGTTCTTTTATGTTACCATCTTGAGGCAGAACTTCTCTCCAGGAAACATCAGTCTTTGCTTCAACTCATTGGCAGAGAACACTCACATTATTGAAGACTATACACCTTTGCTTACAGCCGTCTGATAATAGCTGCTAACCATCTCTGTTCATAACACTTTCACAGCCAACACCTGCGCTGGTGTTTGACCAACCCAACACCTGGCCACCACTGCCTCAGCAAGGTGGCACATGAAACTCACCCCCACAGATATTACACCGCATGGTTAGAATGGGAATCATCTGAAGAGTCAACATACTGTTCACAACGAGAAGGCAGAATCTGGAAGGCATATTCTTTACATCTGATAAAATGCAAAATGATGTTTTTCTACTTTAGCCACAGAACATCAGTTTTCAAATGAAATAATTACAGTTTCCATCAGTCTGTGACATTCCATAGGAACGTGGGTGATTTGTTTGTCAGAGGCATACTCGGAGCCCATTTGCCAAAACAATGGAAACTGCTTTCTACCCTGTTGGATAGAATGGAAAGAGCTTATTGGTGTTAGTGAGATATTGAAGTGTAGCATTATCCTTCATGATAAACAAAATTATATAATGGAAAACCAAGACTCTGGATTTGGAAATGCAATTTTGCTTTTTTTAAAAAAAATGATTTGGGATAGTAACTTATGTTTTAAAAATTCACATTTCTTTTTCTTCAAAATGGGAGTGACAATGCTGATGTCATTGCTTTCTCCTAGTGTTAAATGAGTTTAAAAACCATGCGAGTATTATGGTGAATACTCATAAATGCTGTTGTTGTTCGGTGCCATCCAGTCAGTTCCTGGGCACAATAAACCCTGCCCATTCCTGCACCCTCCTCACAATCGCTGTTACCTTTGAGCCCATTGTAGGGGCCACGGTGTCAGCCCGTCTTGTTGGGAGTCTTTCTGTTTTTCATTGACCCTCCATTTTACTGAGCACAGTGTCCTTCTCCACGAACTGCTCTCTCCTGATCCCATGTCTGAAGTTTGAGAGATGAAGTCTCACTACCCTTCCTTTCTAGCTGTACTTCTTCCAAGACAGATTGGTTTGTTCTTTTGGCAGCCCCTGGTAACTTTAAAACTCTCCTCCAACAGCGTAACTCAACAGCATCAGTTCTTCTCTGATCTTCCTTATTCACTGCCCAGCTTTCACATGCATATGAGGTTATTGAAAGTACCATGGCTTGGGTCAGGCACACTTTAGTCTTCAAGCTGACATCTTTGCTCTTCAACACTTTAAGGAGGGCTTGTGCAGCAGATCTGCCTAATGCAATACGTCATTTGATTTCTTGACTGCTGCTTCCATGAGTGTTGATGGTTGATTGAGCAAAATGAAGTCTTTGACAACTTCAAATTTGTTCTCCATTTATATGGATATTATTTATGGGTCCAATGGTCAAGATTTTTGTTTTCTTTACACTGAAGTACAACTCACACGATGGCTGTGCTCTTTGATCGTCACCAGTGAGTATTTTAAGTCCTTTTATTTTTTCTAATAACCAAGGTTGGAGGGTTTTTATTGATCCTGTATTGAATGATTTTAATAAAGGCTTACAGAAATCCCATTGACAACTCTAATCCTATAATTAATTTATAGGATTCTCATGACAAATCGTACATAAAAGTGTTACACTCTCAGAACACTATATACTACTATGCCACCTGCATCCTGCCATAAAACCTCCTCTCTGTATCACGGGAGGCCTTGAGCTGTGTGGTCAAAGGGTAAGCACTTCTCTGCTAAGGGTTGGGGAAGCTTCCTGAGGACCACACCCTGTGCAGCTCCAGCATGTTCCAGGGCTCTGTGTGGCCCTCCTCACACATGGGGATCACCCTGGAATGCACACACAAACTCTCTTCTCTCCTCTCGTCCCATCTCCTGCCAGCAGTTCTTATGCATACTGTCCTGAAATTGCTACAAAATACTCAGTTCATCAGAAAGAAGTCTGTCACAAGTCAATACCTCTGTAAACAAAGAAAAGTTGAGACGAGAGACCTCTTGGGAATATAGAATGATGGTTTTTCCAACCACCAACATGCCTATCAGAAATCTGTCCTTAGGAGCATTGTAGTGTGCCCATTTCAGCGTAGGACAAAGATCCACATATAACATCCACACTCATTCTACAACATTTACAGACTTCAATTCCCTGATAAACATACAGAAGTGTTCTGTTTGTCCAAATGGAGTCTGAATTATGGGACCTTTGAGTCTCTGTACTTGAATAGTTCTTTCTTCTTGTTGTTATCATTGTTAGGTGCTGCCTAGTGGGTACTGACTCATAGTGACCATCTATGAGAAACACTGCCCAGTCCTGCACCAGTCTCACAATCATTGCCACGCTTGAGCCCATTGCTGCTGCCACTGTGCCAGTCCATCTTGTGGGGGTCTTCCTTGCTTATGGCTGACCCTCTGCTTTACCAAGCATGAGGTCCTACTCCAGGGACTGGTCCCTTCTAACAAGATGTCTGAAGTATGAGCAATGAAGTCTGGCCATCCTGGCTTCTAAGGAACATTCTTCCTTATATGGTATATTACCAGGAGGGACCAGTCTCTGGAGAAGTACATTGTGCTTGGTAAAGTGAAGGGTCAGTGAAAAGGAGGAAGACCCCCAACAAGATGGATTGACAGTGATAACAACAATGCGCTCCAACATAACAATTCTGAGGACGGTTCGGGACGAGGCAGTGCTCCAGTCTGCTGAGCGTAGGGTAGTTATGAGTTGGACAGAACAGCACATGCTTTCTTATCATCTCTACTTACTACTGATAAATGTATAGATGATGTGGTATTTAAAGGCAGGAAACTCATAAAAAGGCCTCCAAATTCCAGCTGTCTCCTGGTTAGCTATGGAAGGAAGCGTGAGCAAGTCATAGGTCCTTTCTGAACTCAGGTTGCCATTTTTAAAGTGAATATGGTAATGTAAATTCTCAGTATTGTACGGGTTCATTGAAAAGATCAATAGAAAATGCCTAGCACTTAGTCACTGTTACATAAATACCAACCATATGGATCTTTACTTAGAGAACATTTTGTGTGTATTCATTCAATACCTATAGAAACATTCATCATCAAAGACTAAATTAAAAATAAAATGAAGAAATCTGCTGTGGGCCATTGGAAAACGTGGAGAATGTGCAGAAGAACTGTTGGGTAGAGCGGATTGGTGGCTGGTCTCTCTTTTTCATAAAATGTGGGTGGAATAGGGAAAATCTAAAAACTCACTGTTTGCCCTGCAGGGGCGGAAGAGCCAGGAAACATCCCTGTTGCTCATTTCCATAGCAAACACCTTTGGAAGTTGTTGTGGGGTCAGGAACGGAGGAGACAATCATGGAGCCATCGAGAGAGAGCATGTGATACAATCTGCAGCCTTAGCAATACGTTGATGGATGTATCAATGTGTGTCTAAGTGTTTGTTATCACTGCTGTTGTTAAGTGCCTTAGAGTTGGTCCCGACTCGTATTGACCCTGTATAGGGTTTCCAAGGAGTGGCTGGTGGATTTGAACCACTGACCTTATGGTTCAAATTGACATTGCAGTCCAGTGCTTATCCTATAATGCCACACCAGGACTCCATTTGCTTATTTTGTTGTGCCATCAAGTTGGTTTTGACCCATATCAACCCTGTATAGGATTTCCTAGGAGTGGCTGGTGAGCTTGAACCATTGGCTTTGTAATACAAAATGACTTTGCAGTCCAGCGCATGAACCCACAGTGCCACACCAGGACTCCAAATATGCTGGTTGCAGTAAAAAATGACTATAGGCAGACTGCTGGCCCAACTATGAGCCAGGACAGTCATTAAAGCCATTGAGGAAGTGAAAGTCTCACATGCGACTGAAGATGGTCTTTCTCAACTCTCTTATTTAGATGCTGGGTCAGTGAAATCCAGTGGACCCCAGCTGGCTTAGCAGTTAAGTGCTCAGCTGCTAAACAAGAGGTTGGTGATTCAAACCCATCCACTGGCTCCATGGGAGAAAGACTTGGAATTGTGCTTCTGTAAGGATCAGTACTCAGGAAATCCTCTGGGACAGTTCTACTCAACCCAGTGTAGTCGCTGTACAATACACGCTGACTCAATAGCACCTGCCAATAGCAGTGACCAGTGAAATCTGGAGGGGGAGTAGTTTGTCGGTTGCAAGCCAGATGGCTAGAAGCAGAAACAATGAACCCTAAAGTCTGTCTGTGGATGAAGAGTTCCTGCTACCGGATCCCGTCACCTTACATACATGCATCCCTTCCCATGAACTGTTACGAACGGTTGGTTTACCTTCATAGTGTTTTTCCCAAGTATATGATAGGGGTTCAAAAAGTTCATAGAAAAAAATGGAGTGAAAAGATCATGGAATGTTTTAATCCACCTTGGATTATCAAAATCATAAAGACGTGAACTCTTTCTTCTACACCACTCTTACCTTCCTCAGTATGTTCCCAAATGTTCCTCCCACAAAGCAGGTGTTTGTTTTAAGTTGATTTTTCTTAGAAATGGAAATTGTGGAAATTCGGATGGAAAGATAATGAAATGTTTGCAGGAACTCTTTGAAGAATGTTGCTGATTTCATTTAGATTTCAGTGGATTTAAAGTCAGGAGCCTTCAAGAAACTAGAGAAGTTGCTGCAGCCATAATCTTGATGTATGTATATTTCAACAGCTATCTTCTTTCTAAACCCTTAAGCATAGTTAATGTGAGAGATTGTTCTATACAAGTTCATTTGGAGGTCTATGCACAGAATCATGACATCTCACACCTGGAGTGTGATGTGCAAAGACCCCAGGCAGAGAAGGTTACACTGACCTGTGCTTTCGGTAAAACAGGGGAAAAGTCTTAATGACCCAGAATGATCTTTCAGGTGAACTAGAGATGTCTGTAGATGCCAGCTTAGCAGATGTCTGCCAGTTCTAAGGCTGTTTATTCAATTCTGTTGCCAGCATAGCAGAAACTCAGAGGGCCCCAGCTCCTGCGTGGAGTTACTAAAACTAGGCTGAGAACGCAGCCTGAGGGGTTTCTGACCTCTGTCCCTGCCCCACGCCCTTTGACCGCTGGCCAGCTGAGGTCACCCTTATTTTAAAACTGAGTAGCATATCACGTTTGGCATTGGCTTTGCCTTGTAACTATGTCTGGCAAACATCTCAGGCACATTGAATGTTTTGTATTTGATTGAAATCTGACAGAAATGTCCATGCCTCCCAAAGCCTTGGATATGTTTGCTCCCAATGACAGACCCTGGTTTCCCCCACTCAGAAGCTGAGACTTGATCTGAGAGGACAACTCCATAACTGTGGGTGAAGACTTGAGATCAAGAAACGTTGGTGAGAATCATTAAGTAATTATCTCGCTCTCCTCACCTTCAACCACAGCAAGTGGTTGTGAAGGTCTGAGCCCTGCAGCCCAGTTCAGTCATGGCCGCTGAAATGTACACCAGCATGAACTCGAATTTGTAACATGTGGATAAACTGGATCCCTCACAGGAATGGGGACAATTGTAGGTTGAAATCCAGCTAGAAATGTAATCTTCCTCTTAGAAGATAAGGGCAGATCTGATTGGTCCAAAGTGTGGTGAGACCTGGGGACTCCTGAGCCCATGAACAAGGACATAGCCACAGAGGGCCAGAGCTGAGAGTGAAGCATCCAGCTGATGTGAAGTGAGGGGAGATGCACAAGATCGCCCAAACTTGCAGATAGTACCCATTTGGCCTAGCTTCTATGGCTTAATGATCAGAACTTGACTAGAGGAAGATTTAAAAAAAAAAAAAAGAAGAAGAAGAAGATAAAGGAAACAAGTGTAAATTGCTACAACTTGATGAACTTTTCCTGTACTTATGGATGCAGTAGCTCAAAATACCAACTGAGAGGGAAGGAGTCTTCACATCAAGTATCAATCCTATCTCCTCTGTATACAGGGTAGAGAGGGACGGGCATCTTAGACATTGGCTACCTAAACTGGGGTGGGCAGGGGTGCTATACAGGCTCTAAGTGATGGGCTTACAAGTTTTTAAGAGGGAGTTTAGTGTCAGATTGTTGGGAAACAAAAAAAGAAGATAAGAGCAGCATGCATGTTGCATAGCTACCAGACCTCTTGACTGGCAGAGTTAGAAACCAAGGTGCCCGGCTCCAAGCTGGCTATGAGAGCAGTGCTTCGTGTCTTCCTCTTCATGGTCCTGCAATAGTCCCGTCCTGCATCAGACTCTGAAGGGGCTCGATGCACCTCTTCCGAGTCTCCCCTCCAGGACTTTGACCCACAGTTTATCCCATTCTGGTAATCTTTCCAGATCATCCAAAGTTTAAAAACTCAGGTCTGTTCTGGTATCGCTTCACATGACTGAACTGGTTCAAACTGATTCAGAGCCCAGATATTTATTTCTGTTGAAGACTGCATGTTTGATGTTTCTCCTGGAATAAAAATGGTCTGTTATCATCATAAAGAATTCCCGTTCTAGGCACCAACTTAATTCTAACTGATGGCACCCTCGTACGTACATGCCAGAATTGAGTAGAGCACCACACGGGGTTTTATGACTCGTTTCTCACAAGTAGATCATCACATCTTTCTTATGTATCTCTTCTGGGTGGATGAAACTCTCCAGCCATTTGCTTAGCAGCTGAATGCGTTAATCTAGGAACTCTCTCACAAGAAGGACTGTTATCTTCTCATAATTGCTTTTTAATCATTTTGTTTTTGTTGTTGTTAAGTATCGTCTAGTCCATTACAGCTCACAGGGTTCCTGAGGCTGTACATCTTTGTGGAAGTAGGAACCCTCTTCTTTCTCCTGTAGAGAGACTGGTGAGCTTGAAGCACCTACATTTGTGGTTGGTAGTGTGCTGCTTATTCTGCAGAGCCACTGTATTCCCTTAGTCATGTGGTGCAACGTTTCTACTGCGAGAGTAAGCAATCCCAGAACACATCTCTCCCACGCGTTCTATATCCCAGAACACATCTGTCCCATGCGTTCTGTATCCCAGAACACATCTGTCCCACGCGTTCTGTATCCCAGAACACATCTGTTCCATGCGTTCTGTATCCTAGAACACATCTGCCCTACGCATTCTCTATAGCCACAGAAGAGATCATCTGAACTTGGGTTGAGTGGGTACTATGTCATTTGGTGTTTCAGTTTCATCATCCTTAAGGTGAAAAACTCAAGCCCTTGTAGTGTAGCGGATTACGAGCTGCAGTGCTAACCACAAGGTCAGCAAGGTTGACAGTTCAAATCTACCAGTTGCTCTGCAGGAGAAAGATGATGCTTTCTGTTCCCATAAAGATTTGGAGGTCTGGTGTGGCACTGTGGGTTAATGAGCTGGACTGCAAGGTCGGTTTGGACCACAAAGTTGGTGCTTCAGGCTCATCAGCTGCTCCTTGGAAACCCTATACTGGGTCACTATGAGACAGAACCAACTCCACGGCACTTCACAACCACAAGATGAAAAAAATCAACAATAGGTTTTTGGTAGAAAGGGAGTAATTGAAATGAGGCTAATTTTTGATAGGTGAGAGGGTACCTGGACAGGGACCACATCCTGCCAGTGGTTTCCGGATGCCCATCCACACTGGGTAAGTTTCCTGCATCATCTAAATAAAGCACATGCTCTTCTTGTCTCCGAGTTTCCATGGGTGAGGATCAGGGTGAATCAGCTCATCCTTGGTCAGGCCCCAATAAAGGTGCTTTGTTGTTGTTGTGAAGTGCCGTCAAGTCGGCTCTGACCCATAGCGACCCTGTATATGGCTTCTGAGGAATGGCTGATAAACTTGAACCACCGATCTTCCGGTTCAACACAACCTGGCAGTCCAGCGCATTAATCCACAGTGTCGCACCAGGACTCCAATACGTCTGCTAGTCAGACTCTTAGCTGAGGCTCAGGACGTCTTCCAAGTTCGAGTGATGTGTGTGTGTGTGTGTGTGTGTGTGTGTGAGAGAGAGAGAGAGAGAGAGAGAGAGAGAGAGAGAGTGGATATTTGTATGGGAGGGAATGTGAGAGAGACAGTGTGTGAGGGATAGAGTGTGTCTGCCCCAGATGTGTGGACAAGACAGTGTGTGTGAATGTGTAGGTGAGAGTGAGTGTGTGTGTGAGAGAGAGTGGGGGCTGGGCTTTGTGTTTGGGAGTGTGAGTAACTGTGAGAGGAGAAGATGTGTGTACGTGTGTATACATATATGTGGGAGTGTGTGTTCTCTCTGTACTCCGGGGCCTCATAACATCCCCCTGTGTGTCTGCCTCTCAGCCTCCTGCTTGCCCCCCCAGTAGCTCCCTGACCAGCTTCCTCCATGTCCATATGAAGCAGCCCAACCTCTGGGGCATCTTCTTCCCTGCCAAGGACCCACCAGAGCCTCAAGTTAATTCTTGTCTGTAGGCAAACTTCCCCGGTGGCGGCGAGGCTTGGAAGGAGATGCAGGCTCCTGAGTGACAGATGGCAGGCACACAGTCCTCTCCAGCACCATGTTTTCCTCCCTTCTGCTGCCCTCCAGGACTGTGGCTTGTCACTGTGGTGGAATTCATTTCCTGGCGTTGTCTGTAACCGCAGGCCCTGGTACTGCCTGCTCCCTCATTAGAGCATGCTCCGTGCGACCGTCCCTCACTTCACAAACATTCTCTGTCTGAGCTTGAGGAAGTGACAGGAGCTGAGAATGAATTCGACTCATGAACCCCCTTGTGAGAGAGTAGAACGGCCCTATGGAACTCCTCAGGCTGTCATCTCTATGGGAGCAGACTGTCACTCCTCCCGCCGAGTGTCGGGATGGGTGCAAATGGCCAACCTCTTGGTTGGCAGCTGAGTGTTTAGCTGTTTGCACCACTACACTCCTTGCTGTGTGAGGTACCGCAAACACAAACGCAACCCGTTGCCCTTGAGTCAGCTCTGACTCCTGACGTGTCTGTGTGTGTCCGAGTTGAACTGAGCGCCACAGGATTTGAATGGCTGGTTTATCAGAAGTACATGTGCAGACCTTTCTTCTGAAGTGCCTCTGGATGGAGTTCAACCTCCAGCCTGTCGGTGAGCAGCCCAGCACATTAATCAGCACCCCCCACCCCCGGGACTCCACGCTAAACGTGACAGCGTGCAATAGCGGAGTCACCGTGGTTAACTTGTTCTTCTGGACACGTTTGCCTTTGGAATCAAGCTGACAATTGACAAACGCTTTTTATTGTTTCTTGGTGTTCCAGGGTTTAGCAAACCTCTGCTCTACAGAACTAACCTCATTCTGTTGGCCCTGGAGTCAGCACCAAAAGTAACATCCCAACATGTTCAGTGGTGGACCCCCAAGGCACTGTGTTTCCCAAAGAACCCTTCCTTCTGCACCATCTTTTGTTGTTTTTGGAGAGCTCCATCTGTCTCCTGTTCATCAGCTGCTCAATATTCTTGGATGCTGCATGGTTGGCCTACACCATGGGTGTAAATGGGCGTGAAACAGCTCGGCTCATGTGATGAGTTTCCTTAGACCACAGAGAAGATTTGGTCATTCCTCCTGTCTGCAAATGGCACAACGTCCCCTGCTCCTCTGTGCTCTCACTAGCCTCTCACCTCCTTTGTTTTCTATTAACCTTGTTGGCTGATTGACATTTAAAACCATGTAAACAGTAATTAAATGCCTTCATTATCATTTCTTCATGTACATACTTTTAAAGTCCCACCAGAGAAGTAATAAGAATAGATAGAAACATACCGGTGAAGCAGCCAGATGAAAAATCCGCCTTCTCTTCACTCATGACAGGAGTCCAGTTCCTTGCCTTGTTTCATTGTGATGGCGTTTCGTAGGTTCCCATTGAATTCATCGAGGAGTGGGATGAGGCTGCAAACCTTGACCTACCCTAATGGCTGTGGCACTTGGTGCATTTAAATACACTCACTCTTCCTTCAGATGCATTGGTTTTGTTTTTTCTGAAGGTATTGCATTTCAATCCTGGGCATCTGGGGGCACACCTTGTGGGTTTTGTTGTTGGGTAAGTTTCACCTCAGAATGCACAACAGAAGGAAACTGTGCGTGGTCCCACGTCATCCTCACAAGTGCTCTTGTGCTTAAGCCCATTGCTGCAGCCACTGGGCCAATCCGTCTTCCTCTTTCTCACTGACCTTCTCCTGATAACCTGTTGGAAGTATGAGAGATGAAGTCTGGCTAACCTTGCTTTTAAGGACCATTCTGGCTGTATTTCTTCCAACCCAGACTTCTTGAAGCCCATGGTACTTTTAATATTCTTCTCTAACACCATAACTCAAATGCATCAATTATTGTAACGTCTGCCTAATTCATTGTCCAACTTTAACTTACACATGAGGCAACTGAAAATACCATGGCTTGGGTCAGGTGTACCATAGCTCTTAAACTGGCATCTTTGCTCTTGAACACTTTGAAGTTTCCAGACTAACACTAAGGGGGAAGGAGAGGTGGAACTCCCTTTAAATGCTGAGCTTCTGAAACCTTCCAGATAGCAGAGGACTGTTGTTGGGTATCGTGTGGCAGATGAAGACATTATGACTAGCTCAGCTTGTGCAGGTGAGCTCAGTTGCTGTTGACACATGGACACCTGGTCTACAACACCCTGAGTGTGGACAGCAGCATTGTCTGTCTCTGATGGCTGAACACAGGCAAGTCTTTAAACAGTCTTTCACAGCTAAGAAGTTCTCAGTTGGCACCAGTCCAAATAGTAGTTTGTGGGACTAGACATTCACTCATAAATCGGACCTTACATATACGTGTTCCATTTGTGAATCGCTATATACTTTGTGCAGGTGATCCCTGATGGTGCAATTGGCTCACCTTACTGGGTGAGAAGTCATGTCATTCTCTTCTTGTATCATGGGTCCATTTGCTTGAGGCTGGGGAGCCACTGTTGGTCACATGCCTAAACCTCCCCTTGCTTTCATACACACATTTTACTGAAACGTCAAAGATCCCCACAGCAGGTGGCCACAGGGTGTCACCTCCAGCTCACTAGCACTAAGAATTCAAGCACTTGGCATCTTGGTCAATGTTGTGAGAACTACAAAGCTCCCATCTGTAAGGCCCTTCAGATTAACAATGCTCATAGCATATGGAGACACCTACTCCTCACTGGGACTCCTGCAGTGGTGCTGTAAGATCAGCACTGGGCTGCAAACCACAAGGTTGGCAGTTCAGAGCCACCGGGCGCCCCTCATAAACCCTACACAGGGTCACTATGAGTCAGAACTGACCGACAGCACTTGACAACAACAACTCCTCACCGACTGACCAGCTCATTAGCTGGCATCTTGCACTAGTGATGATGATGGTTTCAAAAATTCCTCTGACGGTGCCCCCCCTCCCCCCGTGGTCCAGGCCTCAAGTAGGGCTGTTGTCAGGCCCAGGTAACATGCAGACCAGAGGCCCCAGGATGATCAGACCACACAAGTGACAGTGGACAAGCCTTTTCCTGTTTGTCTGGATTGTCCCAGTCTAGCCATAGAGGGTATGTAGGGGAAGGGGCGGGGGTGATTTAGTAAGGAAGAGGGTGTGCTGGGGGTGCTGTGAGGCTCAGGTGGATGGAGGGAGAGCGAGGTCCCTACCCAGGCAGATGACACCTGACCACTACCATCCCCAAGCTCCTGGGGGCTCCACAGTGGTGAGTAATGGGAGCCTGCTGCACCACAAGCATCCCAAGATGCACCCGGGCAGCCTGATGGGCAGTGAGCACCAGGGGTGGTGGAGTACCATCGAGTCGGCTCTGACTCATAGCAACCCTGTATAAGGTTCCTGAGGCTGTCAATCTTCATGAGAGTAGAAAGCCTCATCTTTCTTGCTCGGAGCAGCTGGTAGACTCAAACTGCTGCCCATATGGTTAGAGTCCAACTTGTAACCCACTATGCTACCAGGATGTTGTTGTTGTTAAGTGCCGTAGAGATAGGATGAGTGAAGGACGAAGGGTTGGGGAGACTGGGGTAGAAGTCGGGCCCACCCAGCACTGATTTTGCACAGTGACTTGGTCTTTGGTACCTGAGCATGTGGGTGTCTAGGAAGTAAAATAGAGTCCGTAAGGTGATCTGTTCCGTGAGTAAAGTCCTGTGTGAAACTGAGCGTGACTGTCAAAACAACATGGGACACTTGCCTCGGTACATTGATTTTCATTTTGAAAACAAAGTGACGTGCTCAAAGCCATCTGGGTGTGGTTCCTTGTTGAGGGTGAAGTCCACTAACATCATGGGTGATGTCCAGGAATCATAGGTCATGTTTGAGGCTGCTCATAGCTTCCCTTTTCATAGGTATCCTGGCTTTCCTACAGCACAGGGTGCAAAGCTGATAATTAAAAAAGATGAAAGGAGATTGCCAAGGTCATGCTGACTATTTGCATATTAAAGTAGCTAAGTCTCTTGGAATGGCAGCCTTTGCAAACCTAGAGCAATGAGGTATCAGCTGGCACATCAAAGATCCTCTATTTGTTTCCACACAACAGCTTCTCTCCCTCCCAGGATGCTCCTGCCATTAGAAGTTTTAATTGAATTACTTGGAAAATATTTTCCCATTCAGCTTTAACAGGACTGCTTTCAACCTGAGACAAACTAAAGCGTGTTGTTCATCCTTAAGCACTTTTTTCCCCCCATGATTTCCCAATTTAGTTCTATTGTTTCTATCCCTCAAGTTTTACTCTCTTTGTAAAATAAGTGAGGCAGCCTCATTATGTTAACACAGTCTCCTCCTTTGCGCCCTTGCAGTGGTAAGCTGCCACTGTGTGTCTAGTAGTATGATCCAGGTGGCTTTTTCTCCCTGCCCTTTGTTGTTATGAAGAAGCTGATGCACCAATGAGGGGCTATACAGTTGTTTTTTTTAACTTGGAGAATTTATTAAGTACAAACAAAAGATAAGCTTATGACTCTCCTGACCCTGATTTTGTAAAACCACAAACTCAACACATCAGCCATACTGCGCAATTTCCTATTCCTAGGTGGAAGCAAAATCCTCTTATTTCCTGAAATGTCATGTTATAGATGGCAAAACGTTTTCTGACTTAGTTCCAGCCATTTGCTACAATTGCCAATGTGGCGGACTGGGTACCTATATGTCAGAGAAGCAGCCCAGCAGGCCCGGGCAGGGCTCAGTCCTTGTGTTCCACAGTTCCGTAAAATGGGAGTCCTACAAATACCTACATCAGGGTTGTTGCAAATTAGTTCCGTTTGTATATAGTTAACATATAACCAAATAATTCAGTGCAGCCGGTGCTATATAAATATTAAATATATACACTTGTGAGGAAGAAGAGGGCTTCTGATCCTGTCTGTTTGTAGCCTCGGAAACCCTTTAGTCCGAACCGACAGGACAGTACACAACCACAACCACCACTACCACCACAACTATATGCACAGATGGAAGCTACCACTTAGACTACACATGGAAGCATATCATTTTAATTTTATTCTGGCCTCACTTTTATAACATAGGCTTAGATTTCTTATTACTGACTAACAGGGAATACCAAATCCCTTTTTTCCATTTGCCTAGAACATGTGGTAAATGCTTCTCCCTTTGGAGTGCTAACCCTTCTAGGTGAGGTCTGTTCTTCTCTGTCTCACACATGTGTCAGTCTGTCATACTGTGATGGTTTGTATGTTGCTGCAAGACTGGGAGCTGTATCACTGGGGTGTCAAATACAAACAGGGTCACTCATGGTGGACAGGTTTCAGTAGCGCTTCTAGACTAAGAACCAGGAAGGAAGAAGGAATAGACAGGTCACTTCTGAGGGATTAGCCCTTAAAATCTTGTGAATAGCATCAGAATATTGTCTGATAATAGTGCCAGAAGGTGAGCGCCTCATGTTGGAAGGCACACAAAGTATGACTAAGGAAGAGCTGTCTCCTCAAAGTAGTCAACCGTCATGACGTGGAGGGAGTAAAGCTTTCAGGGCCTTCATTTGCTGCTGGGGAATGACTCAAAATGAGAACAGCTTCAAACATCCATTAATAATCAGAATATGGAATGTGCGAGGCTGCATCTAGGAGAATTGGAAGTTGTCAGAAATGAAATGGAAAACATTAAGGCATAAGTGAGCTGAGATGGACTGGTATTGTCCATTTTGAATCTGACAATAGCATGGTTTACTATGATGGGAACGACAAACAAGCTGAAGAGGAATGGCATTGCATTAATGGCCACAAAGAACATCTCAAGACTTACCATGAAGTTCAACGCTGTCTATGAAAAGATAATGTCCATGCCCCTACAAGGAAGACCACTTAATACCACTATTATTCAAAGTTACGCACCAACCACTAAAGCTACTGAGGATGACGTTGAAGAGTACTACCAACTTCTTCAATTTGAAACTGATCAAACATGCAATCGAGATGGATCAATAATTACGGATTATTGCAATGTGAAGGCTGGAAACAAAGAGCAAGGGTTAGTTGTTGGAAATAGAATTGATAATGGAGATCACTTGATAAAATATTGCAAGACCAACAACTGATTCATTGCAAATATCTTCTCAACAACATAAACAGTGACTATGAATGAGAACCTCACCAGATGGAATTCACAGGAATCACACTAGCTCCATCTGTGGGAAAGCTTGATGGAGATGCTCCACAGCATTAGCCAAAACAAGCCTATGGTCAGACTGTGGAACAGACCATCAATTGCTCATATACAAGCTCAGGCTGAAGGTGAAGAAAATGAAAACAAGTCCATGAGAGCCAGAATATGACTTTGAGTATGTCCCACATGAATTTAGAGACCATCTCAAGAGTTGATGAGTGTAATAGTTAGGGTTTTGTGGCAACTTGACTAAGCCAGGATTTCCAGAGCTTTAGTAGTTGAGATGAGCTTGTTCCCATAGTGATGAAACCTGAAACAGGCATAGTTAACTCTGTGATAAGTGGCTATGAGCCACCAATCAATTAAAAAGGGATTCTTCCTTAGGAGTGTGACTTGCTCCCAATATGACGGACTTGGGGGAAAGACTCTCTCCTTCTCTTTCTCTTCCACTGGGGACCTGGGACTCTACAACTGTAAACCATTTCCTTGATACTACACTTCTCTTTACATATATACACATATGTCTCACTGGTTTTGCTTCTCTAGAAAACCTGGCCTAAGACAGTACTTTACATACTGATGACCAAAGTCCAGAAGGGTTGTAGGAGAACAACATGCTTAGTAAACGTGGAGGGTCAGCAAAACAGAAGAAAACCCCCAATCAAATGGGTTGTTGGCCTCAAACACAACAATGGTAGTGGTGAGGTTCAGTACTGGGTTGTGTTTTGGTCTGTTGTACATAGGGTCACTGTGAGTAGGGGTCAACTTAGTGTCATCTAGCCATTCTACTCTGATGACACTCACTTAGGTAAGTTGACATGCAACTTCTAATCAGGGCAGGGTAAACAGATCCCAGCTCTGCTATGGAAACACTCTCCCAGAATCACAGGGCTCGGGAAATGGTCTTCCCAGGCCACCATTGTACGCCAGATCATGGCGTGGACTTTCTGTGAGAGGGTTTAGTATGTTGCTGCATCAAAAATCAGTTACTCATTAATTAAAGTAGAACAAATTCAATACTTTTTTCATTCAACAGATTAACCAAAAGCCACCATGTTTTCAATTTATATTCATCCTGTAAACTGCATATGCATTCAACATTTCCATCTGGAGTCCTGGTGATTTTTTTCTCCCATCTCATGCTTGATAAGCTGTTACTGATGAGACAGGGAATTTGGAAGCTGTTGAGAGCACAGCTTTTTGAAAGCCTATCACCTCGTGTTGTTTAGTTAATGGCAGATCTTGTTTCATGTCTGCAGGTTCCCTTTTGGCTGCAGTCCAGAGAGAAGTTATAGATTCCTCAGTCTTGTGGGCTTCACGTGGGCACCTTTCCCCCTGTATCTTCATAGACTGCTCTACCTGGTCTCAGAGTCCTGCTGTAGCACTGTAGGATAAGCACTGGAGACTGCTAACTGCAAGGATGGTGGTTCAAACCCACCACCACTCCTCGGAACAATTCTATAGGGTAACTCTGAGTCGGAAGTGACTTAACAACGGCAACCTGGTCTTATTTATAACACATGATTTTTATTCTCTTTACTTGTCTCAGATAGTTGCATGCTAAACCCAGAGTTACTGTTCGTTTGTTGGCCTTGGTAATAAAGCACAAACAGTGTATTGTTGTGTTGTTGTTTCTTTAATTGTGGTAAATTTGTAGGTAACAAGACATTCGTCATGGTAACAGTCCTTCTGGGTACAGTTCACTGCCATGGCTGATGTTCGTCTCACTGTCTAACCATCACCCTTGTTGTTGTTGTTAGGTGCCATCAAGTCAGTACCGACCCATAGCGACCTTATGCACAGCAGAATGAAACACTGCACGATCCTGGGCCACCCTTCCTACTGTGACCACACTTGAGTCCATCGATGCTGCCACTTGGCTAATCCATCCCGTTAGGGGTCTTCCTCTTTTTCTCTGACCTTCCACCTTACCAAACTTGATATCTTTTCCAGCGACAGGTCCCTCTGGACAATATGTCCTAAGTAAGAGAGTCAAAGTTTGGCCATTGTGGCCTCCAAGGAGCACTCTGGCTGCACTTCTTCCAAAATGAATCTATTGGTTCTTTTGGCAGCCCATGGCACTTTCAATACTCTCCTCCAACACCATAACTCAAAAGCATCAATTCTTTTACAGTCTTCCTTATTCACTGTCCAGCTTT
>NW_006408559.1:19697651-19704971 GCF_000296735.1 Chrysochloris asiatica
ATGAACAAATCATTGGTTTTGCAGAATTCTATCATGTATTCTCTAGCATCATTTCTATCACCAAGGCCATAATTTCCAACCATTGATCCTTCCTCTTTGCTCCCAACCTTTGCATTCCAATCACCAGTAATGATCAATACATTACAGAACCATTACCCTTAGCCATTCCCAAATTGACTCCCTCACTCTTATCAGAAGGTCTGGGTCCCTCAGCATGCTTTGATACATACAACTCCCTAAGCAGAGTTCTAAGGACTTCACGTGTTTTGACTTCTTTATTCCTTATTTATTATGAGGTTGTTGATGTTAAGTGCTGCCGAGTTGGTTCCAACTCTATAGGATTTCCAAGGAGTGGCTGGTGCATTTGAACCATCTAGTTCTTCTACTTCCGACTCATGTGACCT
Source organism: Chrysochloris asiatica (assembly GCF_000296735.1). Classification (NCBI taxonomy): domain Eukaryota; kingdom Metazoa; phylum Chordata; class Mammalia; order Afrosoricida; family Chrysochloridae; genus Chrysochloris; species Chrysochloris asiatica. Next base: position 19,698,056 of record NW_006408559.1, read on the forward strand.
TGATGATGCTTATTAGCCTTCCTATCCATCAGTCTCCTCATCTATTCAATGGGAATATTATACCATCTACATCATGACATAAAGTCCTGGTGTGGTGCTGTAGGATAAGTAAGCACAGGACTGCTAACCACAAGGTTGATTGTTCAAACCTACCAGTGCCCAGAGATGATGTTCTGATGCAGCTGCATGCTAGGGAGCTACTGCTCTCCTTCTCCTTGGAAGCACAGTCCTTGGGTCTTTGTATTACCTTAGAGGAGCCATGGAATGCCCAGAATGAGGAGACTCTGTGTGGCAAACACAGCTACCTTTTATCGTCTCACTGTCTAACCATCACCCTTGTTGTTGTTGTTAGGTGCCATCAAATCAGTACAGACCCATAGCAACCTTATGCACAGCAGAATGAAACACTGCACGATCCTGGGCACTTCTTACAATGTGTCCTACCCAAAAAAACAACCCAATTGTGTAGCAGCACCCTTGTTTGTTTTACACAATTTTTTCTCAATCTCAGCCTCAGAGAAGTGAGTCCTGGTGTGGCGCTGTGGGTTAATGCGCTGGACTGCAAGGTCAGTTGAACTGCAAGGTCGGCTGTTCAAGCTCACCAGCTGCTCCTAGGAAACCCTATACAGGGTCATTGTGAGTCAGAACCAATTGGACAGCACTTAACAACAACAACAACAACATTGTTCTAGACTGATGACTAGAAAAAGGATGCGGGGATTTGACATGCTTAGTTGAAAGGGATCCGAACTCACAGTGCGTGGTTGCTAAGGATTCTGTGTCCCCTCCTCTAGTGACTGTAAGACCTCCATGTTTCCCTTCACTTACACAGATAAAGAAGTTTGTTACTATATTCTAAAATTAAAATAATTCTATTGTGTGTCTGTGTTAAAATGATTGTTGTTGTTGTTAAGTGCTGTCAAGTCGGTTCCGACCCATAGCGACCCTGTACAGAATTTCCGAGGGTGTAAATCTTTACGGGAGTAAAATGATAAAGGTACTGAAAATGTAGGAATCTGTCATTATACATTATACATTATTTTGTTTGATTGTAACTTCATTCGTTTTCCATACAATATACGATTAGCATTTGTTTTGTTTTCTAAAATTAACAGCTTTGTGGACAATTACATATGTTATTTGCTCCAATAATGCAATTTTTGACCCTTTGGTAAATGAAGTAGTCAACCATGAAAATGCTGTGATGTTTTGGGCTTCAGTTTTCAAAATTGCCCTCAGGAAAGTCCAGCTGGTAACGGGCTGTAACCACCAGGAGATGGGAAGCTGCTCAGACTTTCCGTCTTCCCGTTCTAGAACTTGACAGAAGACCCATGATTTAAAATAAATGAACGGTCTTCATGAGCTTGGACAAGTCCCCAACATAGCAGGGTTTTCACTGTAGAGATGAGGGGTCCTGGGGGTAGCTGAACTCAGCTCCCGTTCGGTCAGGAACCAGGGAACCCATGGGCCACACCTTGGGTCACGTGAAACTGACTTCATTTTCATTTCCTGGTGGACGTCCTGCTCAGCTTGCCATTCACCCTGTGAATGCTGTGCTCCTGGGTCTGCTGGAGGAGAAACCCACCGCTGGTCTGTTGGATGCCTCACCGCCCTGCACAGGTGACAGCCTCACACCTGCCTGGGACGTGCTCACATCACGAGGATTGCGTGACGCTGGAGGGAGAAGAGCGTTAAATGCAGAAACCAGAACATAGGCTGTGTCTGTCCTGTGTCCAAATGTGTCCTGTATCCAAAGGCAATTCCTTGCTGATGGCCCTCAACTGACAAAGGAGAACAAAGGACCTTTCATGAAAGTGATGAGAATTTCCTACCTTTCTGTCTGAGCTCTCCCAGAAATACAAGTGGACACCTTCACCCACAGAAATGTCTTCTCTCACACTTAGGAGGCTGCAAGTCGGAATCAGAGTGCTGGCCTTAGAGAAAGATCCTGGTCTCCTTTCATCACCAGCAGGCCCAGCATTCCTTGGAGATCGCCATGTGTCTTGACATCACTTGCTCCCTGGATCTTGGAATGTCACAGTCAGGGGCCCCAGGTCCAAAGGATGCACCCCACTGCTGACTCCTCTTTGTTGGTGATAGCCAGTCCCTCGCCTTAATGCCTGGCGAGATGAACAGAATTGCCTGCCGTACCTTTGGGAATCTCCTATACATTGGATCAAGGTCATGATGAGATGAAGGTCTATCCCACCTTTCAGAGTCCTGGTGTGGTGTCTATAGGATAAGTACTGGACTGCTAACCACAGGATCAGTGGTTCAAACTCACCAGGTGCTCCTTGGAAACCCTATGTTGGTGGTTGTGTGCCATAGCATTGTTCCAACTCATAGCATCCCTGTGTAGGGTTTCCGAGGTCATAAATCTTTATGGAAGCAGAATGACTGGTAGACTTGACCTTGTGGTTAACAGCAACAACATTCCACCATTAATCCTCTTGTTAGTTGATCACACTTGACCTCATCATGTGGATCATTGCATGACTGCCAAACCTTGAGAATCACAGTCCAGCCAAGATGACACTTTTGTGTGTGTGTGTGGGTGGGTGGGGTCCTCAATCCATGACATCTTATATTTCCTGAATTCCAAATGATCACCCTCATGAGGCTACAGAATTTGGTAATGTCATCAGTAAGTTTCTAATATTTATAATAGTTCAGACCTTTATTCAAAAGAAAATGCCAATCTCTTCAAGAGAGACCCTTAAGTTATGTAAGGAAGAGAAATGCAAAGTTCAAAGTCTCTAAAAGAATATCTGAAGTTTTTAAATTGTAAGAAGTCAACTTCAAGTGCATTCATGAGGGTGTTTTCAAAATTTTTTTTTGGTGAAAATGGAATTGAAAGGGAGTGGAATAATTCCATGAACTCTTTGAAGCCACTTCATATAATCTTAAAAATGTTTAGGGTTTAGAGGGAAGACTAGTGTGTGCTTTGTCGTGCATGCAATAAAATCTGGGCTTTAGGCTTCAAATGCCAAGCAGAGCATCTTGTATAGGTGGTCTCCAAAGGAGACTTACCTGGTGCCTTACCTCCCGGGCAGAGTGAATGTGGTGGGTGAGGTAGAGATTCCCCAGGATTCCCTGGTAGTCTGCACATCCTGATAGCATGAAGTCTGGAATCCCTGTTCACATGGTGATGTGGTTAGATGCCATCCAGATCTTTCCAACTTGTGGGGACCCTACCAGAATCAGAGGATGGGTGTACTTATAGGGTTTTCAAACCTGCAACTTCCTGAAACAGATCTCCAATGCTCAATACTTTCCCTCCCACCAGCCGCTCCAGGGGGAAAGACGAGGCAGTGAGCGTTTATTCAGATGGCAGCCTTGGGAACTCTGTGGGGCAGTTCTGCTTTGTCCTAGAGGGTCACTATGAGTTGGAATCAACTCGTGGTAGTGGGCTGTTAAGCACTTGATGAGTCCCTCGTTGGTGCAGCCTGTTCAGGGCTCAACTACTAACAGAAAGGTTGTTGATTTCAACCCACCCAGGGATGCCTTGTGAGACAGACCGCCTCATCTTTTAGTTCAATGTGCTGAGCTTTCAGTCAGCAGCCAAGTCCCTAACCACTGTGCCCAGGGCCACCACCTAAAGTGCTTAGTGCACTGAGCTAACATCCCAGAGCTTGGTTGCAGTGTGCACGTGAGCAGTACGAGAGGTAAGCACATCAGCTGTGTGTGTGTGTGCTCATGGACAGAGGAAGCATGTGTCCAGGTGGCATGTCATGGACTCAGTTGTGCCCATTCCCACCCCAAATATTTGTCCACTGACTGGGCGGTGACTCTTAAGTGACTTGGCAATTATGTGATGACCCCCCCCATCCCCCAGCTACAATCTGATATGATAAACTAACAAGAGGATTAAAGGTGGGATGTGGTTGCGTGCTGTGGAGTCAGTTTTGACTTATAGCAACCGTGCCCAGGGTTTTCAAGGCTTTAACTCTTTCTCCTGTGGAAAGGCTGGTAGTTTCGAACTGCTGACCTTGAGTTTAGCAGCCCAACTTGTAACCACTGCGCTACCAAAGCTCCTTATAGCTCCCTTAACCTTGCCAACAGCCTTACCCCAATGTAAGGGCAGTTTTCCTGTATCCCCATGGAAGGTGAGAATTCTACCTTGGAGTTATATCTGCCTCAGTCTCCAGTATGCCAGTCATGTCTGGTATGTCTGACCTCTTTCCTCTGCTGCTTTCTAACTGGGGAGAAGCGTAGCTCGGATCCCTGTCCCCTGGTGAATGTGGATGCTGCCCCCTCTCTGGTTTCAGGAGCTTCAGAGACAGGGTCCTCCCTGTGTTGGTTCCTCACAGCGGTCTGAGCATTCTCATGGTTGGCGGTAAATCAATTCAGCCTGTCCACCAGGGCTGTCATGAGCGTGTGGGATCATGGGTGATGGATTATGATCAGTCCTCCAGAAATCAGCTGTCCTACATTGTCCATACCACAAGGGAATGTATGGTCAGAACTCTGGGTACCATTTAGTGTCTCCTCAAGAGGACTCACCACCCCAGACAGAGGAGGGAGCAGGTCCCTTCACACTATGGGAACACACTGAGCTGGGTTCATCCTCTTGGGTGGCGCATCCTTTATGTGTGAGATGGGGTTGGGGAGAAGCAGAGTTACCACAATGTAAACCGGGGAGAGTTCAGTGGGTACTGAGCGAATGTCCAGCCACTCCGGTCACTTGGGAAGGATACAGAAGATAAAGGAAGTGACATTCTTTACAAGTCCTCCCCAGTCAGATGACTATTTGTCTCGTAGCTAGCGAGACGTTGTGAAGCATCCATCTTACTTTGTTCAAAGCATGGCTTTGTTTTTGTGTGTGTGTTTTTTTTTTATTATTATTATTTTAATTCAGCTTGGATTAGAATGTCTTAGAGAATAAAATGTGGCATAGCCGTAGAAGGAATCAAAGGCACTCTTCTGAGGTCCTGTCTAAAAATCACGCTGACACAAATGAATAAAATCAGCTGCTTCACATGTTTCACCGAGGAATTTGTAACATTTGGTTTTGTTTACAGATTGTTCCAAATCCACTGAAAGTCTCAATGCTTTGATGGTGTTGCAGTTAATCCTAACTTTGGACAACACTGACTGTAAATATGAGGGAGCTTCCAAAAGTCTGTGGAAAATTCCATCCTCTTTTCATCCCATTTTCCATGCATTTCTTAAAGCTCCCTCGTATTCATCTGAAATTCTTCAGTCGCTGTTGATGCTGGTTATGGTTGACTTATCCTGAATTCACAGCAACTTGTGCACAGCAGACTGAGATGCAGCCCGGTCCCGTACCATCCTCACGGCCATGCCCATCATTGCAGCCACTGTGTCCATCCATTTTATAGAGAGGCTTCCTTTTCGCTGACCCCCTGCTTTACCAAGCATGATGTCCTTCAAAGTCAATGAGATAAAGTCGCACCAACACGGAAATGCTGGGGAGCAACAATGTGTCTTCAGAAGCGTTCGTGCTCTGTTGACGTAGGTGCCTTCATGGACTCTGGAACCTTTCTCACCACCGTTGGAATGCCAACTTCTTAAGAGGGGTCTTTGCTCTCTGTACCTACGTGCTCTCTTCCCCACCCACACTTCCCAGGAGTTACTTTTGTGTGATGCATCGCCTCGGTGGGCTTCCCTCTTCTGTGTCCAGTCCCCTTCTATATGGAAGCATTGGGTCTTTCGTCTCCCACCTCCAACCTGGGTCGAAGCCCATGGACATTACATTGTCCAGCCACACAGGACCTCAGACCTTGTCATAACTGCTGTGCTGTTCCTCTCTGTCCAGATCCTATCACCATGGTCATCATTGTTGTGGTTCTCTGTCACTGAGTCTGCCCTGACTCATGGGAACCTCAGGGACAATGGACAAAATGCTGCCCAACTCTGGGCCGTCCTCACGGGAGCTGCTGATTGCACTGGTGTGATCAATAGAGTTTCATTTGCTGGTTTTTCACAAGTAGATCACCATGCCGTTCTTTTGAATCTATTGTCTTTAGGAAGCAGTGCTGAAACTTGTTCTGCATCCTAACAACACACAGGCCTCCACTGACAGGTGGGTGGTGGGTGTGCATGAGGTGCACTGGCTGGGAATCAAACCCGGGTCTCCCACGTGGAAGACAAGAAGCCAACCACTGAACCACCACTGCCCCTGGATTTCCACCAGAGCTCATGTGCTTGTCTTCATACTCACTGTGTCCCTCAGTAGGCTAACATTCTTGGCACCGCTCCGTGGGTACAGAAGGCATTCCGGAGAGCGCCTGTTAGTACCAGACATGGAACCCCGGTTCCTGAAGTACAGAATGGTTCCAAAGGTTGGCGTGGCATTTGCAGATCTGTGGGATGCCAACAATTCTAAGATTTTTCTCTTTTATTTTTTTTTAACCAAAACTTTGAATAGAAGCAAACCATGGAATCTCCCCCCGCCCCTTGATTATCATCCTCCTTTTATTTTTTTTTAACCAGTTGTGACAACCTGAACTTATTCTCGCTTTTTGGTGAACTTCCTTTGCTTTACTCAACCGGAGTCGCTACACTGAGTTGATTCTGACTCACAGTGACACTATAGGACAGAACTGCCACATAGGGTCTCCAGGTTGTAAATGCCTGTGGAATCAGACGGCCTCATCTGTCTCCTGAGGAGCAGCTGATGGGTTTGAACCACCAATTTTTTGGTTACCAGCTGAGCTCTTTAACCACCGTACTAGCAGGGCTCCTTCTTGGAATGGACTGTTTGTATATAGTGTAGCATACCAGCCTCAAACAGATTCTCCTCAGCATTTCCTCCTTCACTGCGGAGTGTGGTGTCTAAGCTAATTTTATCCAAGTCTCTTTTACTCCCACTTGGATTATAAGTTTCTTATGATAAGGAGCTCTGGTAGCATAGTGGTTACGAATTGGGCTGCGAACCTTAAGGTCAGCGGTT